>NC_140254.1:10306926-10366926 GCF_949987555.1 Borostomias antarcticus
CACACTCTCACCCTCTCTCTCTCTCTCTCCTCCCCCTCCGCGTAGCTACACACCCATGCAGGGCGTAGGAGTGTGAGCCCCAGGCAGACTGACTCACTGGGCCGTTGTCAGGATGACTCAGTGTCCTGGAGAGGTAACACAAGGTCAAACTAGCAACCCTGAGCAAAAACCCCACACTTCATATTAGTCCAAGAAGTCCAACACTGTCTAAACATGTCTCAATAGGATTTGCTTTTTCAAAAGCACCACTTTACGTTTTCTACATTCTTATGATCGATCATCAGTTTATAATAAACAGAAAAGTAACGAGTGATAAGCAGCTATAAAAAAAGTAAAATACATAAAAGATGAAGAGCGTGTGGATGGGAAAGGCTGATGGACCCAAAGCTCCAGGGCTCCTTCAAACCAGTGAGGCATCAGCGAGACTGTTAAAGAGATGACATGCTAACGTTCATCAGCTTCCCAGAGTGGGGTTTTGCACGGTGGAAACAATCTCTCAGGCAGCACCGATGCTATTTCCAGGCTTTACAAACTTAAAGTCGCACTGAAACGGACGTTTGAGATCATCTAACGTCCATAGTTTGACATATTTTACGTATTTCCAAACAAGCTATGAGGGTGGGACATGCGTTTAGAGGAATTTGATTGGAACATTGACAAGTGGACGGGTTTTAAGAACTTTAGACAGATTCGATAGAAGGATAGCGTTGCTTGACGGGTGGATGTCGTGAGAGTATTGGCCTAAAATCTAAGGTACCTGTTGTCGTAATTGCACGTGACCTACCGTTTTCCAGGAACAAAAGTAGAATTTTGTAATTTTTTTGGCATACATCGTTGAATAGGTGAACACTATGACCATTTATGTGAACCAAAATGGGACAGAATGTTTTTTTCATTTCATCCATCCATCTTCATCCGCTTATCCGGGGTCGGGTCGCGGAGGCAGCAGCTCCAGCAGGGGGCCCCAGACATCCCTTTCCCTAGCAGCATCAACCAGCTCTGCCTTTTTCATTTCAGTGCGACTTTAATCTCAGGCTATCAATGAGCAATTGCTACCTGCAACACCAATGAAAGTGGACAGCACACAGTGGTTAATGCTGTAGTGGCAAAGCCTTCTGTTTTATTTATTTAGTTGAAGTCATGACCTACAGTGGTTAGCCTCTAGCACTTATCCCTGCCGCAGAATTTCACCATGGCGTACAGTGTATTTCATAGGGGAACTCTTTTGGGATTTCAGCCGGCCGTTATTTCATTTCAGTGAAATACGCCACCAGCATCTTCTGAAGCTCATCTTTGTTCTCCTTCTGGATGTATTATGACGAACGTATCCATCTACCAATTCAACATCGGTAACACACTGTTCAATAGCTCAGTTAATATGGAGCAAGCCTCCTAGTCCAATGAACTTGCAATTTTCCATTTTTGCATTTTGTACATTGTCATTAAATATAATGTAAATACATTATTTTCCAAACAGTTGTCTTGTGGTACTATTTCTGGGGCCTATTAGGACTACTGAGATATGTGTGTGTGGTGAACTCAAACCTCCCTGGCGGCTCCCTTCTGACTCACTTGTAGGATGGGCCTAAAACTTCAGTCACCATCCTCTGATATTTCACACACAGTATTCATGGAATTTGCTGACATTTTCGACATCCACCTAGCAATGTGTTCAGTGAGGAACAATTAAGCTGAAAAATACACAGAGAACTGGGCTGAGACTGTCGGCAGAATCTGTATTGTTTTGCTGTTAATTCCTTGGTTTATTGAGAATATGTTCTTATGTTTTTACCTAGGACCCACCTTTGTACAGCACTTTGGTCGACTGCTGTCGTTTTAAACGTGCTCTATAAATACATTTTGATTTGATACTCAGCCATGCCTGCCCATGAAATCGTAGAGGTCCAACTCACTTCTCCTGTTCTCCCCTGTGTGGTTCTCAAGGCCAGAGAACAATCAGCTGCCAACCTGAGTGGGTGAGAGAACCACCAGCGCGGAACGTTATGCTGCAAACAGTACCTGGTAACCAGGCAACCCGAGAGGAACACATGGCACACAGCCCTCAGCTTCTGACCAACCGGAGCGTTACTCCTCACAACGCTCCCACAAGGGACTAGGTATGAAAGTTCACATCCGCTGGGAGGAGGGAAGGAATTCTGGGAATATTCACAAACTTCCTAAAATTCCCAATGGGAATGAATGGGAATTGACAGGAATAAACTGGACATTTATGGTAATTAACTGGATTATTTTTTGTTTTACAGTTTATTCCCGTTAATTTCCACAGTAAACTTGTGAATATTCCTGGAAATTTGCAACCCTGGTTGGGAGACAGATGAGAACAACCACGGGTATCAACCAAGGGATTCAATACTGATTCACTCACATAAGTTATCTAACTTCATATAAAGAATACTGAATTGTTGAAAGTTGAATACTACAGTATTTCTTCCTCTCATTTCCTCCATTGATCCCCAGCTGAGCATGTCCGGTGGAGACCGACGTACTTCACCCCATCTCTCTCTTCTCCACACCGGCTCGGACGCGCCGGTAACGACGTTAGCCTGCCACTCAATCACCCTGGCTGTGTTCGGAATCGCTCCCTCGTTCCCTCACTCCCTATTCCCTATATAGGGTTCACTTTGTAGTGAACTACCTAGGGAATGGTTTAAGGAGTATTCGGACACTACACCGAACGTCACAAAAATGCGTCGGTCATTCGTGTGATGCAGGCGGATGCGCCCTCGTGTAAACAAACAAGTCTAACAGGGAGCATTCACGCTGCAGGTTGAGATGTACTCACTCAGGTAGTATCGGATTTGCTTTTGTGTGTTCATTTTGAATGTTAAATCCCAAATAAAGTGTTGAAATTTAAATTCTAATCATGTGCATGTGTGGTTTTTCTACTTTGGTCCTGTCTGTTAATTGCAAGATGTAACGTTGGCTATAGCCGCGCTACCTAGCTAGCTATGAAGCGCACGATCAAGTAACATGTTTACAAACATTACATGTTTACGATTTAGCTCCGCAAGCTAGAGTTCCTTAAGTTTATACACGAAAGTTGCCGCCGCCATCCTCCGTTCACAGCCCTCTTCGCGAGACAACTCAACTGCATTGCATTGTGGTATACCGGAGAAAATGTAGGGTACATGCACTGTACCCTGGAAATCAAGGTGACTTGTGGGTAATAAATAGTGGACTATATAGGGAACGAAAATTCCGTGGAGAATTCGGACACTACAAACAAAATGGCTGACGCCCTATATAGTGCACTATATAGTGAATAGGGAGCGATTCCGAACACAGCCCCTGGCTGTGTTCGGAATCGCTCCCTCGTTCCCTCACTCCCTATTCCCTATATAGGGTTCACTATGTAGTGAACTACCTAGGGAATGGTTTAAGGAGTATTCGGACACTACACCGAACGTCACAAAAATGCGTCGGTCATTCGTGTGATGCAGGCGGATGCGCCCTCGTGTAAACAAACAAGTCTAACAGGGAGCATTCACGCTGCAGGTTGAGATGTACTCACTCAGGTAGTATCAGATTTGCTTTTGTGTGTTCATTTTGAATGTTAAATCCCAAATAAAGTGTTGAAATTTAAATTCTAATCATGTGCATGTGTGGTTTTTCTACTTTGGTCCTGTCTGTTAATTGCAAGATGTAACGTTGGCTATAGCCGCGCTACCTAGCTAGCTATGAAGCGCACGATCAAGTAACATGTTTACAAACATTACATGTTTACGATTTAGCTCCGCAAGCTAGAGTTCCTTAAGTTTATACACGAAAGTTGCCGCCGCCATCCTCCGTTCACAGCCCTCTTCGCGAGACAACTCAACTGCATTGCATTGTGGTATACCGGAGAAAATGTAGGGTACATGCACTGTACCCTGGAAATCAAGGTGACTTGTGGGTAATAAATAGTGGACTATATAGGGAACGAAAATTCCGTGGAGAATTCGGACACTACAAACAAAATGGCTGACGCCCTATATAGTGCACTATATAGTGAATAGGGAGCGATTCCGAACACAGCCCCTGTGTGTCCAGGCAAAGCCCTGCAGGCCCCTCCCATCATCACATCACAGGAGGCGTATCAGAAGTGTCAGCCAATCACATCAGCTGATATAGCATGGAATGTATCAAGTGAAACTGCCCTAAAGGTCCACCATTTCATCTAAAGATTTGAGATTTAAGACGAATGTCTAGCTTTATAACAAATAAAAGATTTATAACAGTTCCATACAAAAAAATATGTATATACATTCCTAGTATGGAAAATAAACTAATTCCAAACATCGTTCCATAATGTGAGACGAACATTTGCAGCATAGTGATGCCTCACTTGTTTTGTAGGAAACTAGCTATCAGGACCTGAGCAGTAATCCTGTTCATACAGTAGTAGAAACAATTGCAGTTTAGACTGATTTTTTTTATACCTATAGCAATCCAAGCATACTCTTAAGTGAAACAGGAATGTAAAGCATGCATGTGTTTGTCAAATCCGTAATTATTGTCACGCTGATGATGCACACGTCGCCAGAGGAAACAGAGTTAAAATAGATCTATAAGAGCTCGGCAAATGTCTTAAAGGTTTGTACTATCGTCCCTCAGCTCTTGTTAGTGTCAAGCACATTCATATTACTGCAGGGCTTTGTAGCGCGCGCGCGCGCACACACACACACACACACACACACACACACACACACACACACACACACACACACACACCCTGGTACAACCTTCCCGTTCTTCTCTCTCTCTCTCTCTCTCTCTCTCTCACACACACACACAGACACACACACACACACACACACACACACACACACACACACACACACACACACACAAGCCTGGTATGACCATCCTGTTCTCGCGAGCTCACATTCTGTTTCACTAATGCAGAACGGTCTGGCCTTCGCCTCCTCCAGAGCGATTATGCCAAAATCCAGACCATACCAGGCCAATCAGGGACTGCTGTCCCGCCCCACAGTGGAAAGCAGCACCTGATTGGTTCGTGTCACTGCCGCTCGCTAAACAAACATGGCGGCTCCTGAAGCAACGAGTGGTAACGTTAACGTTAGAAGAATAAACGCAGCTATAAGTGCAGTTATTGCAGAAATAGACTTAATCACAACACTTAAACAAGAACAAGAGTATGCACTAGCGGAGTTTCTCGGTGGAAAAGACGTTTTTGCCGTTCTTCCGTATGGATTTGGCAAAAGTTTGCTGAACGCTGATTGGCTGAAGGTGTTTGTCTGTCAAGGCAAGTACCCCCGCCCACATAATCGCTCTCTATGGGGCGAAGGCCAGACCGATATTGCGGAGCGAAGCAGTGAGCTCGCTAGATCGGGATGGTCATACCAGGCTAACACACACACACACACACACAAACACACACTTTTTTTTTTAAATGTACACTTGCGCAAGCAGTTGATATTGACTAGCCACTATAACACTCTGCCATTAGGCCGCATGTATCCGCCTCGGTCTTGAATAAGGCACAGGCCGTGTCCGAATGTCCATACTATGTATATCGTACATACTATATAGTACGCCAGATGCAGCATTCCACATTTATCTCACATACTAAACATGTTTTCTTTTTTAATACTTTTATTAAGACTTTTATTAACTTTTTTTTTCTCATAATCTAATTCAACTAAACTAAACATGTTTTCGTGGAGTAGTATGTACTAAATAGAATATAGTATGCGAGTTGCAGTATGTACTATATAGTATGTAGCATGTAGTATGGACATTCAGACAGGGACACAGTCTGCGAGGCGAGGCTTATGCAACTGTTTTTGCTTTGATATTGTTGTTGTTTGTGTACCTGCTTGTTTGTACAGGGGCATATGGGGCTGTATGTTTGCAGCATGTGTTCTTTCACTGTAATATGAACCCACTTAAAACACAGCGCCGATGGAAGAGCAGGGTTCAGACCGTGGATGGGCACAGCAGACCCTCTGCACTGAATACGCCCTTCTCAATCACTCACTGGGTGGTCTGAGATCAATATGGAAGCCTTGAACTTCAAATACCATTAGAGAGAGATGGAGAGGAGAGAGAGGGGGCAGTACGAGAGAGAGAGAGAGAGAGAGAGAGAGAGAGAGAGAGAGAGACAGAGAAAACTGGGGGCAAGAGAGAGACAGAGAGAGAATTGGGGGAAGAGAGAGAGAGAGGGGGCGTGAGAGAGAAAGAGATGAGTGAGTGAGAGAGAAGAGAGGGAGAGATGGGAGAACAGAGTGAGAGCTGAGAGAGAGAAGAGGGTGAGAGAGACTAAACAGACAGGGCATGCCAGAAGGATGCTAGAGGAGGGAGGGGTCATCTATCAAGGTGAAGGATGGAGGAGGAGCGGTGTCCATACATCACCGACCTAATCACAAACATGTCAGACCACCTGTCCACAGCAAACAGGATATGGGGGTCATTCTGCACCCATGAGGAAATAACCTCAGGTTTTAAAGCCATGGAGGTTTTAAAAGCCATGTTTAAATTTGAATGCAGTTGCAAATAATGTGTTGCATTTTGGGGTGGGGTCCAGTACATCAATATTTCAAACCAAAGTGTGAATGATAAGTAGGTTACAATAGTGGGATAAAAAAAAATCTGAATTCCAATGCTACTGTAACTTGTTTATTTAAACGAGACATTGGGGTGCTAAAATGAGCCTTCATATGCACATTAAAATTTTTACAAAAATGTTATGTCTCAATCATGAATGTTAACTTCCCCTACAATAAAGTAGACTAAGAGACAATAGCCAATGAGAGCTTAGAATCCTGGGACTTCCTAATTCATCTTCAGCCAATCAACTCAAAGCACCTGGCAATGGAGATCTGCTTGAGTTTGCCACAATTCATACAAATTCCTACAAAGACATACAACACACAGTACAAACTGAACTGCACAAGAAAATAATTACCTTACCAAGGGAAACTATTAAGAATGCATACTGTGCATCACCAAATGTGTGTACAGTACAGGACCTAGCCTTATAGAAATGGTATGAAGGAGAAAATGAAAGGTTTTAGGTTTTTCAGGCAATTCCAATAGTATGTCTTTCTGAACAAGGACAGCTCAGTAAGTATTTTATGTGTGGATGGCCACAGAGCTAGAATACAAGAGAAAGTTGGGAAGATACAGTAGACACACACACACACACACACACACACACACACACACATACACACACCTCTATTTAGCCCAAGGGGTAAGAGAGGATACATAACAATAAATTTGAAACCGGGATAAGGTATTAAAGATGTTGAGCAGGTGAGGTGCAAATAACAGACCAGACTAGAGGGTAAGTTGTAAGTTGTTTGATATATTATAAAACTTGAGGGGTGGAACGAAGTTACCCTACCAGGATGCTGGGGATGCATCAGCACCTAAGCTAACTCACATGACCAAGGGGGAACCCCGGATGGTGCCATGTAAACAAAACCCCAATCTAGAAACAAGATATCAACTAAATATCTAAAGAACCAAGGGATACAACGAAAAGACTAACTAACTACTTAACCAAAAATAGTGGGCTAGCCAAGGCCGACCAAAGCTTACAAAGGGGCAACCATCCCTACACTGGTGTACTAGACAGAGAACACCCCAACGTGAACCCTATATGAAGAGAGGCCTCTGTCTTACCTGCTGCCAGGGTTTCTAAAGCTAAACTACACAAACTATAAACGTCCAAACCCAGACACCATGGCAGTGGCTGGAAGGAGAGGGGCTAACAGGAAGCCCAGGCCTTATCTAGGCTGTGGCAGACGGCTGGAACGAGGCTAACCATAATTAGCAGCAGCTGCAGTGGTGAGTGGATCTTGATTGACAGCCGGCCGGCACAGAACGGGGGATGAACAGACAAAGGGGGCACAGAGACGCACCCAACACCGTACAATAATCACCCCAAACATAAGTGGAATGTAACACACACACACACACACTTGGAAATCTGATGTTGGTCAGCGCTGTGAGTGAAAACACTGACTTGGCTTAGAATGTTCATTATCACACCCTACTACCCCACGGCCTGTCCACTCACCAATCAGCATTTCATTTGAGGACAGTTCATCATTGAAATAATGTTCACAAGTGTATCTTTTCGCTGGGAAATGCTGAATTTCAAGGGATGGGCTCTAGAAATGTGCTGAGAGAGAGTGAGAGCACGCTGAGTCATGTTCTCATGTGAGGCTATCTCATGTTTACTAGTCAGCTAGCACTCCTCTCCTCACACACCCACACACACACACACACACAAACACACACACACACACACACACACTAGCATCCTCTCCTCTCTCACACACACAGACACACACATACACTAGTATGGGGTGTGAAAAGTGCCCTTTGGTTGCTTGTTCAAAGCTTACTTACAACGTGTATGTATGTGTGTGTGGATGTGTGTATGTATATACATACACACACACATACAGACATACACACACGTTCGTGTGAACCAGCAGAGCTCACTGCAAAACATGCGCACATGCGCGGTAGTCGATCGCGCTTTAAATGAATGGGGGAGCTCACGTGACCGAATGACTGTTTGCGTTGTGAGTTGTGAGCTCAGTGGCGCGTGTATGTATGTATGTGTGTGTGTGTGTGTGTGTATGTATGTATGAGATCGAACATAGCCTACGTACATACACACACACATACACACACACATACACGTTCGTTCCAACCAGCGCAGCTGTATGTGAAACTGCTTGCGCATACAATCGCGGTAGCCACCGCACTTCCGCGTGACGTCACCGAATGCTCTGCCGCTGTTTTGAGAAGAGCGTGTATGTGTGTATGTATGTGTGTGTGTGTGTGTGTGTGTGTGTGTGTGTGTGTGTGTGTGTGTGTATGTATGTGTGTGTGTGTGTGTGTGTGTCTGTTTCGACTCACTTAATGAAGGACTTCGATACATCGCTTCAGAGAATGAAGACGACTATGGTAAATATAGCACTAAAAATATTAATATCTGCGTGGTTAGATGACAAGACCATGCTTTGTGGGTAGATCGTATGCCAAATCAATTTGTTTTTTTGTTTAGATGGGGGAGAGCCGGGTCAAAAGTCGCGCAGGACAAAAGTCGCGTTCCCATTTTCTCCAGAATGACTGGACCTGCAAATATGTGGTTATACTTGCCTGCACATATTACCGTGTACGAGCTCCCTTCAAATTTTGGGCGCGATCGCAGCATATTTGACAGAGATATCGATGGAAAACCACTTTTGCCCCATATAAGTAAAATCATGGTCTCATAAGCATTTTTCGATTGTAAAATTGTGTTCACTTGTTTTAGTTTGCAAACATATGCAATTTTCTTAGCATATCTACTGGCTACATGATAACATAGCTTTCAAGTTTCGTGCGAGCAAGTCGTGCCTGCAAGCCAGGGAGAAATGACAGGAGACCGTGGCGGGACAAATGTCGCATCCCGTAGAGTGACAGAAGTCGCATTCTGATGGCTTAGAACCAGAGGGGTGCGCGAGTGACATTTGGGCAGAATCGACAGGTGAAATTAAAGCTCTCGAAGAGATCTTTCTAATGCTATTGGTCAGCTTTGTATGCAGTTTTAATGTGAAAGATACTGTTACGGCTCCGCCTCCGCCTGTGCGCTCTCCAGCTCCCACCACCGTTCCCTCAGCGCGCGCGCCACGGCCTTCCACTTCAGCGCGCGCTCTGCGCGCCCTTCGACGTGATCACCCCCCACACCTGAACACGGTTCCGCTAACCAGCTCCGAGGGCGCGGCTCACCTGCTGCCACCACTCATCCAACCACCTCCCCTATAAGAACCCGGTCTTCCCAACGTTCTTCCCTAAGATTCGTTGTGATTCCGGTTTGTTTGCTGCTCTTTTCCTGGACTGACGCACGGCTTCCCCGACCCATTCTCCCCGGACCTCGACCACGGCTTGGATTACGTTTTCTGGACATTGTTTGTTGATAGATTGACCCCTGCCTGAACTTGACTACCCTTTGCCTTGCCCTCTGTACCTCCGCTTTGTATTAAACCGCCCTCTGGGCTTGGAACTGTCCGTCTGTGTCCGTGCGTTTGGGTCAGCTAGCGAACCAGCCCCCTTACAGATGCATCTTAAATGCAGTCAAGACAAATTATTTTGCCTCTTAACTTTTGTCAAACCCCCTGGTTCCAGTCAATTGGATTATATAGGCTACTTTCGTTTACAATGACGTTACCTTATGAACACAAATAGCTTAACCTATCGGCCTACATAAACACTAGCCTAAAACCATGTTTATTTAGGCCTACAATGTATTTTCTTTCATTGACAGCATGCCAAGAGTTAGGGTGAGGAAAACGACGCGCGGTCTCTTTAGCCCTGAGACCATCAGGCAGACCTCAGGAGGTCGTTGAAGGCTATATATTATTATGATATGTCTAATAATACATTCGTTTTGTGTTTGTCCCCACGCAGAGCAAATTATTTTGTTTACAACTATTTTGTTACCAAGGTGATTTGCTACCTAAATGATTGGTTTGAAGTGGTTCTCACAAGACTTCCTCGCGACCTAGCGAAACAATCATGATTTTATGACAAATCTGCAATAAACTAAAATGGGCAGGAAGAAATGCACAGCGAAACTAGAGAGAGAGAGAGAGAGAGAAACGTTCTTATGGAATGAATGAATTTATTTTTTAATGAAAGGATGAAAGAGCCGCAAGCCAACTTTTTTTTAATCAATGAATGGAGGAGCCGCACATTGACGGGCGTGGAGCCGCGGGTTGGCCACCCCTGCTCTACGGGATGCGACTTCCGCCACGGTCTCCTGTCATTTCTCCCTGGCTTGCAGGCACGACTTGCTCGCACGAAACTTGAAAGCTATGTTATCATGTAGCCAGTAGATATGCTAAGAAAATTGCATATGTTTGCAAACTAAAACAAGTTAACACAATTTTACAATCGAAAAATGCTTATGAGACCATAATTTTACTTATATGGGGCAAAAGTGGTTTTCCATCGATATCTCTGTCAAATATGCTGCGATCGCGCCCAAAATTTGAAGGGAGCTCGTACACGGTAATATGTGCAGGCAAGTATAGCCACATATTTGCAGGTCCAGTCATTCTGGAGAAAATGGGAACGCGACTTTTGTCCTGCGCGACTTTTGACCCGGCTCTCCCCCATCTAAACAAAAAAACAAATTGATTTGGCATACGATCTACCCACAAAGCATGGTCTTGTCATCTAACCACGCAGATATTAATATTTTTAGTGCTATATTTACCATAGTCGTCTTCATTCTCTGAAGCGATGTATCGAAGTCCTTCATTAAGCGAGTCGAAACAGACACACACACACACACACACACATACACACACACACACACACACACACACACACACACACACACATACATACACACATACACGCTCTTCTCAAAACAGTGGCAGAGCATTCGGTGACGTCACGCGGAAGTGCGGTGGCTACCGCGATTGTATGCGCAAGCAGTTTCACATACAGCTGCGCTGGTTGGAACGAACGTGTATGTGTGTGTGTATGTGTGTGTGTATGTATGTAGGCTATGTTCGATCTCATACATACACACACACACACACACATACATACATACACGCGCCACTGAGCTCACAACTCACAACGCAAACAGTCATTCGGTCACGTGAGCTCCCCCATTCATTTAAAGCGCGATCGACTACCGCGCATGTGCGCATGTTTTGCAGTGAGCCCTGCTGGTTACCACAAACGTGTGTGTATGTCTGTATGTGTGTGTGTATGTATATACATACACACATACACACACACATACATACACGTTGTAAGTAAGCTTTGAACAAGCAACCAAAGGGCACTTTTCACACCCCATACACTAGCACACCTCTCCTCACACACACACACACACACACACTAGCACTCCTCTCCTGTTGAGCAATCTGTTCAGTGTGCCCCACTGAGATCTCTCTTGCTGATACATGCACACGCACACACACACACACACACACACACACACATACGCACACGCACGTACACGCACACGGACATGCACACAGCTAACAGAGGTCACACACAGTCAGCCTCAGACTTCAAATGAGGGGTCCTTCTCGCGCTGGATTTTAAATTTCTTCTACATGCCTCCGAACTACACCAAAGTGATCTTGGTGAGTCAAACGTCTTATAATATGTCGTAAATAAGGTCCAGGTTTTCAAAAACGAGCATTGTCCTTTAAGTAAGGAAATGTTATTTCATATAGCACCTTTCACAGGTCAAAGGTCACAAAGTGCCTCACAAAATCATCAGATAATTAAAAACAATGGTAAAAAAAAAAAATCTATAACATCAAAACAAGGACATCAAAACATAAAGAGACACTAGACACGAAGGGAGACGAGGCTAACACGTCTTGAGATGCTTTTTAAAGGACTCAACAGAGGTCAGAGGTCAGAGGAAGGGGCGTTCCACAGCTGAGGAGCCACAACTTCAAATCTGTGGTCCGGCCACCTTGTGGCAGTTATCTACTGTAGGTAGTCTTGCCTTGGCTAATGCGAAGTTGGAGTTTGTGCTCAGCATTCATAAAGTATAATCTAACATAATATAACACAATGGTCAGATCTGTCATACCAAATCCTCAGAAGTTACATCTGTCATGCTACACCAAATCCTTTCATTTACAACAGCTGCGGTCGGTCATGTAAAAAAAGAAAACAGTGTGTGTCGACAGGATGATATGCGTGGGGTGAATGAAACACAATATATTTTTCCTCCACTGACACTAATCAATTTCAAATTGTTCAAAATAAGAATAGCTAGATTCTGTAAGCTGAGAGGAATTCAATGTCAATCATGTCCACATCTTGACATTTTGGTCAATTTTACTGACGGCTAGATCCACAAGTAGATGACCAATGGGCATTTATAACCTGAACACACAGGTTGCTAGTGGGATTCCCAGATGGCCCTGACCATTAGATTGACAAATGATAGAATAGAGTGGGATTTGCTCCCAACTGAAGAGTAGTCATTATATTTCACATTCACAATATACAGTAGATCAGATCATAGCTCAGAAGGTAAATGGACTGTACTTATATAGCGCTTTTCCACCTTAGCGGCACTCAAAGCGCTTTAGAATGGCCTCTCGTTCACCCATTCACACATACATTCACACACACATTCACACACCAATGGCGGCAGCTGCCATGCAACACACAATTTTGTGTGTGTGTGTGTGTGTTTCGCCACCTACACCATGTGATGTGCGTGTGTCTCACCGTATGACAAATAAAGATGTTTGTTTTGTTGTTGTTTTTTGTACACAATGACAACATGCATCATGGGTGCGGGACACAGGTTCACTGTGCACTTGTTTCCTAATACAAACAAGATACTGTACGCACTCACATGCTGCTCTGATTCAGCCTGGAAGACAGACTTCATAGTGAAACAAAACGATTTGAGTGGGCGGGAGTACTTCCTTTGACAGGCAAACTCCTTCACCGCTGTGCAAGGGTTTGGCAATGCATCATGAGAACCGTGTATATTCAACTCCTAGCCTGGTTACTGAAATGTTCCCCTTGTGTTTTCTCCTGGTGAATAAAGGGCTGAAAATGGAAGTGGAACCAAAAGCGAATGTGACAGCAACAGCAAGCAACCTATTTGGCGTTTGAAAAATATCTAGTCGCGACTGGGTGAAAACATCCCTGTTGACCTCGAGCTGTGCGCACTAGCTTTCCAATGGTATTTGACTCCTAAAGTGTCCAAATGTGCAAGCAACTATGGACAACAATTGCTGCCTAGTGAACCAAAGTTTACTGGCGAGGGAATACAAATATTTTGGGACAAATGTGGTTTTTATATGGGGTCTCTTTTGGGGTGCATTACCGTACATAAAGCAGTGTTGAAACAGTACTGTACTGTAGGTACTCCAGTATGTGCCTAAATGCCATACAAATTGATTCCTCAGTTCAAAATATTTGTGTAGGCTTACTAGGCTATGATTTCTAGACAGTAAATTACAGTAAGACACCCCATCTACCACAACTGAACTCTTCTGCACACTTGAGTCCGTTTCCCTAACACTAATAGCTTATTCTGTATATGTATGTCCCACATGGCAAGGTTAAAGGTTACAGCACGTTGCATAGTGTGGGCTATTCGGGATAAATACCCAGAGAAAATGTAGCTTCAAAAAGGCTGTGGACGCCTGCTGTTTGCTAAGTGAATGTTGACACAATAGGCGAAATGTCCAAAATAGCGCACTACCCCTTTAAGATGGACGCCACCAGGGAAAAGAAAACGTGGGAGGCCCAAAACCACCTGGGACACAACTGTGACAGGAGCTGGAAAAGATGAACCTGTCATGGGAAGAGGGGAACACTCTGCCAAGGACCGAATGCAATGGATACAGCTCAATGAAGCCTAACAGTATATGCCCCATAGCGGAGGAAGAGGAGGAAGTGAGTAATATCATGGTTATATGGCTGGATGTGACATAGGAGGCCTTGTTTGATGTCAAGTTCAGGCAAATATGACCGTCACATTTTAAGAACAAAAAGTCTTGTAAGGCAATTAGAAGTGTCAACCAAGGCCACTCCCATCTCAGTACCAGGCTTAGTTAGTTAGTTGCTGCCATAGAAACCAACATTTTACACCTGAGTCACTCTGCCTCCCGACACTCTGAATATTTACACAATAGGTTAGCTTCTCTTCTCTGTTCTGGAGGCAGACATAATAAGGCATGGATCTCTCTCTCTCTCTCTCTCTCACACACACACACACACACACATATTGCACAATTTGCAAACACTGTACTATACTGTACTGTAACTATATTTTTTTCACATATAACAGCAACACAATACAAATGTATGCCTTTGATTGTATTCACCAGAGAGAGTGGAAGAGCTGTACATCACCCAAGGCCAGTCACCTCTAGTGAGCTTTGATTTACATGTGATTAACTCTTTATTTGAACCTCAGATGAACCCGGGCCTTGATGAGAGGAGGAAGAGGAGAGTAACGGAGGAGAGTAGAGCCAACCTATCATGGGGTCTGAAACATGACTACCCACAACATTCATCTCTCTGGCAGGGGCCTGCTGGTGTGCTGCACATACCATCTCTCTCCCTCTCTCTCTCTCCTTCTCTCTCTCCCTCTCTCTCTCTCTCTCCCTCTGTCTCCCTCTCTCACTCTCTCTCTCTGTCTCCCTCTCTCCCTCTCTCTCCCTCTCTCTGTCTCTCCCTTTCTCTCTCCCTCTCTATCTCTCCCTTTCTCTCTCCCTCTCTCTCTCCCTCTCTCTCCCTCTCTCTCTCTCCCTCCCTCTCTCTCTCCCTCTCTCTGTCTCTCTCTCTCTCCCTTTCTCTCTCTCCCCCCTCTCTCTCCCTCTCTCTCCCTCCCTCTCTCTGTCTCTCCCTTTCTCTCTCCCTCTCTCTCTCTCCCTCTCCTTTCTCTCTCTCTCTGTCTCTCACTTTCTCTCTCCCTCTCTCTCTCCCTCTCTCTCCCTCTCCTTTCTCTCTCTCTGTCTCTCTTTTTCTCTCTCTCCCTCTCTCTGTCTTTCTCTCTCTCTTAACCATTATTTAAGGAGGAAGAACCTATTTTACAGTTTTTCCCAATTGCTTAGACACATTTCTTGACAAACTCTTTTCTCAACACTGTAAGCACACAAAACCTCTGACTCTTCTTGCAAAACCAAACAATCGTCCCCAAACAGTTTAATCTGTGCTCAAAACCAAACAATGTTGTCAGATCATGTAATTAGATCTACACAGGTCAAGTGCAGTCAGATATACATAACATTACACACTCATGCATGATGCATGGCCTACACGCGGACACGCATAATCACGCAAGTTAAATACGTGATGTAATCACACACACTCACATGCACACACGCACGCACACACATGCACGAACATAAAGATGAACACAATAATTCTGTCTTGGCTACAGTAAGTACAGTATGCACGCATGGATACAGAGAGGCGCACACACTACAGTATGTTCTTTGATTATAGCTACAGTAGAGGTTGGAGAGAGGGGAGAGAGAGAGGGGGGAGAGGGGGAGAGAGAGAGAAGGAAAGAGAAGGAGAGAGAGAAAGAGAGAGGGGAGAGAGAGAAAGAGAGGGAGAGAGAGGGGGAGAGAGAGGGGAGAGAAAGAGAGAGAAGGAAAGAGAAGGAGAGAGAGGGGGAGAGAGAGGGGGAGAGAGAGAAGGAGAGAGAGAAAGAGAGAAGGAGAGAGAGGGGGAGAGAGAGGGGAGAGAGAGAGAGAGAAGGAAAGAGAAGGAAAGAGAAGGAGAGAGAGAAAGAGAGATAGGGGAGAGAGAGAAGGAAAGAGAAGGAGAGAGAGAAAGAGAGATAGGGGAGAGAGAGAAGGAAAGAGAAGGAGAGAGAGAAAGAGAGAGGGAGAGAGAGAGGGAGAGAGAGGTGAGAGAGAGAGAGAAGGAAAGAGAAGGAGAGAGAGAGAAAGAGAGAGGGAGAGAGAGGGGGAGAGAGAGAGAAGGAAAGAGAAGGAGAGAGAGAAAGAGAGAGGGGGAGAGAGGGGGAGAGAGAGGGGAGAGAGAGAGAGAGAAGGAAAGAGAAGGAGAGAGAGAGAAAGAGAGACGGAGAGAGAGGGGGAGAGAGAGAGAAGGAAAGAGAAGGAGAGAGAGAAAGAGAGAGGGGGAGAGATAGGGGAGAGAGAGAAGGAAAGAGAAGGAGAGAGAGAGAAAGAGAGAGGGAGAGAGAGGGGGAGAGAGATGGGGGGCGAGAGAGACAGAGAGGGGGGACTACAGTACAGCTGAGTACAGCAGAAAGGGGGGAGGATGGTCGGAGTAGAGAGAGAGAGAGAGAGAGAGAAGGCAGAGGGAGAGAGTGGAGGAGGGTGGTGCAATAATTATTGTTCAGCCCCTGCCTGTGTGTGTGTGTGTGTGTGTGTGTTTCAGGACAGGAGAGAAGGATGGAGATCACTAGTGTCAATCAGTACCATGAAGATGTAAACAAAACATCCCATGTTCTATATTAAACACACAATGAAATGTTCACTTGCAGAGTAAATAATCAATGAGATTATAATATTACTGAAACTCAAACAGGCATAGTAAATTAGCACACCTCGATATAGGACAGTTTGACCAAGAACAGAAAAGCAGTAGCCAAAAGATCTTGTTCTTGTCCTTGATGTTTGGTCTAAAATACGTTTTTTTTAAAAGCCACTGTGAAATAATCTTCCTCAAAACAATACGCAGCAGCTACTGTGAAATCATGACCAAAAACTACTGTCCCACCGGTGTGAAGACAGATATGTGTCAGCATGACAGAACTGTAAACAGAGTCCTCTTGCAAATATCAACAGCTGTCAGTGCGATACTGTACCAGCAGATGGGCACCACAGACAAGTCCTTAAACACCCACACACACCATACACACATCTCTGCCACACACACACACACACACACAACTCACCCAAACATACAGTACACTCACAAGACACTCACACTCACACACACGACTCACACAAACACACGCACATGACTCATACATACAAAAACACACACACAACTCACACAAACATACAGTACACTCACAAGACTCACACACACAGACACACACAACACATCACACACACACAAACACACACACACATGCCGCTCTCTATCTCTCTCACACACACACACATACACAAGACTGACACAAACACATACAGTACACACACAATACTTTATCTCATACACACACACACACACACACACACACACACACACACACACACACACACACCCACACACATGAACAGGCCAGGGCGGGTCACCTACAGGAGTTCCTCTGTCCGTCCGTAGGTCCGGGCGAGGAGGACATCCCAGCAGCGTCTCGAAACACACGATGGTCACCCCTGACGACGGAGGGATGAGGAATGGTCACCCCTGCCAACGGAGGGATGAGGAGGAGGTGGAGGAGAAGGACGTAGAGGAGGAGGTGTCTGCCGGAGACTCCTCAGCAAAACACAGCCTGTCCACCACTCGTCCTGGGAGGGCTGCTACGAACACACGCACACACAGACACACACACACACACACACACACACACACACTCACGCACACTACCTCACACACACACACATGCTCATTTGCACCAGTATTCACACATGGAGTACCCCCACGCACGTTCTCAGAAGCACAGCAGCGATACTCTCCCGGACGCACACACAACATACACACATGCGCGAGCGTGCACCGGTGCTGGTTGTGTCTGTGTGTATGCTCCTGGCTGGGCAGACTGTGCGGAGAGAGAGAGAGACCGAGCGAGCGAGCGAGAAAGAGAGAGAGAGAGAGAGAGAGAGAGAGAGGAATCTGTATGGTTAGTAGTAGCTGGGAATGTACCATTCACTAGTAGCTCAGAATGTACCATTCACTAGTGGTAGCGGGGAGGAAGGGGGGCAGCACTCGGAACAGAGACAGGGAGAGGGGGTGTGTGTGTATGTGTTTGAGAGAGAGTAAGAGAGAGAACAGTGAGCGGAGGGTGTGTGTGTGAGAGAGAGAGAGAGAATGAAGAAAGAGATGGAGAGGGAGAAGGAGAGACCCTCTGATGTGATATATTCTGTGGTAATCACATGAAGGCTATAATCCAATTCTGTCTCAGAAGGTATGACATCACAGGGGCCATGGGGAGCATGTGCTTCTTTTAACCCAGGAACACACCAGCTATCTGACCCCTGATACACACACACACACACACACACTCACACACACACACACACACACACACACACACACACACACACACACACACACACACACACACACACACACACACACACAGTTGGCTAATCTCATACATAACATCCTAGATCAGAAGAGGATTTGACAAACGTGTGTATTCTACGTTTAAGCACGGCTAAAACGTGAAACTGAGCCGTTTCCACAAGTGCCTCTACTTGTCTATTCTACGTTTTCCTCGTGATACCGGGCTGACACACACACATGCATGCACGCACACACACACACACACATGCATGCACGCACACACACACACACACACACACACACACACACACACACACAAAACACAAACACACTGTCACAGTTGGCTAATCTCATACATAACATCACAGATGTTTGGCTGTTAAACTATTATGAAGAGCGTGTTCTGTGTTTCACCAAGATTTATCAGCACTGTTAGGATGATATCTGCATATGTACACACATGAGCGAGCATATGCACGCACACACACACACACCCAAGTGCCTGAGGAGGAGACATGACAATTGCTCATTACTCATTAGCTTGATGTTTTCGTCCTTTCTCTAATCCCTCACTCTCCCTCCTCTCCTCCTCTCTCTCCCTCCTCTCCTTCTCCCTCCCTCTCTCTCCCTGCTCTCCTCCTCTCTCTCCCTCCACTCCTCCTCTCTCTCCCTCCTCTCCTTCTCTCTCTCCCTCTCTCTCCCTGCTCTCCTCTCCTTTTCTCTCCCCTCCTCTCCTCCTTCTCCCTCCTCTCCTCTCTCTTTCCTCTTCTTCTCTTTCTCCCTCTCTCTCTCCTCTCCTTCTCTCTCTCGTCATAGAAATTGCAGTTTCACTCTACCTCCCTCAACCTTTCACATGCAAACCCCCTAGCTGTGCTAACCTAATTTATAACAGGATGACATCTCCAGGAGGTCGACACACCCCAGACTTTCAGTCTGGCCTATTGTTCTATTGTCCCTACCTGAAACCAATTCAAGATTTACCGCCCTTTCTAATATCACGTGTCTGAACTCTTGACCGTTGTTGATGACGTCTGCCATTTATTATGACGTGTACAGATGGGTTAGCCAATCAAATCCCTGGAAGCGTCATACCTGTGTATTGCTTGAATATAAGGCCGCACAACATCTTTCTGTTTCACTTCTGTCGGATGAACCACTCATGTGCGTTATCCTGAAGTCCTTGTGCTCGTATGTTTTCTTAATAAATCAGACTTAACCTCTTTGAGCGAACCTTGGCAAATCCTTTACTTTGATCAGATTTATTTGCACTACAATTGGTGATGCGGATTGTGAAAAGGGAGAACCGCCTGTGTTGTTTCAGGTTCGAGTGGATGAATGGGTCGGCAGACGTGCTGGATCCTTAGTGGGTTTTTGGAAAACCAATCTTCTCTCTTGCGCCAGAGCGCACAATGAGATTATTTCCCCCGTTCTTCCACTGGCTTCCTGAACTCACAGGTACGTTTTGAATGAATCCTCTTATGGTTTTGAGTGGTATTTGCCTTGTTTTCGTTTCGGATTGTGTTGGTCTGGGTTGTTGTGAAAACAAAGCCCCCGGGGGAGTTGGGGTGGCGATCTAAGGAGTTGTAATTCAACAATAGCGGTGTACGATTGGTGATATTGCATTGTCCTTTGACTTCGTCCTTGTTTCGTTTACCAGGGTTTTCTTTCAGAACAAGTGTAATTTTGGTCTTGTGACTCATTTGCTCCCTTGCAGTTGATGTACAGTTTAGATTGTTTGTCGGCTGTAGTTAGAACGGTTGAGTTGGTTTGAGTCAATGTTCCAAGGTTAGCACAGAAACGAGCTCCCCTTTGGCCAGTCACGGGTGAAATTTAAACCGCATGTACAGTAGTTGGGATGGTGTCGTCATAGAGTATATAAACGATTCCCAACAAAGGTAGCTACGGGAGTGGTTGGTGTTCCCAACCCGCGTTTCTGGGAGAAACGTCCTTTCCCATTGTCCCGGGTGGTTGGTGTAACTAGGAGTTATTAAAGTGTTCCAACTAGGGGTTGGTGTTTCCAACCAGGCATATGCTTCTTGTTTAAACATAGGCCTTTGTTTGTCCTTTGTGTTCCTTGTCCCTGCACGGGGTTGTTCGTCGTTTTGTCGTTTACTGTTTGAGTTTGGCTTTGTCCTGTATGTTTTGTTAAGCGTGCCTATTATCCAGGTAGGGTATTTATATTTTAGACACTGTTTTTCGACTGCCGTAAATCGTAACTGCCAGATTTCCGGTAGCCGGTTGTCTGGGAGACAAAAGAACCAGCAACAACACGCCGCTCTCCCTTGATCCGCCATCCAGCCAGAGGGAAAAGGAAGGACACCGGTTGCTGGGTGAGTGACGTAGCGGTTTAATGTGTCTTTGTTTCTTTCTAAATTGTATTCTTTTGTTTATTTCCCGCCGTGGGTTTTAACTATAAGTTTCCTTTCATCGTTGTTTTTGAATTATAGGGTGTATTGTGTTAATTATGAATACCAATAATAGTTTACTGTCTGGTCCAGCTAAGATTGTTGCGCAAAGGTTTTGGGATGATGCTTGTGTGCAGTTTTCGCTATGGGTGAGGTATTCTGATTTCCCCCCGTCTGGTACACTCTCGGGTTTTCGAGTTAGCGATGGTTAGGGCTCAGTTACAGGCGTTTGAGATGACTAAGTTAGGAAGGGAGCCTGGGAATGCTATAGATTGGAATGGAAAGTTAGCTGAGGAAGCTAATCAGGGAGATGAGTATTCAGAGTCCCTTCCTCCTCCTAGTCATTCCGTTTTGAGCTCTATCGCACCGACTTGGCACTCTGAGCTCACACATCCTGCCCAAACTATGGCCGCTTCTCCCGCTGTTGTAGCTGCCGCCCCGCCTCCCAACTCTGTTTTTCCGCCTGCTCCCAACCAACAACGACCAAAGGGTCAAAATAGGAGCGATAGAAACCATAGTAGTAAGAATAAAATACTTCACAAACTGAAAAAGAGCGAGGGAGACAGAAATGATGACGCATGTTTCCATTGTGGTAAAACTGGTCACTGGATTAAAGAATGTCACAGTTACCACAAGCTGAAAGAAAGGGAGAATCAGACTTCGGGTTCGGCGCCACCTGCTGGAGTTTCATTGCACAATCCACAAGGAAGATTTTAACTAATCAAGATAGACCCATTTTAGGTGATTAACAGGACAAGACAGATGTAGCTAAGGACTTAAGCGCAGGTTTGTGCATGATGATGGGAGAATCAATAATATTTGCCAATGCCTTAATCTGCATACAGCACCACCTAACAACCCAATTGTAATTTTGGAATGTTTATGTTTAAAGTCTGGTGTCTGCTGGCAGAATCATATTTCATCATTGAAAAGGTCATACTGGGTCTGGCCTCAATCCATGTGACGACAAACATCATGATGCTCTTCTCAACACTGTCTTCATCCATGTGGTATTAATCAGGCCAGTACACTTATCATCCACTCACCATGTTGGACCCAATCAATAAGACTAGCACCAGTATGTCATCAGGGTATGTTGATGGTTTCCTTTTCCCCCCTACAAGGACACAATTACTATTGATTTACCGCTCCATTTTAATGGTGCCGTGCGTGATTTAGTGGTTCAGAGACGGTTTCTAACAATAGGCCTGTGCTAGTGCAGTGGGGGTAGGAGCTATCTACAGGCCTGTCAGGCTAATTCAGATCAGACTATGCTGTAATGTTTCATCCTCCTCTATGTGCTCCCCTTGGGTCACATCATCCTGGTCTCCAGCTTCACTGCTGACGACACCCAGCTCTCCACTCACGTCACCTAGTGACTCACGTCACCTCTCCAACGGTCTCAGAAATAAAAACCTGGATGAAATCAAACTTCCTCAAACTGAACTGTGACAAATCAAACAGTAGACAAAGCAAACAGTAGAAACAGCTGTCCTCCACCTGAAAAACAAAATGGCCGCCTGTCCTTCTCAGCTGCTGAAACAATCATTCATGCCTTCATCACTTCAAGACTTGACTACTGCACTAGCAAACTCCTATAGAGATGTGAGGTTAAAGAGCCACAGTTAAATCTCTCTTCTCTCTTCCTATCTCTTGAAATAAAAACAAACAATTGATGAAGAAACCTCCACTGCAGACATAACGAAGGATGAACTCTTAGTCGCAGCTAATCTTATTACCCTCCAGGAACGTGTGTGTCTGACGCACATTGATGATGCCAAAGACGATTCAGATACACAATATGGAAAATGACTAAATTGTTTTCTTCATGGCCACATAGATAAGTCATCTAAGCTTTACTAGGGAATCAAGGTCTCATTTTCTATTGAGGCACTGCTAGTTCACAAGGGCAGGAGTAGATAGAGAGGAGGGGAGGAAGGCCTGCTTTAATAGTTAGCAACTTCTCTGCCTCTGAGTTTCTTACTAACTACAGCAGGATCTTTCCACCGTAGGCCATTTCTCGCAAGAAGGTGGGAAGCAATTGCCATTTTCTTGGTTCTCTTTCGTTTTGAGTCATAGGTCATTTGGCATCTTTCCACTATGGGCACTGAGGTGGCACTTGCTCGCTTGTGGGTTTTATTGCCAGGGACCAACTAGAACATAAGATTTTGTATATTGTACTGTATTCTGTTCGCGCTGTTTTTTGTATTTGCACTGTTTTTTGTATTGCAGTTGCACTGTCAAGTCTTTGCATCCTGTCCTATGTCGTCTGCAACAGCGTATGCCACCATCCTAGACAAATTCCTAGTATGTGTGTACATTATACAGTACATGGCTAACAAAACAGATCTCTTGAATCTTGAAAAAGAGGAGGATAGAAAACAAACAGAACCCATGTGAGATGCCTTTAAGACGAGGCCAGAATTTTAGGCCAGCATCCAGTGGTTGGTTGAAACTAGGGACCAGAAACAGATAAGCATACATAAGCGATGGAGTGCAGAAGGTGACTATAGGAGGGAGAGACAGAACCTCCCCATAAAAGATCACCCCCTCCAGCACCTTTCCATCACTACTGAAAACTACACTGTGTCCCCCTAAGGCAGCCAAGAACCTCAGGGTGATCCTGGATGACCAACTGTCCCGCACAGACAACATCGCAGCAATCACCTGCTCCTGTAGATAGCCTACATCCTTCACAACATTAGAAAGATCTGCCCGTTCCTCATGACAGAAAGAAGCTCACCTCCCTGGTCCAGGTGCTCGTTATGTTCTGCCTTGACTGTTACGACTCACATCTGGCTGGGCTGCCTGCCTGCCTCCGCCATTAGGCCTCTGCAATATATCCAGTACACTGCAGCCCGTCTGCTGTTACAGCTAGCTATTTTCCCATGTGACTCCCCACCCCTCCTCCACACCCTTCACTAGCTTCCAATTGCAGCTCAGATTCAACACTTTGGTGCTCGCCTACAAGGCGGGAAAAGGAACAGCCCCTATCTGCAAGCAATGGTTAGGCTTCAAACTCCGGCTCAAGAACTGCGTTGTTCCACCTCTGCTGGCCGCCTCGTACCGTACCGCCAGCTCTACGACGACGCAGGGCTCGCTCCTCTCAGATTCTGGCGCCAAGATGGTGGAATGAGCTCTCGTCTGCTGTCCGGAGGGTAGAGTCTCTACCCATCTTTTGCAAGAGACTCAAGACCCATCTCTCAGTTTACTTTAACTGTTGGTACGTGTGTATGTGTGTATGTGTGTATGAAAACCACATTCCCTTACTCTAAACTGGGTTCATATCAACTGGGCCAAGCCCCCCACCCCAACCCCTAACACTGGCACTGGCACCATTGTCACTATTACAATCAGTATATAAGTTATGTGTAATATTTAATGTTGTCTGTTCTGTCATTCTATTATTTAAATTAGGCGTGTGGAATTTTTCATTCGGTTGATGCAATTCTAGGCTATATAATTTGCTCGGTTTAAATATTTTGGCATGTTTACCGTAAGCCCCACAGCTACAGTAAGCAAGTGGGCGTTTGTGCTGTGAAATTGTGAAATGAGTATAGCTGATGAAAACCTCTGTAAGACCCATCGTTGTGTGGCCATAATTCACGCTTCGCAAGCGTGCACAAAAATAAAAAAAAAGTTTCACGCACGTCAGCTGTGTTCTGGAACCTCCTGATTTACAAATTAAGCCCTGCTTACTATATGTACCGTCAGCTGCAGATCTATCTATCTATCTATCTATCTATCTATCTATCTATCTATCTATCTATCTATCTATCTATCTATCTATCTATCTATCTATCTATCTATCTATCTATCTATCTATCTATCTATCTATCTATCTATCTATCTATCTATCTATCTATCTATCTACAGTTGGGAGCCTCTAGAAATTAGCAATGCTGCTGCATTTCACCATTGCGGTATTTCACAGGGAAATCCAGCCGTGTGTTATTTCATTTTACTGATGCACCACCACCAGATGGCCTATTTGAGCAGATTTAGCAGGCTGGGCTCACAGTGTATTTCTCCTATAGTCTACAAATGAAGACAAGCCTGATCATTGCATCATTACATTTCACATTCTTTAATTTAAATGCTCTGTTGTAAAGCACTGAGCTGAATTTATCTGTAAGAAAGGTGCTATACAAATAACGTTTATTGTTGTTATTATTACCTTGTTCTAAAACACATTTCTTCTCCATCTGGATGTAATTTAATTATTACGAACACATCTATCTACAGTATCTATCTCAGTAACTGACGTTGGGTCAAGACGTGATGTCTGTTAGGCATATGTGCACATAACTTGCCAAGAACTAAAAAGTGGGGGGGTTGCGTTTTGTTTCTGTAATGCATTCAACTTAAATCTTCTTGGACAAAGAAAAAGAAAGTTTGATTAGAGGTGTGGATCCATACAAAATTGACATAGTTGCCATGAGTAAAGATCATACATTATTGCCAATTATATACAGACATTAACTAACACATCTTTTTTCTCCATCTGTATGTGATTTAATTATTACCAACATATCTATCTAGAGTAGGCTATCTACAGTATCTCTAGGCTATAGCTGTATACACTCACCCACTCGCTAACGTTGTCATTCAAACACTTCTGCAATGAATTAACAATAATATCCATTCATGAATATGACCTATCATGAATTGGTCTATAGAATATATATTGGTATATAGAATGTATATATATATAGAAGGCTTTACTGACGATGACTGGGCTGTACAGTCGGTTCACTTACTCTTGACAAATGTACTTACTCACTTTGAATAAAAGTGTCTGCTAAACGACTTAACGATGTACATTTGGAAGCGGAGAGTGACAGACGGTGAATGAGAGAGAAGGAGTTGTACAGTCGAAGACGGCAGATGTGGTGGTCCACCTGCCAGGTGTTGTCTCCTACGACGGTGGTCTGGAGCTGTGTTTCATCTACTCAGTATTTCATCAAGCCCTCCTCCTCCGCTGCTGCTGAAGATATGCTACGCGTGGCTACTGTATAATGATGCAGTGAACATCTGCACCTGTTCCCAGCTAGCTGGACCCCGTGTCAGACACAGATCCATGGAGACCACTTTGAACTGTGTAGAATGAGCACGCACACGCACACAAACACACACTTATAGTATGTATACACACCCACATACTGTATGCACACATGTGCAGATACATACACGCAACCAGAGTTGTCATAGCCATATTAGCAGTCTGGACTAGACCCGGGCCATCTGTTATTATGTGGTATGTCTTGAAGAGACACGCTAGTTCATTAAGGATGCAATATGGCACCCACGTTCTTCACCATCGCACATTATTTCAATTTGAAATGAGCTAGTGGGCGAATGAGGAGTGGAAGGATACTTACTTACTTACTTACAGTCTGTTTAAAGGAGGTGCATTGCTTAAAGATTATTTGGACTTCAGGCAGTGACCAGACATAGAATATCAAAATTCAGAATGTCAGACATTTAATGTCAAAATGCATCCATTCAGTGACTGGGAATTGAGGAGATGATATCCATTGTACTGTATATATTCTACAGTACGATACAGCATCAGGCATTTTACATTAAATTACATTTTGTCAAATATATTTCGTTAGAAATTGTAGTATAAGACAGTATACTACAGTTAACACAGTTTGAATACAAGTCGTCCATCATTGAGCGACCGCCATCTTGGATTTGAGAGCAAACCTGCATGGTCTTGGTAGGAGCATATGTTTGGTCTGATAAGAGGGGGGCAAATTTAGGAAATGTGTACATTTTCTCACTTTCATCTAGTAGATTATCAAAAAATGGTGTGGGACTAATGTGAATTTGAGAATGTGGGGCAGAGATCCCCCCCCCCCTGTGGAGTTCATGCTCCTGGCAGGCCTACGGTATCTGTCACATTGACGGGTGTGTGACTGGACTCTTCGCCATCACAACTTTTATTAAGGGGGTATCAAAGAGCCCTTTTGTACGATAATAAAAAAACTCATTAAGTCCTCTCAGCAAATACCCCTTGAAATATAATGTAGGGGGTCCTGTGACATTTCAGCGTCATATTTGAATCCAAGCACATGGTTTCCCAAAGACGACCCAATTTGCCTCTTCACCCCCCACCCCCCCCTGGCCTGCTTCCTCTAACAGAACCTTCCTTCTATTGCTTTCTTGGTTCAATTTCACTTGGCTTCTCATAAACGCTAATAGTCCCCAAAGGCACAGCTGTGCTGCAGCTACAATAACAACAATAACAACAACAACAACAACGACATAGCCAGCCAGCCAGCGCTAACATTTAGCTGCTAGTGGCTGTTACCCAGAGAACATTAATAACCTGGAGGAAAACGTAGGGCAGCAGGAGGCCAATGAGGCACATTAACTGTGGGAAATAAAGACCTTGTTGAAGTCCAGACACAGCGATAATGGCGTTCGCCTAGCCTAGCGATTCTAGCGTATACAGCTAAGCAGCAAGGCCCAGCTACAAACCAAGTAGCCCAAGTTGAACGAGTGTATTTTTTCTTTTCTTTTTAAATTAAGAAGAGTGATAAAAATGTGTTATAAAAATAATTGCTTATGTAAAATGGATGAGGGGGGATTACAAGCACTGTTGCTATTCCTCTCTATCTCCTCAGATACAGCTGAATAACCGCGCTAGGCCGGTGGTTCGGGGTTCTTTCTGCCGGGGCGCCAAACAGAATTGTTCATCAGCTTAAGACAAGATAAGAGGGAGAGAGATTCCCCCAGTTTTGATATTCACTCTCTCTTTTGTTGGCTCTAAATATTAAAGCAGCTTCCAGTTGCTCAGTATGTACAGTGTGAGATCTCCATGCGGACGCCGAGTCCTGGGAGCAGGAGGATTCATTCACACCTCACCAGGTCATCCACAGCTCCCTGATTACCCTGGGACAAAAAATACAGCACATAAAATGTATTTGTACAATACAGTGTATGTTTTGTCTGTGTGTGTCTATGTGTGTGTGTGTGTGTGTGCATGTGTGTGTGTGTGTGTGCATGCATGTGTGTGTATGTGTGTGTGCATGTGTGTGGCATACGTACATGTGTTTGCATGCATGTGTACAGTACGTGTGTGCGTGTATTTGTGTGTGCATGCGTGTGTGCTGTGCATGTATGTGTGTGTGTGTGTGTGTGTGTGGTGATGAGTGTGTGCATGTGTTTTTGTGTGCATACACGCATGTGTATGTGTGTACATGCGTGTGTGTGTGTATGCGTGTATGTGTGTGCATGCATGTGTCTATGTAGGTGTGCATGCATGTGTGTGTGTGTATGTGTGTGTGCAGGTGTGCATGTGTTTGTATATGTGTGTGTGTGTGCAGGTGTGCATGCATGCATGTGTGTGTGTGTGTGTATGTGTGTGTGCGTGTGTGTGTATGTGTGTGCAGATACCAGAGCCAGGTCTGTTCCTGGGTGAGGTTGTTTTAGTCAGCCAGAGACACTCTGCCTGGCCGCCCTGGTAACAGTGGTTAACATGAAAGACCAAGCAAGTGGTGAGTGTGTGTGTGTGTGTGCATGTGTGTGTGTGCCAAGGTTATTATAGTTAACGAAAACTAACTAAAAAACGAAAACTAGGTGTGAAAAAACAGTTTAGTTAACTGAAATAAAAATAAAAACTAGGCTTTACAAAAAAACGATAACTAACTAAAACTGTATTGTGTGTTTACAAAACTAACTAAAATTGTAGAGAAAATGTCCTTAGTTTAAGTCTTTTTCATTACATACATAAGCCTAGTATTTTGGGTGGATATTAAATCTATCCTCCATTATTTCTTTAGCTGTGTCCCTGCGCAAAGTAATCTGACGTTCACCAGATGGTTTGTTTTGCACAGAGTGAAACAACATGAGCTCACGAGATCAGGATGGTCTCACGAGGCTAGCGCAGAAAAAAAAAACTAAAACTAATACTGAAACTAATAAAAACTAAACTAAAACTAAGCATTATCAAAAAATAAAAAATAAACTAAACTAGCAAATCTGCTTTAAAAACTAATTAAAACTAAACTGAAATTGAACACAAAAAGTTAAAACGATATAAAAATAAAAACTAATGAAAAAAGCAAAACTATTATAACCCTGGTGTGTGCGCATGCGTGTGTGTGCAGGTGTGTGTGCGTGTGTGCAGGTGTGCATGCGTTTGTGCATGTGTGCGTGTGTGTGTGCAGGTGTGCATGCGTCTGTGTATGTGTGTGTGTGTGCCTGCCTGCTTGCAGCATTGGCAGAATCCCATTGCTAGAATGGGATTCACTCTCCCTCTTTCTCACACACACACACACACACACACATATGGATAGATTGTTCACTCAGCCCTAGTATGCATGCCATCATACTGGAGATCTGAGAACAAAACATCATGACAGTGAGTGGTGCCTGTTAAACACACACACCCTGTGAGTACCCTCATGTCACAGTATACACACCAACACATCATTACTAAACACAGTTTGGCTTTAGTTCCGACAACAGATTACAGCAGAAACCACACATCTTTCCAAATAAAATCACATTTCCATCCCACCCCTGTTTTTTCATACAAGCTCTTCCATACAGAATCTTTTCCCATCATGCAAATGGTAAATGCACTGCATCTACAGTACACAGCTGCTGAAGTTAATGTTCAATTATGAAGAAAAGCAAACAAAACCTGTAAAAATTAATAAACATATCTCATCCCACATTTTTCAATCAATTAACACCAAACTTGCTACACTGGATCTTCAGACTGTAATTCACAAACTCATTGACCAGATTGTTGAATTATCAAAATTGAGCTTACAATGCATCAAAATGTTTTACAAATGTTTTACGATATGATACGAATGTACAAAATGAACATTGGAATGTCAACTTTCTTGTTGTCCTCCTATTCTCTCGCTTATTGCTCCTAAACTTTTTTAGGCCTGGCCCCGCCTCATCGCTGCATAGCAGCTTTAATTGGCCCCTTGCCCTTCCTTAGGGGCCAATAACATAGACCATACAGTAGGCGTCGTAACATGTGCAATCCCTGATATTTACTCTGAGTCTTCAGTGAAAAAGCTGTGTGAAGATAATATCTTTCTTACATAGCACAGTAGAACGCAGTAGGGTTAGAGACAGAGAGGGAGCAATTGCAGGAAAAATTACGGGAAAAACAAAAGGGAAAAAAAAATAATGAAAGAAATACGGATTTCCTCTGAAATGAATGAGTAATAACAAAACCATCTCTCTGTGTAATGGGGAGTCTGTCAGTGTGTCCTGATGAAGTTGCTCCTGTTAAGATCAGAGTCAGTCTGTCTGCTTTGAGCTCAGCACCACCACAGCGACCGTGGGAGTTTCAATAGAGACATAATATCCAGAGACACTCACCCTGAGAGAGAGAGAGAGAGAAAGGAGAGAGATTATTCCACGCCATTGTGAACACCCTGTTTGAAAGAAACAAGCCTTTATCACCATCTAGTGGATGTGAAAGGTACTGTGTTAGGTTCATACATTTTGGTAGACAGGTATTGTACATAAAGTAGCTTGTTGAATTGATTTACATTAGATTACATTAGATTTATGAGATATTAGCCTGAAATATTTTTTGAAAGCTCTTACTAGAACTGTGCTGTTATGGAAGTTAAAATGTTAAAGGAAATCATCTGGGATGCCATGTTTCTGTATGGCACACAAGTAGGCTATACGAAAAGCATCAATTCTCCTATTCCAGGCCTTCAAAGCACAATGCAGTGCCTCTCTTTGTCCAGATGGAGACAGTACAGATCAGAATTAATTCATCCAGACATCTTCCCTGGCACAAGAGTCTAAAAGTCACCCAACCTCCCAATATCTACTCCCAGCTCTCCATCCTAACCCTGCTGGCAGTAATTAATCACACGCTCGTCAAGTTCAACCCCATTAACCAATCAAGTCTCTGATTGGCTGTCCGTCAATGAATGTAGTCGAATTCTGTCAGCTGCTTGACTGGAGCGCGTCATCCGAGGACTGTGTGATTCACCACTTCACATGGGCGTGTCCTTCAGGAACGCTTTAGTCACTAGTAAATCACCATTTCATGTCCAGTCATTCTGTTTTGTTTATCTGTTCTAACGTGTTTCTGTCCCTCGTGTCATTCTCCAGTAGGCTGCTGCTCCACTGGCCTCAACACTCAGACATTCATCATTCATTCATTCATCATTCATTCATTCATTCATGTTTTTATTTGATTTTACCTTCATAGCCAGGCGAGGCCATTAAGACCAAGGTCTCATTTCCAATGGTTCCCTGGTTACAATTTCAGCACTAATAGAATAGGGAGCTTTTGGTTGCCCCTTCTACCTTGAAACCAAGCTGTTTCAAGGTAGTAGGGGCAGTGTGCATACAAATAATATCACTATAATCAAGTACTGACAGTAAAGTAGATTGTACTAAAAGCGTAATATTCCTTAGTGGATGTATTAAAAGAACTGGATACGACATGAAAAGATGGCCACCCATTCATTCCAAAGAAAGTTGCTCACCCAGCGCATACGCCAACAGTTTCCACGGTTCCTACTCACTTCCTACTTGTGCGGCCCACAGCATATGTGCAGTAGTGTTCGTTTTGGCCCTGTTCCCATAGACCGGTGCGGTGCTGCTATAGACATACCTAGGGACAAAAGAGAACAGCAAAACAAAAACAGCTGCAAAACCGGTGGCTTCTAAAAGAAATGGACCCAAATTGACCCAATAATTTAAAACGTGATAATAAAAAAAAATGACGTTGAGTGATACCCAGAACATTTTTTGTTTCTTTCCCCAGTAGTTTCATTCTCCATGTACAGTATCTGTGGAAAAGTATTTTGGAGGCCACATGCCGTGACAAGCAATACCAAGCGAAGCTTGCTTTAAGGCTGGGTTATACTCCCAAACCGACGCCTGTGTGTCCATCCAGACAGTTCTGGAGTCAACTCCTATCACTAATACACTGAATAACACTAAACAGCGTCTTGCTAGCATTACTTATTGAAACCTATGGGAGTAGTCATTTCTGTTCCATAGTCTCCCCTCCACCCACAAATACGCCGGGTATCACAATTGAGAAGAGCACAAGGACAGCCACAGGGCAGCACAGCACCTATGGAGTCAGGAGTTTGACATTATTACACAATTATCATACAGAAGCGTCATGCCTATCGAACTTGAGGGGGCACGTGCCCCCTCAGATTTTTTTTGTTTACATTTCTGTTATTGTTTGTTTATCATTACATTTTACAATGCGGAGCTATGATTATTTTCTCTACTGAGCTGAATGTATTATTAATTATGTCATAGACCACCTCGAAAAGCCACCATAACCTCTTTCAAAAAGCCAAACACCCTCTTTCCCGGTGGATTTGGTTTCTTCCAAATTAACACTGGACCTGGAAGCCCCCCCCCCCCTCGCCTCGTCTCAGATAAACACGTTTTCATGGTCTGCTTGCATACATTTAGATTAAGGTTGTCCTTAAGGCTCTGACTAGAGTGTGGCGATGCAAGAGTTCAGCCAGGAAGAGGGGAGCCAGACCATATAGAGCTTTAAAAGCAAAAAGCAGAAGCTTAAAATCAATGCGGAAGCGGACAGGGAGCCAATGGAGTGAGGCCAATACTGAGGTAATGTGGTCACGCCAGTGAAAAGGCGAGCGGCTGCGTTTTGGACAAGCTGCAGGCGTGTGAGTGAGGACTGGTCAATGCCCATATACAGGGAGTTGCAGTAGTCAAGACGCGAGGAAATAACAGCATGAATTACTGTACCCTCTCTAGATCTTTTGGGGAGAGATATGCCTTAGTCTTTGCTAAAAGTCTTAGCTGGAAAAAACTGGTTTTGACTACAGAGCTGACCTGTTTATCAAATTTAAAAGCGCTATCAAAAAACACTCTGAGGTTCTTGATGGAGCAGATGTTGGAGCTTAGAGAGCCCAGGATATCAGCAGGGAAGCCTTGTCCAAAAAAGACGATCTTGGTCTTGCTCTCATTGAGGTTAAGGAAGTTTAAGCCCATCCAGGATTTGATGTCTCTCAGGCAGTCGAGCAATGGCTGCATCAAGTTTTTACTTTTGGCTTTAAGAGGCAGGTAAATCTGTACATCATTAGCAAAACAGTGGAAGGAAATATTATGTTTGGCAAAAATAGATCCTAAGGGAAGCATGTACAGTAGAAAGAGGATGGGGCCCAGAATTGAGCCTTGGGGAACCCCGCAAGGTAAGAGGGGCCGCAGCAGAGGAGAATTCACCTAATTGTACCGATCTGTCAGGTAGGACTGGAACCAGTTGAGGGCAGAACCAGTGATACCTACACACTGTTCGAGCCGTGATAACAGGGTCCTGTGGTCCACAGTGTCAAAGGCAGCTGTCAGGTCTAGGAGCACCAGAACAGCAGGACAGTCTGAATCAGTGTCTAAGAGTAAATCATAAAAAATTCTCAGAAGGGCTGTTTTAGTGCTGTGTCTTGGTTTGAAGCCGGATTGAAACTTCTTGTGAATGCCATGTTCTGCTAAAAAAAAGCCTACAGCTGGACATAAACTACTCACTCCAGGACCTTGGACAGAAATGGTAGCTGAGATATAGGCCTAAAATTAGACAGGATAAAGAGGTCGAGATTTTTCTTTTTGATTAAAGGAGTAGTAAAGGGGAAAATCATGTTTAGCCCTGTTTTAAGGTTACTTATGATCATATACAATGGTTCAGATCAAAACGTTGACAAAACTAGCACTTTTGAGAAAGTTGATAATTGCTCTACCACCGTTTAGGTCATACAATGGATGTGGGTGGGCACCGTGAAAAATGTTACAAAAATCAAACCGTCACACTACACACAAGCGGCACACTGCACACCACGCCAAAGTTGCACTGCCTGGCCGACCTACACACTACCACCTAAGCTGTACGTGCGACCAGAGCTGCACTGTTAGGCCTACTGAACAACTCACCCCACACCTACTGAACAACTCACCCCACAACAAACTCTCTGCACGCGAGTAGAATTGCACACCAAAGAGAGAGAGCCTAGCACAAAAGTTAAACTGGGGTAACCCCAATATATCAGTCCACCCTCCTCCTGACGACAAGCCCCTACCAACTCGTCCTACCCCAACACCAACAAAGTAACATGCACACAATAAGAGTACACTAGGCCTAGTCTAATCTAAAATATTGCTAAAAGAAATTCACGGCCCCCTTCACGGGAGTCCTTCGGCTGGCGGGGCTGGGCAAAAGTTGTCTGCACACGGGTAGTGGCTAGTGGCCGCTGGTCTTTTCTAGAGTGCAAAGCGCTTCCACGGTAACTAAATGTCTGGTTGTCGTGGCCTCAATGATGTAGGCCTATGCGTCTGCGTTGGTTGAACTGTCCTGTGGCTTGCTGATCTGGAGCACTGAATCCGTCAACCCGTCCGGTCCTCCAGGGCGGGGCAAAGGGAGAGAGAGAGAAACAGCTTGGGTCAGTTGGGAGGTCAAACGGCGTTAGAGCCATTCACGCAGGACGTATTGGAGCAGGTGATCGACCGTCCCTTTTTCGCAGGGGCTAGCGAGTGTTGGGTTGTTTTCCTTCTCCAACAGGACCCGATCCTCAGTCTTCCCTGTGGCGATGGCTGGCCTGGATCCAGTCGGCGTCCGTCGTTGGAGGAAGGAAGACGGGAAAACACAATCAGGGACAGTACAAAGCGAGGCTTAACCACGCCAATGCTGCAACAGTGGGTTAAGAAAACGGCCGTCCCTTTCGGGGTACTTAGCAAGCGTTGCCGTCTCGGCGTGTTAGAGCAGGAATAGAGAGCAAAGTGCAGTTGTCTCTCCGTGTGCTCTTCCTGAGGCCTCCTTTCCCTCTGCTTTCCCCAGGTTAAACCTATCCAGCATTCCAACAGTCACGCCCGCACCAATCACCCCCCAATCATTCACAGGTGTTCACACATCACCTCCACAACAACCACACCCCATACACACCATGCACGCCACGCACCACTAGATGGCAATGTTGGTTGCCCCCGCGACATTAATCAGCAATAAAACACTTGCTCCAACCTAGTGAAATACTTCTCTGAGAAGGCGAGAGGGAATGCTGTCAGAGGTGCAGTTAGTAGACCGCAGGTGCTTGACTACATCAGAGAGTGAGGAGAGGGAGACTGGCGCAAACTGGTCAAAGACCGCAGGGCATAGAGGAGGAGCAGGGTCTGGGGTAACACGTGTGTGGACTTGCCTAAAAGCAGAGACTTTATCAATGAAAATTTTAAGAAGATTTTCACAGAGAGTAGGCGATGGCACAATAGGAGATACATCACGGGGATAAATAAGAGAATTTAGGACATTAAAAAGAACCCGAGGCTTGTGACTGTTGTTGGACATTAGGATAGAAATGTACTCCGTTTTAGCAGCTTTAACAGCTCTCTGGTATTCAGAAAGGCAGCCATGTAGGATTTCCAGAGAGACATGGAGTTGATCCTTTTTCCATTTTCTCTCAGCGCGCCTGCATGCTGAGAGTGCAGGTAGAGTCATTAAGCCACGGCTCTGTAAGTGCTTTGGTGCGTCTAAGCCTAAAAGGAGCAACAGTGTCCAATATTTCAGCACATGTGGAGTTGAACATGGAGATAAGCTCCTCGGCACTGAGAGCACAATTCACATCCAAAGTACAAAACATGGAATCATTAAAAAAATCTGAAAACTGATGCAGTCAAAGGGGTAAGCGAGTGCAGGCAGTGTGTGGGGGCACATGATTTAATTCCTGAGTAAGGGACTGAAGTAGTAAATAAAACGTTATTTGGTCTGAGATACATATTGTTGTACTGTACATATTTCATTTACAGAGACAGATAAGCCATAGGATAGCACAAGATCTAGACTGTGTCCCTTTTCATGTGTTGGGCCAGTTACAGATTGAATGAGATTAAAAGAGTCAAAGAGGTTCAAAACATCCCTGGCCATAGGTTTTGATTCGCAGCACACATGGACATTGAAATCGCCTGAAATTAAGATATGGTCATATTTAACCATGATCCCCGAAAGTCAGCAAAGTCATTAAACAGAGAATAGGCCTACACTTATTTGAATTTATCTATTACAACATTCTACGCTAACACTTCTGCTGTAGCCACTAAATGCTACAACCTAGATATTGCTTTCTTAGTGCTGATGTGGTAAATGTAAGCCCTGACCGCAGTTACCCCTTCTTATCTAGAAGCTGATAATAAGTACACTCTACAGTACCAGAAAGGTGGAGCCGCACACCCTGACCATAACATCTATTCCAGTGTGTTACATAATACCAATTATGGCATTACCTCATACAGTAGGTACAGTAACTGGCACAATGACTACTCTGTATTATTGTACTTATCTAGGGTTACTTCTGGGGCTCCAAGTGCATTATGGGTACTCTACTCTAAGCTGTAGTAGTGTGTAAAGCAAGAAAGCTCCTGGGGGATTGAGCACTGAGCATTGTGTGTCCATAGACATCTAAACTAAATTACATCTACATGGGGTTGAAAAGTTAAAGTTTATTAGACGTCTACGTCTTACAGTAGATAAGACATTGAAACAAGAGATCATACGGTACACACAGTTACAGAGATCTCCACAACCTTTTAGTTTGGATATTTATTTATTTATTTATTTATTTATATAGTTTCAAATGACAGGGACAGTGCACATAAATTAACATTTCTGTAAATGTGCCAGTTTTAGCCCAATTTTTTTGCCTCTTTTAAACTGGGCTAAGTCCCTGGCAGGTGTAATGACAACCACAAAAAACACATGAGCAAATTAAAATAGGAACAGTCTTTTCATACAGCAGAGCACATTTCATAAGAACACATCAAAACAAGGACACCAATACATAAAACATAAAACAAAGAGCAAAGCACAGTTATTTAAAAAGTTACAGAATATGGTTGCATAGCCTACTTGATTGTTGATAACACTTAAGCATTAGTTAATAAGTTAAGGTCCTTATTAGATGTTTATTAATATGTGTGTTAATAAGACTGCATTTTGCAGGTACCGTATCTAAAGTGAGAACAGTGCCTTATAAAGATTAATAAACCATTTATTACGCACTTGTTACCGATTTCAACTGGCCTGCGAACATCGTTCTAACCAGCTACGCCACCGACAGTGTTTGTCCTGAGGGAGACCTGGGATCAAATCCACCCTGTGTAATAAAAATACACAACACAGATGAGTTGAAATCAGTCACAAGTGCATAATGGATGGTTTATAGGAGTTTCAAGACTGCTGCAAGCTCAAAATGTTTTTGGAAAGTCAGCATAAATGTATTTTTGCTTTTCTAGTTTTGCTTGCATTAATATGCCTGATGCATGTCAACGTTTGAGTCAGCATGTGTTCTGTTGTCTATACAAACCTGTCCTACTGTTTAAGATTAGCCTAATGTAGCATGTTGCATGTTGGCTGTTTCAAAGTCTGCAGTAAACCTTTGAACAAGAGGTATGGCATTTTTAGAAGGTGTCCAGATTGATTTGTTTACCTCATGCATAGGCCGTGCACATTGCTGCTTACTTGACACTATTCAACCCGTGCTTGTGACAGGCCATTTATCCTGCAGGCTTTAAGGTATTTCTCAGGTAGATAGAATACACACCTGGGTAAAAGAACATTTCCTGGCAGGCCACATCAACAATAACGTTTTTGTGCTGAGTGTGTGTGTGTGTGTGTGCGCGCGGCATGTGTTTGTGTGTGTGTGTGTGTGTGTGTGTGTGTGTGTGTGTGTGTGTGTGGTGAATAGCAGACCTATGTGATATCTCCTCCACATTCATCTTAGGATGGTAGAGCATGCGCTGATATAAAATTTAACACCTGGAAAAATGAAAACCTTTGTGAAGTGTGCCAAGCTTGCTAACAATTTTGAAAAGTAAAGTTTATTTTTAATCCCTTCTGTGATTTGCTTCAAATAAACTTCCAAGCCAAGCTTTTTGGCTTTTACAAGCTGCTCAACTGGACGCTTGACCTTTGTGTTAGCATGGCAACAGCTTTGACCTTTGCATGAGGGGACAGTGAAAGATGAGCAACTACTGTTGGTCTGAGTCACTGCACCAGTCAGTAGGATTCTATTCTAGCTAAATCCATCTAGGACAAAACATATATGAGGATATATCTGCAACAGACCTAGGTTGAGTGCCCAAATAGCTTTGAAGCACTAAAATTAAAATACTAAAATTGGATTATTATCTTCATGGTATGGCAACAGGCAAAAAGATGATCTCTATGCTTTGAAGCCTGTGGCATCCTCACTCGGGCTGTGCAGCGCAAGGCTGCCACAAGGGGGCGTCCCGGGTCCCTGAACGTGCCCCAGCTAGACTGCACCTTGCGCAATGTTTCATTTCAGCGCCAAGGACAGCGCTTCACGCGGGAGACGGCCGGAGCCGCATCAACCGAACATCCCCAGCCCCGTCAGCACCTTGGACAGCGGGGACAGGTAATCAACGGGGTTTACCTGCCATTCCTCGTTGCCCAAGCAACCATACTCTCCAGCTGCAGCCGATCTCCTAATCAAGGCCGGCCGGCGAGAAGCTGTAGCCGATTGGCTAATGAGTCACCACGCCACAACAGGCCCGGCTGGGGAAGTGTTCGGTAGTCTACGGACTCGGTGAGTCTGGGGAACGGAGCGCGCTGCTTGAACCTCTCTTTTTTGAAGATCGCTAATGTTCTTTTCCCTCTCACCTTCAGGAGCCGAAGCCTCTCCCCTGACCTTAACCCCCGCTGTCCTGAAAGCACACACAGAGCAGAAACATCGAGAGTATTCTTTCTCTTCTCTGTAATGGCTGACAGTGGTTTGTCCCGACCTTGAATGATTGTTGCAGGTCAGTGGCAGCCCAGCTGGGTCTACTGTACTTCTAGATGAAAAGCAGACATGCATGCAGGCGCACACACACGCACACACACGCACACACACGCACACACACACACACACACACACACACACACACACACACACACACACACACTCACACACACACACTGTAACAATTTATTTATGTCCACATAGAGAATAATTACATACAGGGACACAAATAATAAAGGGGAAATCAGTATACAATCACAATTCATGGACCAGCAGTAACTTTCAGTGCTTGTTTGTATGCAAGCTTGATTGTCGCAAGCAAGCACATAGTAGTCCACAAAAGTTGCCGATGCATCTTAAAGGTACCCAATGTAGTTTTTGACCACTAGTATGTGCTCTAGAGCAAATTTGAGAAGGTGGTCCCCGAAAATCGCATACTACATCATTGCATCAATACGCGGAACACATAATAGTGATGTTTCACACATCTTTGTTGTTTTCAAAACATTAGCTAAATATCATTTTGCGAAGAAATTACAAGGTAGGAAAGACATTCAAGTGATTCAACATGTTTATTAGACTACAAGGAACCATATAATCGAGGAATTTCAAAAATAAACAAAGAACGGATTGTTTTGATTCAAGTTTCGTTGGGTACCTTTAATCTGCACGCTCTTGTTGACGATGGTAATTACAATGGGTGTGGTTGTTTAGATTGTGAAAAACAACATTGGCATTAGCTGCACTTCACCTGTGACCTGACATCACGTGTGCACACACACACACACACAGATACACACACACCACTTCACCTAAGATCTTCTTGGTCCACTGTGGATTCCTGATGAAGATGACATGAGATTACGCAACAGGCCTAAAAATACCATGTTCCTCTGGGACTGGGTTCATATCAAGCCACTTGTCACTCTTATATAATCTGGCTGTAACAGAGGTTTGGGTTTTAGACAATCATTGTTAGCATATTCATATGATGAAGTGATTGTTATCATCCAAAAGCGTTTGAAAATCTTGCTGTACTGGCGTACTAATAAAAGTTACTATGTGTGTTATCATTCAGTACATTTACTCTCAGTATCTTGAGTCATGCACCTTTTTTCTCAAGGTTATTAAATACCAGATGCATCCTTGGGACATAGTGTCAATGAATGAGCACTCAGACCGGTAAGGGCAGACCAAGCCTGATGACAACACACACAGAAACATGGCCACTCAGCTGGAACTGTCAACAAACAGGGGCAAGTCGGAACACTCTTAGCCGGGCCAGGGCAGGCATGGGCAGGCCACAGGCATACACAAACAGGGGCCGGCAGACAGATTGGTGCTCAGGGCAGGAGTGAACCTGTAAGATGCCCCGGGGGTAGGCAGGACAGACACACCAGGCAGGTAACCACACCGTCGGGCATGTCCTAGCATTCCTATGGGGTATGAGAGTGAGTATGTGTGTGTGTGGGGGGTGGAGAACATGTTCAGGCAGACTTTCCATAGGCATAGACATGCCTATTTGGCCCTGAGGCAGTTACCTCCCGGAACAGGTCTAGGATCAGCTTCCTTTGACTCCCTAACCTTTCTCCACCACACAACACTACAATTGTTAACCTTCACCATCAGTGTGGAGAAAGTATGTATTCAGTAAATAAGTGGAGAAAGTACAGTAAACAAGTGGAGAAAGTACAGTAAACAAGTGGAGAAAGTACAGTAAACAAGTGGAGAAAGTACAGTAAACAAGTGGAGAAAGTACAGTAAACAAGTGGAGAAAGTACTTACATGTCAATCATCTGTGTATGTTAGTCCAATGATATATGTTAGTCCTATGAAACATTTACACGCTTAGTATCTTCACCAGTAAGATGTGTGAAAGACAAGAAAGACCAGAAGACTAACGGTACTGTAGCTAACTCAATGAGTCTTCAATCAAACAAAGCTGTACATCAAATTGTTAGGGTATGAGGCTGGTGGAGGTAGGATCCAAAATGCAGGTGGAAGGCAGCGCTGGTTCAGAAAATAAAGTTTTAATACCAAATATAAAACAGAGAACACTGAGAGGAAACACACTAACATAGGGTCTGGACCGGGAGCAGGGGCTGAGCAGAACGAACCAGGGGTCCGGGGCAGGGGCGAGGGTCTGGACCGGGAGCGAGCAGAGTGGACCAGGGGTCCGGGGCAGGGGCGAGGGTCTCAAGTCAACCCCCCTCCTCTTTTCTCTTGGCTCTCTGCTTTTTGTTTCCCCACTTCTGCTTAGCGGCTTTACCAAGTTTACTCTACATTCTTAATGAGCCTGTCTGCTAAGTGCTTATTGTGCCTTATTATGTGATACAGCACACTTAACACATAATGGCCTACCATGTAGGTAACGTCTCTGTAACTATTGATCTACTCTACTGATAGTCATGCTTCTCTTATTAGTATTTAGCTTCTTAGTATTTAGTTTAGTGCTCTGTAAATGTTCCTAGCCAATAGACTTAAACATTTTCCAGGAGTAAATGAGAGATGTTCAGTGTGAACATCAGTTCAGAGTGTCAGTTGGTACAGTATATGAATTTTGGGACACAAGCTGGCTCTCTTAAAGGTACAGGCACACTTTTATGACTACAGTGGTAGCATCACACCACAGACCACACAACTCCCCTGAGTGTGGTAGATACACAGTCTTCACTGATGAAGGCAGGTGGGTGGCCCAGAGGACTACACTGTCCCCGACCCACATGAGCGGGGAGGAGTCTCACCATCACGCCACTAACCACGCCACACACCCCTCAACTCCCTCTGATGAGCTAGAGACACAAGGTCTGTGCTGGTGGGTGCACAGAAATTGCCCGGAGGTCACTGCACTGCCCTCGACCCGCTGTGATCCAAGGGGGCGGAGTCTCCCCACCACGCCACTATCCACGACACGGGCCCCACAACTCAGCCCCTGAGTTGGCTAGAGACACACGGTCTTCACCGGTCGGGGAAGGTGGGTGGCCCAGAGAGGGGTACACTGTCCGTGACCGGCTCTGACCTGAGGGGGCAGAGTTTCGCCACCACGCCACTATCCACGCCACGGAATCCACAACTCAGCCCCTGAGTGGACTAGAGACAAACAGTCTTCGCTGTTGGGTACATGGAGATTGCCCGGAGGTCAACGCCCTGCCCCCAACCCGATGTGATCTGAAGGGGCAGAGTCTCGCCACAACGCCACTGTCCATGCCACGGGCCCCATAACTCAGCCCCTGAGTGGACTAGAGACACACGGTCTTCACCAGTGGGGGCAGGTAGGTTGCCCAGAGAGGGGTATACTGTCCTCAACCGGCTCTGACCTGAGGGGGGGGAGTTTCGCCACCACGCCACTGTCCACGCCATGCACCCCACAATTCAGCCCCTGAATGGGCTAGAGACACACGGTCTTCGCCGGTGGGTGCATGGAGATTGCCCGGTCCGTAGTAGTACTAGCAGTATCTGTTACATACAGCCTCGGCAGCTAGCCCACCCCACATTTTCTCCAGGAAATGTACTTTCTAGTTATTATTGTTATTATTATTATTGTTATTGTTGCTATTATTGTTATAGTTGTTATTATTGTTATTGTTATTGTTATTGTTATTATTATTATCATTATTAGTAGTAGTAGTAGTAGTAGTAGTAGTAGTAGTAGTAGTAGTAGTAGTAGTAGTAGTATATTGGATACATTAGAGTAAACTAGGGAGTTTTTAGCTGTCCGACTATCAACAGTGTGGTCATGTCCAGAAGTAGTGTATATAACAGTTGGTGTTTTCTGATATAACAGCATTGAGTACACATGCCCAAACTCTGCTTGTAAAGTTGTTTCACTACAACACATCCTTTATTGGCTTCCATCATGAATTTGCAAGGGTGGCTATTTGTCCATGTGTTTGTGTGCAATGGTTTGTCTGGCTGACCCGTTAGCCACCTTGTACGATCAGAACTCACCTCTAGTGATATTTCTTAGAAGATGTTTTTTTTGCCATTTCCAGTACATTCTGAACACAGAACCTAGGTGTTTCTGTAAACATAGGAGTCTATCTTACGGGGACACTTCTACTTTTGAAATCCACCATGCAAACGTGTCCTGGCTTGTTTAATCCTTGTTTTACATGTTAGGATTCTCATAGGTTAGTTTATCATATTCATTCCACGTTTCCCACTCCATCCATCTGCATTCCCTTCATGGGCAAGGTTCATCTGATCTTTAGCTTATTATGAGTTAACCCAAAACTGGAGTTTCAGCTCAGTTTAGACCTAACAGTGTTTCCCCACACCCTATACTTGCTGTGGAAGAGTGCTTGTTATCTTAATACAGTACCATTACTACATACATTTGTCACTGTCAACATCCTCACATGATCAAAACATTTACTTGACATATTTTGACATTATCGCTAATGCTGCTTAGGAGGTCAAAATCTCACATCTGTTCTAAATGAGTGACATATTTATTTGATGGAAAGTATCAGTGACAACACTTAGCAGACTATGTTTCCACATTATTTATTATCTTCCTTTGTAGAATGTAGCAGATAATGATGAATTACTAGATGAGAGACTATAGATAATGATGAATTATTAGATAATTAGAGACTATAGATAATGATTAATTAGATCATGAGAGACTATAGATCATGATGAATTCTTAGATAATGAGAGACTTCAGAGGCCTATTTTGCTGGTACTGATGCTGAGAAAATGGCAAAAAAAAAAAAAAACTACTATAGAACAGAGTGGAAAGCAATTCAAAAAACCCTATTACGGAACTGAGTAGATAGCACTTAAAAATGATTATAGAATAGAGTGGAAAGCACTTCAAAAACGTTTCAAACATGAGTAACAGCATTGTGTTCATATATTGATAAAATCATGAAAATATCAATATAATAATTCTATGGCATTATGCTTATCACTGTAGATTTTATTTCAATTTACTTCAACAAAATCAGGCCCTAGATGTCATTTCTGCAAAATGACTTGCCCTCTTGTAACCCACAGTGTAATTGAAGATAATGTTCCACCCACCCACCCACCGGCACACAATTTCTGATGAAAAGCATCGCTTGACCTCAACAATAAAATCCTGGATTAGCTCGATCTGAGATAAAGGTGGATTTTGTTATATCTTAAATGGCAATCATGGTCCAATCACTTGAGGCGTGGTTCTGATTCAGCTGAGTTGGCTCAGAACATTGGTCACAGTTAATCTGGCTGATGAGTTTTATGTGAGGCGCTGACTCAATGGAGTTCATAAAGATGAGTCAGACTATTCAAGTACCAGATGGGACAATGTTTCTTAGTGACCATCCGCCTGCTCACCTGCATCTGAATCTCTTTATACAGATGTACCCTTTGAAGGGGCCTACAGGCTGCAGAGAATGTCTTTAATCAGCATACTAGCTGCATCCCTATAGTACTCACTGGATTGTGGACCACATCAGGATTGTTCTGATTAAAACCACCAGTCAGGCACATACATGGGTCCTAAAAGGCTCTGCCTTTCTTTTCTCTTTACTACTGTGGTTGCTTCTCTTTACTGTGGTTGCTTCTCTTTGCTTCTCTCTACTGTGGTTCCTTCTCTATACTGTGGTTCCTTCTCTCTACTGTGGTTCCTTCTCTCTACTGTGGTTCCTTCTCTATACTGTGGTTCATTCTCTCTACTGTGGTTCATTCTCTCTACTGTGGTTCCCTTCTCTATGTGGTTCCTTCTCTATACTGTGGTTCATTTTATACAGTATACTGTGGTTCCTTCTCTCTACTGTGGTTCCTTCTCTATACTGTGGTTCCTTCTCTCTACTGTGGTTCCTTCTCTATACTGTGGTTCCTTCTCTATGTGGTTCCTTCTCTATACTGTGGTTCATTTTATACAGTATACTGTGGTTCCTTCTCTCTACTGTGGTTCCTTCTCTATACTGTGGTTCCTTCTCTCTACTGTGGTTCCTTCTCTATACCGTGGTTCCTTCTCTCTACTGTGGTTCCTTCTCTATGCGGTTTCTTCTCTCTACTGTGGTTCCTTCTCTATGTGGTTTCTTCTCTTTACTGTGGTTCCTTCTCTATACTGTGGTTCCTTCTCTCTACTGTGGTTCCTTCTCTATGTGGTTTCTTCTCTTTACTGTGGTTCCTTCTCTATACTGTGGTTCCTTCTCTCTACTGTGGTTCCTTCTCTGTGGTTTCTTCTCTTTACTGTGGTTCCTTCTCTCTACTGTGGTTCCTTCTCTCTACTGTGGTTCCTTCTCTATACTGTGGTTCATTTACTTCACTGTGGTTCCTTCTCTATACTGTGGTTCCTTCTCTTAAATGTAGTCCCTTCTCTTTACTGTGGTTCCTTCTCTATACTATGGTTCCTTCTCTTCACTGTGGTTCCTTCTCTTCTCTGTGGTTCCTTCTCTTTACTGTGGTTCCTTCTCTTTACTGTGGTTCCTTCTTCTTGGTTCTAACCCAGTCCGGAGAAGTTCTGACCGAAACTCTATTTTACATGGACAATGCTTCCCTCCCATCCCACTCACGAGGAGTCTGCCTGTATCCCAGTTCAGTTGCATTCGCTGCACATGTACCAGAATGCTCAGCCTACTTGATTAGGCTTAGATGTTTCACAGCTACATATTTCTGGTTTGCCGAAAGTGGCTGTAATTTAATGGCTTTCATTTGATGCACTCTCTGACTCTCATGCATCCAAGGTCTTAGTTCTTGGGTCTGAGCACAGCGTCCTTTAAGAGGACAGAATGTGCAACAGCGGGCGAACATGTGGAATCTCTTCATCATCATCGATCAAGCAGCGGCCCGCGCTGTGGCATGACGCCACACACACACACACACACACACACACACACACACACACACACACACACACACACACACACACACATTAAATGACACCATGTGCAGACACATTCATACTTAGTAGTAGTAGTAGTATACTAGACCAGATGAACATACAAGGACAGACACACCAGAAAAGAATCCTAAGCAGCAAATGATTTCATGTGCATTCACCTGTTCCACCTGCAAACAGCAGTGTGTGCATGCGTGTGTGTGTGTGTGTGTGCGTGTGTGTGTGTGTGTGTGTGCGTGCGTGCGTGCGTGTGTGTGTGTGTGTGTGTGTGTGCGTGTGTGTGTGTGTGCGTGTGTGTGCGTGTGTGCGTGTGTGTGTGTGTGTGTGTGTGTGTGTGTTTGACTAATCTAGACTTCCATCGCTGCCGAGCTCCTGAAGTCATCAATCATGCTCCCCGTTGTCCTCCAGCACCCTCTCTGGGCCACCGCCGCCGCCACCACCACACATAATCATCCTCCTCATCTGGCACCAGCCCCCCCACCGCCCCCCCCCCCGCCCCCAACCACACTCATTTACAGGTTTTTCATTTGTCCTGCCACAGGAAATCAGCCTGTCAATCGACCTACCGTCGCCTCTCTCCGACACCTCTGTGTTTTCCCTCTCTGGTTTTGACTGCCAGTGCTAACTGTGTGTCGGGGAGAAATATGAAATGTCAATGTGCCTTGTCAGTATGTCAGACTTACAGTAAGTGTAGTAGTATTACAGGCCCCAGCGTTTCACATGCTTCTGCATGTTAAGAATGGTAAAGTGGTTTGGTTTAATTTACTGCTCATGCAGGGGTTCTGTGTTTGTACTCCCTCGCATAATCAATTATATCAATATGTAACTAAAGCCAAATCCATGAAATTCCAGGCAGGTCATATGCTTGCACAGTCAAAATTTTGAGTCCATTGATGGATATTTGATATTTACAGCTCAGTGGCCTTGTGGTTAGAGTGTCTGCCCTGAGACTGGGAGGTTGTGAGTTCGATCCCCGGCCGAGTCATACCAAAGACTATAAAAATGGTACCCAATGCCTCCATGCTTGGCACTCAGCATCAAGGGCTGGAATTGGGGGGCTTCATCACCAAATGATTCCCAAGCGCGGCACCGCTGCTGCTCACTGCTCCCCCAAGGGATGGGTCAAATGCGGAGAACAAATTTCACACACTCAGGTGTGTGACGATCATTGGGACTTTGACCTTAATGTTGGGTGGATAGTTCGATCCTCAAACTGCTTTCTACCATTTGTTTTAGTATTGGACGATAAACTAACAACTTTTGACCTTGAGAGCTCTGTGAGCTCATATCCTCCGCGAGGTGGAAAGTCTGTCCATGATTGAATTTGAAAGCCCCTCTCCATCGACTTGTTAGGTAATCATCCTGACAACCTGACTCTCTCTTGAGGCGTGCCAGGGTTCTGCGTTGTCATGCCGGACGTGAGTTCCCCTACCAGAGAGGAGGAACGCCTTCGTCGCTCAGCTTTTTTCTTGTTCTTTTTTTTCTTCTTTTATTTCTTAAGCAAGGACAAAGTCGTAAAAACATTTTGTTCAGAAACAAAGAGTGCCTGGGAACAAAAACAGAACAAAAAAAAGTTCCCCTACCAGAGAGGAATAAATTAGACGTTCAGCTTTTTTCTCTTTTTTTTCCCTTTAAAAAAAAGAAAAAAAAGAAAACGGACAAAAACATTTTGTTAGGGTTAGGGTTAGAGTGACTGGGAACATCTAGTGTGAGCTGGAGAAATGTTTCCGGTCTGATTTGTTTGGTCTGATGAAGAGCACGGGGCTCGAACCGTCACTCTGACATTAGACGGTGCGATAAATCAATGTCATTCAACGTCAGTGTCATTTTATGTATATAGCACCATTCATACAAATGAATATAGCACATTGTGCTTTCCATAAAAAGACATGGATAAAAACACAAATCATAAAACACAGTGACAACAGATTTAAAAGAAACAATCAAAGTAAGTAAATCAGTGAAATAGACCTGTTTTCCTTCAGCTCAGCACCTGCCCTGTCTGGTCGTGGGTGGTTGTGTTTCCTTCTACTCACTGGAGAAATGTTTGGAACTACATGCAAGAATGACATGGATATCTCGATTCACGCAAAGGCCTTTCTGTAGGGTAAAGATGTGAAAAGTGGGCAGTGATGTTCAGATAGCCAGCAGTGTGGGATCTGTAGAGTAGCCTCAAGCACCATTTCACAATAAAATATCTTCTGTTTGTCCTTTTTGTGACTTGTAAAGCCAACATCCTAAACATTAAAAAAGAGAAAAGAATTAACAGCACTTTACTGGATAAATACTGTGAATTACAAATACAATAATTTACTGTTTTATTCCCACAGTATATGCCTGCAGTAATTTGTTGTGATTCCTTTTTACAGTCAATGAGTCAATGAGTCCAGAGCTGCTGGAGAGCCAGTGTAGAAAAAGGAGAAGGTAAGTTGTGTGGGAGAACTTAGTGTCACTGAGCACCAGGCAAGCGATATCGTTGTGGACAAGCTCCACAAGTTTAATGGCTGACGCCAGGCCCCCGGCAAGGAGGGAGTTGCAGTAGTCCAAGTGGGAGATGACAATGGCCTGGATGACCTGCACCGTTTTTATCAGTGAGGAAAGGGCAAATCCTCCTGATGTTGTAAAGGCATAAATCTGCAAAAGCATGTAATGGATGTGATATGTACCAAGAACAACAGTTGGTCATCCAGGGTCACACCCAGATTCCTTGAGAGAGTTTGCTCTTGCGGCATGGAGTAACTCATCACAAAATATACAAGTCAGATTCAACAGTAAACATGTTGTCCCCCACCCATGATGCATGTCCCTTTGTGATAATGGAGTGGAAATGTGTGATATTTTCTTCATGAATATGAATATATAAAATGTTTTAAGTGTTATTGATTTAATGTGCATAGTATTTAACTCCCAGAACTCTGGGCACAACACTTACAGTGCGGTCCTTTTTATTTTTCATTTGACATTTTCACATTTTCCACATTCATGCATTTTCAGCAATGCTTTTGCGATTCCATTCAGCTGCTCAGCATTCACACGCATTTTCTGCAGGAAATGCAATTTTCTAGTTAATGATTGATTTCAGCATTGAGCGATGCTTCATTCATAAGAGAAAGGTAGAAGGGAGCCTGGGCACTTTCTTTCAATTCTGGAAACCCAGAATACAGCACAGATGACTCTCCTCAACGGGCCGGCAGAGATCAAATGTGCACCAGTCCGTTTTCTGCTTGTGTCCTGGCAACGTGAAGCAGTTGCAGTTATTCTGACCGCTGGCAGCTAAATAAAAGGATTCAGTGTGACACATACGCAGCTTCTGGCCATTGTGTTCTGTTCCGAGAGACGATTGTTCAGTCTAGAGTGAATTTTGTATTGTAATCGTCCTGGACATTTGAACAGACTTTATGAAAGCAGTAAATGTCTCTCCTATGATGTTTTAGCCCTTTTTGCTCTGAAAATGTAATTTAATGTTAATGTATTGCTCTATAAATGTTCTTAGCCGTTAGACAAACATACTCCAGGAGATGGCTCGATCGTCTCGTTGAGAGGGGTCTGTGAATAATTTGTACAGCTCACTTTTCTGGCCCTGGGTGATACTGTTTTTTTTTTTGCTTCCCTCTGGAATATGTAGAGAGTGGGTCGTATGCCCACCTCCCTTGTTCTCTGTAAAGCGCATTGTGTTGCCTCTGTGTATGAAATGCGCTATACAAATAAAGCTTTAATTGATCGATTGAAACCAGAAGGTGCCTGCATGTAGGTGCCTGCATTAAAGAAAAGAACTCTGACCCCCGTAACTCATTTTTAATACAGTACGTTGTTTACCATAACCTCTACATGCAGGGTACTCCGTAATCCAGGCCACCATGTTGTGGTATACCTGCATGGCTGGGAGCTTTTCTGGGAGCCAGAGGGGCAGGATGGTGTTGAAGTTGAATGCACTGGAAAAGTAATAAATAAATAATAAATAAATCAAATACATGACTCTCACTGTGCTTCCTGGCCTCTCCAGGTGTGACTAGGTAGATGATGGCATTGTCTATGCTGACTAAACTGCAGGGGGTCCAGGAAGTCACTCCCCATGACTAAGGCGCTGCAGAACCAGTCTCTTGAATACCCTCATGACATCATGACGTCGGTGCCACTGGCCTGTAGTCATTGAGAACTCTGGGACATATCTTTTTGGTCACTGCTGGTGAGTGACCAGTCCTCTGTGTACTAGTGACTAGTCTATCAGTCCTCTATGCACTAGTGACTAGACTACCAGTCCTCTATGTACTAGTGACTAGTCTATCAGTCCTCTATGTACTAGTGACTAGACTACCAGTCCTCTATGCACTAGTGACTAGACTACCAGTCCTCTGTGTACTAGTGACTAGTCTACTAGCCCTCTATGTACTAGTGACTAGTCTACCAGTGCTCTATGTACTAGTGACTAGTCTACCAGTGCTCTATGTACTAATGACTAGTCTACCAGACTTCTATGTACTAGTGACTAGTCTACCAGTTCTCTATGTACTAGTGACTAGTCTATCAGTCCTCTATGTACTAGTGACTAGACTATCAGTGCTCTATGTACTAGAGACTAGTCTATCAGTCCTCTATGTACTAGTGACTAGTCTATCAGTCCTCTATGTACTAGTGACTAGTCTATCAGTCCTCTATGTACTAGTGACTAGTCTATCAGTCCTCTAGTGACTAGTCTATCAGTCCTCTTTGTACTAGTGACTAGTCTATCAGTCTTCTATGTACTAGTGACTAGTCTATCAGTCCTCTATGTACTAGTGACTAGTCTATCAGTCCTCTAGTGACTAGACTATCAGTCCTCTAGTGACTAGTCTATCAGTCCTCTTTGTACTAGTGACTAGTCTATCAGTCCTCTATGTACTAGTGACTAGTCTATCAGTCCTCTATGTACTAGTGACTAGTCTATCAGTCCTCTATGTACTCTATGTAATAATCATTTTGATGAGATTTTGTCAGGCAGACAGTACTTTTTTGGTCTTTTTGAGGTTGTTGTGGGCGATATCTTAAAATAGAGTTGCAGCCCCAGAATCGTATTTTCCTGCTTCCCCTGATGTGTCAGGATACTCTCTGCCAAATTTCACACTTGTCTGACTATTTACGCCATTGCAGTACCTTAATATTTTCATTTACATAATTTCCCCAGGACCATGTCCCAAAAAGTTATTTTTTGGCCCCTTGAGACCAAACAGAGTTGGGGGTGCTTGCTATCAGATCGTGATGGCCCAAAGTATAGGCTAACAAGAAATAACAGTGAAAAAAAAGGTACCAGACCACCCTGGGGGCAGCTCCTGGCTCCTGTCCTATTCATGATGTGCTGAATGCTCTGATCTTCTTTGTTCATTAGCATCGACTAGCTAGATAATGAGAGGATCATCAGAGTAGTAGTGACTTGCCAGGACGCTGTCTTCTCTCTTTCTTTCTTTCTTTCTTTCTTTCTTTCTTTCTTTCTTTCTTTCTTTCTTTCTTTCTTTCTTTCTTTCTTTCTTTCTTTCTTTCTCTCTCTCTGTCTCTCCTTCTCTTGTTTTCCCTTTCTTTTTCTCTCTCTCTCGCTCTCTCACTCCATCTCTCTCCCGTCCCAAATCACTCTCTACCCCTCCCAGTCCCTCTCTCTCCCATCTTTTTCTTTCCCTATCCTCCCCATCCTCCTCTCCCCCCTGTCCCTCCCTCTCTCCCTCCCTCCCTCCCTCCATCTCTCCCTCTCTCTCTCTCTCCCTCCCTCCATCCCTCCCTCCCTCTCTCTCTCCCTCCCTCTCTCTCTCTCTGATGATGATAAGAGCAGGTCTCTGTGTGATGTGCCAGTGTCCGAGCATTGTTCTGTCCGCGCCAATCAATGCCAATCATGACATCTTTTGACCTTGCAATCACAGCGGCACCCCCCACAGAGAAGTCTTCCTGTGTCGCAGACAGCATGCGTCAAAGAAAGACCTTTTTTCTGTGATAGATGCTACACTGCTGTGGCAGACTGTAGGCTGTGTCTGTGTAGATGTTGACGAACACACTCCTGTAATTATTAAAGGCTGTTGCGGGAGACTTGAGAATTGGCGTTAGCGTCCCTGAACTAATGTCTAACGGCTTTAATTCGGTGAGCAGGGGGCCATCAGTGTGCATGAGTGTGGCGATCTCGTTGGATAACGTGACAGAAGCAACTGTGATTAGCACTGTGATTACTCAGCCCAGCTCCCTGATGTCAAACCAAAAGTCTGACTGTGCACAGGGCTCCAGAGATGGCCCATCCTGTGTGAGTCAGGTTCATTACCTCCGCCCCAGCCGCAGCGCAGCGTGAAAGGTAACATCGTCAGTGGCATGCGTGCGTGCGTGCATTTGTTTGTATGTGTGTTTGTTTGTGTGTTTGTCTGTTAGCAGGATTTATGCAAAAGCTACTGGACCAATTTTCACGAAACTTGGTGGAAGGGTGTAGCGTTAGCATGGTCCAACTTAGAACCCGTTGCTTGTTTATTTCACCGCAGGATTACGCAAAAACTATCTGACCGATTTTCATTCGACTCGGTGGAGGGCTGAAGGAAGGGCCCACTTAGAAACGCTTCCATGTTGAAGCGGATCCAAATCACGGCCCGGATACACGAGTGAAAACAAAACTTAGAACGACGCCAGCTCCCTGTGTGGGGGCGCCAGAGACACGATGTTTGGACCGAGGTGTGCTGGGGGAGAGAGCCGGAGCGCACAGAACCGCCCTCCGCTGGCAGCGACCTGAGGGGGGCACCAAAGAGCCGTCCAAACACAGCCGCCCATTCACCTCCAGTGATTTAATGCTCAGGACCACTTATTTCTCCAGGGTCAAAATAAGCAGGGGAACTCCGCCGACGTGGGCTCAGGAGACAAGAAATCATCGTCAATGGGAGGGTTGAAACGGCCATATTTCAACGTGGGAAGGTCACAGAGGTCGCGGAGACTAGGGGGTTTGACGAAGGCAGTAATACCAAACATGTCCTGCTCACACGCATGTGCGCGTGCAGAGTCACAAAATGCAGTCATAGGTGGAGGTCTGTGCTCTCCGAGCATCATTTCAAGTTATTAACAGATGCTTTTATCCAAAGAAAGTAAACAACACAATGTTATATTATGTTATAGCAATATAATGTTAAAGCCACTGTTGGGGTTAAGTACCTATCTCAAGGGCTCAAGGTTAAGTACCTACCTCAAGGGCTCAAGGTTAAGTACCTACCTCAGTGACCTGTTGACCAATTACAAGCAGATCTGTGTTAATGTACATCCCTTGTATGCAAATTTGTTTGTCATGTGATACTTGGCCTGAAGCCAAGATATAAGCTCGCCACCTCGTGAAAAGAACTTTAGTATTGCCGAAGATTTGACCTGTGAGGCATGCTCAATAAATTGTTGATTTGACCGCATTTTGCTCCTGAAGTACTTTCTTTTTGCCCAAAAGTTAAGAACTGAAGATACCACAGTTGTCCTATGTCACAGGTGGTAGTCTGCTAAAATCAGAACATGACTATTCTTTGTCTGGAAAGCCCTTTTTTCTGATACCTTCTGCATTGGTAAGCTGGCTTTGTTTGGGTCCAGAACAAACAGATCATAACAGCTATTTTCTTTGTGAGTAGGCCCAAGAGACATTTCTGACCAAACTATTACTAAATTATTTCCTTTCTACTTTGTGAGAAATTGAAATTAAAGTTATCAATATTATATCAAGCATTACGTACCTTGCGTAATATTTTTTTTAATGATTTTCTTAAAATAGCATTTTAATGACATGCTGACATCATGATCACAGCTAATTGGTGCACAGCATGAACATGGCCCCAGGTGAAAGGCTCCTATTGGGTGAGACATGCGCCACTCAAGCATAGGGGCATCTTACCACTTCCAGTTTAAAAACCACTTCATTCTTGTTTAAAACAAATGTCAATATCATCAGGCAAGTCCTTCTTGGGCAAGTCATGTGTTCTCAATAAGAGTTGAAAAATAATCAATACTATATCGGTATCATTTGATCTGAATATCACCCACCTCGCTTCCAAAAGCTACCACCAGCACAACTCCCAAAGAAGTTAGGCGACCCAAAAACAGTCCATTTATAACAACCATCATAAAAAACTCCAGCCTCACTGGTGGATGCCTCAACACACCAGTCGGCCAGAAAACCACACGCCCTGTGCCAACTGCCTCCCCCCCTCCGACAGCTGCCACTCCGCCCTGTAGCGTGGGTCCCCGTTAGCCCCGCCCACATCCACCAGCTCCAGCCTCAGCACCGTGTCTCTCTCCTCGGGTCTCGACCCCGCCCCCCTGCTCAGCACCGTGTCTCTCTCCTCGGGTCTCGACCCCGCCCCCCTGCTCAGCACCGTGTCTCTCTCCTCGGGTCTCGACCCCGCCCCCCTGCTCAGCACCGTGTCTCTCTCCTCGGGTCTCGACCCCGCCCCCCTGCTCAGGCACATCCAAGGGAGGGCCGGGGACGCCGGGCCGGGGGGCGGAGCCAGTGGGCGGGCCGCTTCCTGTCCCTCCACCAATCCCGTGGCTTTACCCAGCTGCCCGTCAGCACTTGAGGAGGTATCGGCGGGGCTCCCATAGGTGGAGTCCAGACTGACTGAGCACCGCGTGGCGTCTGATAGCTCCAGCTCGTCATTGTGAGCAAGCTCCCTGCGTCTGCCGAGTGACACGCAGGGAGGCCAGCCGAACCACAGGCAGCCGGACAGAGACCACCGTACTCGGGATCTGAACCCGCCCGCCCCGGACGATTGGCCAGGCTCCGTCGCCGCCGCCGCTGCCTCCTCCTTTTCTGCGGAACGCGTCCATTCTGTCTTTAAGTCCAACTCGAGTGCCTCTCTTGTTGTGAGTCCATCTGAATCCTGTCCATCTTTTGTCCTGTCTGTCTGTGTCGGCCGGGTTCCTCCTAAGAAGAGGGCACTGCTGAAGCACTGGCTCGTCTTCATAGTCAAGATGAGTCTCTCTCTCTCTCTCTCTGCTTGAACTGGCTGCTTCCACTGTTGCCGGGAGATGAGGATAACACAAGTGTGTAATGTTACCGGGGATACATAACATCAGCCTCTCAGCATGACCCGGTCCTTTATGACATCACCCAGTGGTGATGGTGGTGATGATGTCACAGACACACAACCCTGTGCGGATGAAGCCGCTCGTGTTCCCGTCAGTGCCTTGGAGTGGTGCGGTGTCACGTCGGGTATGTCACCATGAGCTTCCAGCTAAAACTTGCTGAATAATAGTTTACCTTTAAGCTGTGTGGGTAGCGCAAAGACAGCAGACGTCAACTCTGTCGCATGTCAAATACGCACGCAGACACGCACACACACACGCATGCACACACACACACGCGCACACACACACGCACACTCACACACACACACACACACACACACACACACACACACACACACACACACACACACACACACACACACAATGAAAAGAAACAAGGGGTGTCCAGTTCCAGACTCTTAACTGTCTAGTCTCCTCCTTGATAAAGCATCATGGCGTTTATTCAAGTGCTGTACAAGACAGCACGGGCATGTTCATCGCTCAAGTATTTCCAACTGTTTACTTTAAAGTCGCACTGAAACGGACGTTTGAGATCATCTAACTTCCGTAGTTTTACGTATTTCCGACGCAAACAAGCTATGAGGATGGGACATAATGTTTAGAGGAATTTGATTGGAACATTGACAAGTGGACGGGTTTTAAGAACTTTAGACAGATTCGATAGAAGGATAGCGTTGATTGACGGGTGGATGTCGTGAGATTATTGGCCTAAAATATAAGGTACCTGTTGTCATCATTGCACGTGACCTACCGTTTTTTTTGGCATACATCGTTGAATAGGTGAACACTATGACCAATTATGTGAACCAAAATGGGACCGAATGCTTTTTTCATTTCAGTGCGACTTTAAACATCACACCTAAATACACAACTGTAATGTTCCGGGTATCCTGGGAGATGTAGTGAAAGTGAAAAATGATATGTGATCGTTACTGTATGCTCTCCTCATGAACAATGCTGCATAGACACAACAGCAGGGCCTCATAATAAAGAACAGGACGGCCAGACTCTACTCATTAGAGATGCTATGACGATGTTGTAGTGATGCTGACGGTGACTATTGGTTTCATCTGACCACAGGGAAAGGAGTGTGTGATCAGTAATATGTCATGTTGCTTTGCTTGAGAGACTTCTAGAGGTAGACCATTGGGTCTGTGTGTAAGTGTATGGGGGCTTGTGTGTAAGTATATTGTTGCACGCAGGTGTGTGTGTGTGTGTGCGTGCCTGTATGTACGTGTGCATGTGTGTGTGTGTCCATGCGTGCGAGCGTGTGTGTGCGTGCCAAGGTTATTATAGTTAACGAAAACTAACTAAAAAACTGAAACTAGGTGTGAAAAAACATTTTAGTTAACTGAAATAAAAATAAAAACTAGGCTTTACAAAAAAATGATAACTAACTAAAACTGTATTGTGTGTTTACAAAACTAACTAAAATAAACAAAAATTATTGAGAAAATGTCCTTAGTTTTAGTCTTTTTCATTTCATACGTAAGCCTAGTCTTTTGGGTGGTTATGAAATCCATCTTTTTTTGCTGTGCCCCTGCACAGAAGTAACCTGACGTGCGCCAGATGGTTTGTTTCACACAGAGTGAAACAACGTGAGCTCACGAGATCAGGATGGTCTCACGAGGCTAGCGCAGAAGAAAAACTAAAACTAATACTGAAACTAATAAAAAACGAAACTAAAACTAAGCATTTTCAAAAAATTAAAACTAAACTAGCAAACCTGCTTTAAAACTAATCAAAATTAAACTGAAATTGAAAACAAAAAGTTAAAACGACATAAAAATAAAAATTATGAAAAAAGCTAAAGTATTATAACCTTGGTGCGTGCGTGTCCTGTCACAAGTCCCTACTACTACAGTACAAGGGAAATGGGACCTGAGATGTAATGTAATGCTGAATGCATAACAGTGCCCAGTCCACAACCCCACCAGACAAATTATCCCCAGCAAGGTTGGCTGACCCAACGGGACCAGAGCGTTGGCCAGGCGCCAGCAGGCTCTCTCGGCTGCGGACAGGTCAGTGTGCCAGCAAGCGCCATCGAGTGTGGACGGACAGCTCGTTGTGGACGGAAGTCTGTCGCTGTTGTGTTTTTTAATAGGCTTTCTTCGTGAGTTTTCTTAAAAACAGATAAGGTGGGGTGGAGAGGCCCACAGAGGCCCTCAGACGCTGCTACCCAACCCCTCCCCCGCTCGGGGATTATTAAAGTTCATCGTATCTTACTAAAGCGACTAACGCAACTCCGACGACACTATATAGAGTGCATCTGCGGTGAGGGCTGGGGACCGGCGGTATCCCTCTTCAGAGACCTACCAAGAATAACGTTGCTGGTCGCGTAGATGTATCTGCGCGGGTCGTCGTGTGTGCCCGGGTACGTGCGCGAGCGTGAGTGTGCACGTGCGTGTGTTTTTGTGTGTGTGCTTGGCCCCAGCCCCTAAGAGATGAGCAATAGTTCACTAGTTTATAAGATAACTAACATAAGTGAGGCAGCTGTAGCTCAAGCGGTAGAGCAGGTGGTCCGATGATCGCAGGGTCAGCGGTTCGGATCCAGGCTTGTCCAGCTGCTGCCATGGGTGTGTGAATGGGTGAATGAGAGGCCTTCATTGTAAAGCGAAGCACTTTAAAAGTGCAGTCCATTTACCATTTCACGAGCTGACTCCCCTACCTTTTAATCAGTGTGTGTTACGGACGGCCACACTTCTGGGCCACGCTGGGAGATTATCCACTCGCCTCACACCTCCCCACACCGAGGGGCCTGGGAGGCCTGGCCAGCCATGGCGCACATACTCATCCAGCTGATAAACACCCTCTATGTGTGTGTGTGTGCATATCTGTGTGTGTGCGTGCGTGTGTCTGTGCATATCTGTGTGTGTGTGTGTAGGTAGGTAGGGAGAGAGAGAGAGAGAGAGAGAGAGAGAGAGAGAGAGAGAGAGAGAGAGAGAGAGAGAGAGAGAGAGAGAGAGAGAGAGAGAGAGAGAGAGAGAGAGAGAGAGAGTTCTAGCATGGTCATGGTAATCAAAAGAGAGGTGGTTTTTCCAACCGCTCACCCGTTGGACTTCAAACCGCCCCCCCCCCCTGTGATATCATCAAGAGCTGGTCTGGGGAGTTGACGACACAAAATAAACACTAGCGGGATACGTGGAAGAGAAAAGGAAAATTGACAGAAAATCCAGATGCTTTAGAAAGCCAGCACATAAACACATCATTCATAGTCGACGTAAACAACGCAAGCTAGGCCTACGTTGTGAACGCAAGCTCCAACATGACTCGAGAGCTTGCGTTTTTTGTTTTGTTTTGTGGAAACACAAGGAATTGCACTATTGCTTGCGTCAAGTGACAATTTTCGGCATGATACGCAAGGACGCAACGAGATCTTGCGTGGCCTTGCGTTGCTTGCGCTTATAGTTTGCGTCGACTATGAATCCGGCCTTAGACTGCTGTTGTGTGCCATGCATTATTCGTATATCCTCCGAAAACTCCAAGCCCGCTCAAAAAGACGTTTCTGGTTCTGTCTCTCTCTCTAAAATGAAATTCTTCCCATGCAGGTGAGTTGAGGTCCATTCAACAGGCACGCGTTCGAACCGGCTGGGGGCGCAACAGCGGCTCATCCGCGGCGGCCAAGGCCGGTCGATGCGAATGTATTAAACGCACTGTCATTGGCCGGCTCCGGGTAGGCAGTGCTTTGCATAGCAATTCATTGATATAGCCTACAGCTGGTCGGCGGCGCTTGCCAAACGAAGTGGAGGCATCAGAAAGTGGAAGAGGGCTTTGATGTAGGTTTTTAAAAGAAGGACACCGAGGTTGTTTTGTTATTTTTTATGAGTGGTAGACCAAAGAGAAAGCACAAGGCAGCCAAAATGCTTTGCCACGTTACGCGCCCGGATTCTGTGGTGATGGAAGTGGAAGTTGATGCGAAAGCGAATGGTGAAGACTGTCTGAATAAGGTGAGGAATACACCGCGTTTTCCGTATTGTTTGCGCTGTTTAGTGCGGTGTTATGCTCAGCCTAGTGTGTGAAAGAATAGATTATTTGTAGAATTCAGTAGCCTGCCATTTGAATTAGGATGCATTTTGTAGATGGGTTACGGGATTTGTACACTACGTTAATGCTTCTACGGCATTGCAAATGATTTAGACCACAATATTAATTCAATGTTTGTTTTAGGTTGTTTTGCAGCAGTGTGTCCATATGTTTTACATATGGGTGTGATTACATTGTCACGGCAGAGATCCACCTTTGTAAGTTATTTTGTAGCGATCGGCGATAGGCTATAGGCTATTTCGTAAACTGAAAATATCGGATATGATATGTATACCGTAACAAAGAAACAGAATGACTAATCGCTTCCCAGGTAGGTTAGGATGAGGGTGTCAGGCTGTGAAAGTTCCTAGCTGCAAAGGCAGATGCTTCAAGGTTACTAGAGTTCATTTTGTGTTCGCTCATTCTTAGCACTCATGCAGTCTAGAAGACGTCACTCAGAAAATATAGTTTACTTTGTTTACAATGACAATGCAGTAGCCTACAGGCGAAACATTGTGATAACTTAGTTGGCTCTTTTACTCGTTTTACGGGCCAAAAAGCCTTTCGAATTCAGGAAATGTGTGGCAACGCGATTAGAACTTAAACATCATTGAGTCAAATAAGTTACATTTTAAATAAGCTGTACGCTATACAATCTCATATGCACAGAACCTTTAGTCTTTGTCGATGAAGTTATCCTATCCAAGTCCTCCAGCGATGTTACATAGGCTAATCACATCCCGGCCGCTGGTGAGAGACGCTTTTGATTAACTTTTGTTAACGCAGGAAAGGATACCAAATGTAGCCTTCTACAGATCTAGGTCGTTTACTGGCTGCATGTTGATGTTATAGGGATTGAATATTCAACGAGAATAAGTAATTAATTGACCAAAAACACTACATATTCAAGGAAGCCTGAAACAGAACTGCAAAAACATTTTTGCATCGCCTTGGCTTGGGCTATGCACTTTCTGTGTTCAGTCCCCCTCATGTAGCCTAACAATAGTCTTTCTCTTTCTGAAGGTGTGTAGGAAGTTGGGGATAATCGAAGCTGACTATTTCGGCCTGCAGTTCTCTGGCAACAAAGGGGAGAACCTGTGGCTGAACTTGAGGAACCGTATTTGCCAGCAGATGGACAATCTGACTCCCTGCCGACTCAGGCTGCGAGTCAAGTTCTTTGTGGAGCCTCATCTCATTCTGCAGGAGCAGACGAGGTAAGCACAAA
>NC_140254.1:10369426-10409426 GCF_949987555.1 Borostomias antarcticus
AGCGAGTCTCTCTCTCTGGTAGTGGGGGATGAACAGGCCTTTGTTTGGGCGGCCCGTGTCCCGGGGAGGGAGCCCCCGTCGGGGTCGCGCTCCCTCGCCCCTCTGCGCGCCGTCACCTTTGCCCCACTTCAGCTCGCCGGCGCCTGGGCGTGAGTCACCGGCAGCTCGCTGGCCGCACGCAGTCCCGTCCACACAGGCGCGCGCACACATTCTCTCACGGTCACACGTTCACGCACGCACGCACACTCATACACACATTCCCTCACGTGCGCGCACACACACACACACACACACACACACACTCATACACAAAGAGAACATGCTGTTCCAGACGAGTGACAGTTGTCTCACACAGCGAGGGGATTTTTCAGAATTATAGGCACACTCTATCACTGCCCCCCCCCCCCGCACACACACGCATGTGCACACACACACACACCGTCTAGTCCAGGGCAGCATGTGATTTCAAACGGGTAGAAGAGCGAAAGGGTGTGAAATGTCCAGAGTGGGGTTGTATTTACACACACCCACAACACACACACACCCACAACACACACCCCCAGGGGACCTCCCGTGCCGTGACGGAGCACACAGCTGAGGGCGGGGCCTCCCATTTCCTCTCGCAGGGGCCGTTACGTAATGATAGACTCTCCCTACACACACACGCCTGCACACGCGCGCGCACACACACAGTATTGAAAAAAGCTTCTTATATAAGCTGCAGTGTTGGGCCGGCTGTAGAAGGAATTGGCTCATCACCAGCGATGCCTTTCTCACACACCAGCCTGTTTACTATCAGGGGATCCTTCTCTCACACACACGTGTGTGTGTGTGTGTTGTGTTGTGGGTGTGTGTCACACTCATACAGGCAGGGCATGTTTTGGTTTTCTGTAATTACAGAGTAGAGGTAAATCCTGAAATGAGCAGGCAAGCCTTGTGGGTTTGACCCCTTGGGTGTGTGTGTGTGGGGAGGGGGGGGGGGGGGTGTTAGGTGTGTGTCTGATGCAATCTCTTTAGCCGCAGCAGACCCCTGCTCACATATTCACACACACACACACACGCCACACACACACACTGACTAAAAGCTTTCTATAAATATCATGGCCCCTCTCCTCTGCAAAAGGGGTTCAATTCCATCCAATTCTGCTCCTCTGTCCTGCAACATCAAAAAGCTCTTCCACCAATCCCTCTGCTCTCTGAGATCCCTGCCATCTCTGCCTGGATACACGCACACACACACACGCGCGCGCACACACGCACACACACACACACACTAGGGGGGATATTCCCTTATCCCTTTAGTCTGTATTTTAGGTTGGGGGAACTTGAAAGTGCTTTTCAAACTAAGGCAAGCCAGGATCTTCAGATGGTTTAAGGCACAGTTGGCCGTTGCACAAGACAGTTCAAGATTTGATTGGTTGGCATATGTTTGTTTTTTTGTGTTTTTTTTGCAGACTGTCTCAGAGGCAGTGATTGGAGGCACAATGCGAGGTCCCTGATTGGCTAATGAGCAGCGTTGAAGCTGAGGCCCCATCTGCGTAATCTGCTTCATTACACAACACTTGCCAGGGGAGATCGTTCATGCCACGACGTAATGTTGGTTTTTATCTGCGCGGTTTCCCTCCTATCGGAGGAAGAAATTGTTCTGGGGTCTTTTCACACACAGTGCTTAGCCAGGTTATCCCATGTGCCCCAGCCCAAATGGGCGCATTTTCACACTGTCCTTTACAGTACAGCGCTGTACCGGTGGCTAAACTCTAGCTCAGCTAGCCCAAGATGAGACCAGCCTTCACTCCAGCCATCGTCCCAGTTATACTGTAGGTCAGGGAGGCTTTCGGACGGTAACGTGAGCGCCTCCTTGAGATGCCGTGACAGGGTGATGCATGGCCTTCCAGGCCAGATGTCCCGCAAACAGACGCTAGTTTACTTTATCTATCCATGTCCCAAACATTAGGCCCACCCACCGTTTTACCTCACGTCCTCAGCTCCGAAGAGAATAGAGGAGGTAATGGACATGAGGTGAGGGACACGTCTTTGATCTTGTGTCCAGGTAACCTTAGAATATCCTTCAAAAACATGCCTGGACCTTCAAAGACTAAAGAGGTCCACGTAAAGTCCGCTAAAAGCAGATCGCCTCTAAGCCATGGCAGACGTCCGGGCCGTCCGCTGTTTTAAAAAACTCTGTATTGTCACAAACAACTATGGCAGACTTAAGGTTAGGAGTCTCTTCTCTCTTCTATCTCTCTCTTGACTTGTCGCGCCCCCCTCAGCTATGTGAACTGAAGTAGCCGTTCTCTCCTCCGGGCAGTCTGAAGCCACAACATTCGGCCCGGGCCAGGAACCATGGATCATAGCGTGCGATTGTTGCCCCAGGCAGCTAATTACCATTCACACACCAGCACGAAGCGCTGGCCTGCTAGCAGCAGGCGTTTAGTGTACAAACCACCCCTTTGTTTGTGGAATATGGCACTCGTTGAATCCCCTCCATGCGGAACCAAAGACTTGCCTTTTATTCGTTTGTTTTGGTTTTTTGGTTTTTTTTAATCGCCCCTTTCTCCTTTGTTGGAAGTGGGTGATTAACACCCTTGTTTGGTTGGAATATATTTTGACTTTCCGCAAGCCTGGGCGAAAGGCTTGTTCTGGGCCGGGTTTACTGGAGTTCATTGACTGGGAGTAACCCCCACGAGTCTCTCTGCTCCCTCAATGTTGTTTGACTAACTCGCTAACCGCATCAGAGCCTGGCGGATGAGGTCGCCGAGCGCCACTCCTGATTGGCTCAGGGCGGCGCTGTCTCTAGGCAGGTTTCTGGTTTCAGTAGATGGGACGTTTTGTTCTGCACAGGCCTCTGACACTGTTCTCTGTTACCGAGTGTGTGTGTGTTACCGAGTGTGTGTGTGTGTGTGTGTGTGTGTGTGTGTGTGTGTGTGTGTGTGTGTGTGTGTGTGTTGGGGGAGGGGTACAAAAAAAGTTTAGCCGGCCTTTTCTAGATGGGACAGGACAAAGGAACACAAACCATTTCACTCAATTACCCTGACTCTGGATATGCTGGGACTAGGGCTTTGTTTCAACTTTCCCCCAAAACTTTTATTCTTTTTCTTTTTACGTTTTCTTTTAATGAACATTTTGGCAAGCAAACTATGAAGCTGGAACAGTTTAGAGTTTGGAAAGATCATGAGGAGTTGGCGAATGGCAAGATCAGTAAAACACTTGGTGAAACGGACCAAACTGAACTCCAGTAACCCCCCTCCTCACACACACACACACACACACTCACACACACAGTCTCCCCCTACCCATAGGCCGTTTAAACCGTAGTCGTAATATTGCGCGTTACAGTTGCATCATGTTGGCCTGTCTGGCTGTGAATGAATCAGTCGTGTTTACGACGTGCCGTCAGCCGCATCCAGAGCCTCTCGGTGGCTGTGAGAGAAGTCCGCTGTGCGCCGATCGGCTCATGTCCTCCGACGGGCCGACTTTCCAGGGTCATGGGCTCCTGACATCCCCAGAGGAGCAGGAAGCGTGGTGGGCCCACCGGGTTAGAACCCCCGCTACGTTGGACCGCCTTTAATAGACACGAGACCCGTCCGGCTCGCTGTGGAGAGGGGGGCTACTTTCACCGAATTATCCCACCGGCGTAATGAAGTGTTCAGCATTCCTACAGAACAACAGATAACCTTTCTCGAGGCCCCGTGACCCTGGCCTACAGCCCCCCCCCCCCACACACACACACACACACACGCGCCAACACACACACGCCAACACACACAGACTGTTGTAATGAGAGTGAGTTCACCATGCTGCCCCGTTGTCTGGAGTCTCAAGGCTTTGTTTCTGCCCCTTCTTCAACATTGCCGTCATGAAGAATCTCTAAGAGGGTTATTCATTCATCTGTGGTGTATTAAACCGAGACGCATGTCATAGATGGGGGGGGGGGGGGGGCTTGTGCCTCATATCCTGGAGTGGGGGTTGTGTCTCATATCCTGGTGTGTGTGTGTGTGTGTGTGTTGGGCTCACCCTTGGACCAGATGAGCCTGAAGCCAACTGGCGTGCGTGTCCCCCCCACCCTGTAGCAGCCGCCAGGGCCCCATCGCCCCGCCGGTCACCCTGACCACCTGACCCGCCGGACAGTCAGCCTGGCTCATTACACGCTGTAGGCCAGGGTCACGGGGCCTCGAGAAAGGTTATCTGTTGTTCTGTAGGAATGCTGAACACTTCATTACGCCGGTGGGATAATTCGGTGAAAGTAGCCCCTCTCTCTACAGCGAGCCGGACGGGTCTCGTGTCTAATAGAAGCGGCCCAACGTAGCGGGGATGCTAACCTGGCGGGCCCACCTAGCTCCTTCCCGCCTCAATCACCACCCGGTACGGACAAACGGGCAGGACATCACCCCCCCCCCCCCCCCCGCCCGTCTGCCTACCAGGTCCACGGTGGGGAAGTGGTTCCTCCGCGAGTCGCGGTTCAGGAAGTTCTACCTTCCCCACGCGCCCGAGTTCACTCCCCCAATATCACAACTGAACAGGATGTAGTAAAGGTCTAACCTCAACACAAGGAGGGTATCAATCACTTAAACTGAACACGGTTATAGAGAGGGAAGGGATTTTCCGGAATGGGACGCCCCCCCCCCAACTGTTATTTGTCTCCCCAGTGGGGTTGGGATGTGTCCTGACTAGGGATGTAACCATAACCGCTATAGTGAAAAACCACATTAAAATCCAATTACATTTATCGCGATAAAATTATCACTAAAACCGTGTTTGATTTCTGTGCTTTGGAAAACTCACTATAAATACTGTCCAGCATCAACCAAAGTTAGTAACACTTTCCAAGAAGCATTATTTTAATGTTTATGCAAACAAAAAGTGCATAGTGCTACTAATTTCATTAGTGGTTTTATAAAACTTGTAAATCATTTCACCGTGTACATCAGTAGTTTTCCAACATCCTCACCACATTTGAACAATGCCGCAATAATACTGATAGCTGTGATCATGTCGGTCACTATAATCGTGGTGTGAAATGTTCATACCGTTACATCTCTAATGCTGACAGGTGCCGTCTCTCAAGCTGAGTCATCTACATTAAATACATGACACACACTAGGACAGTAGCTGCCTTCTCTGGGGCAGGTGGGAAAAGTAGTTTCTTTTTGAAAATTAATATCTGTGACTTTCTAAGATTGGCCACATGGGGCGGGAGTCCTTACTTGGAAAATAATATTATTTAACCCCGACAATAACATATTATTTAACACCTACAACAACCTTTATTTTGTAACCGCTTGATGTTAACCTCCACTTTCCGCTGTGTTAACCTCCACTTCCCTCTTTCCGCTGTGTTAACCTCCACTTCCCTCTGTTAACTTCTTCTTTCGCCCAGCGACCGTTAGTAACCTTGCCTCGGCAACCGGTAGTAAACTCTACTGTTCCTAGTGACCGGTAGTAAACTTTACTGTTTCTAGTGACCGGTAGTAAACTTTACTGTTCCCAGTGACCGGTAGTAAACTCTACTGTTCCTCGGCAACCGGTAGTAAACTCTACTGTTCCTAGTGACCGGTAGTAAACTCTACTGTTCCCAGTGACCGGTAGTAACCTCTACTGTTCCCAGTGACCGGTAGTAACCTCTACTGTTCCCAGTGACCGGTAGTAACCTCTACTGTTCCCAGTGACCGGTAGTAAACTCTACTGTTCCCAGTGACCGGTAGTAAACTCTACTGTTCCCAGTGACCGGTAGTAAACTCTACTGTTCCCAGTGACCGGTAGTAAACTCTACTGTTCCCAGTGACCGGTAGTAACCTCTACTGTTCCCAGTGACCGGTAGTAACCCGCCAGACAGGTGCTGCCTTTGTTTTTGCCAGGTAGGAAGCAGCCTGCCTCACATGACGCCTGCTGGGACTGAGCACAATAGAGGTGTGTGTGTGTGTGTGTGTGTGTGTGTGTGTGTGTGTGTGTGTGTGTGTGTGTGTGTGTGTGTGTGTGTGTGTGTGTGTGTGTGTGTGTGTGTGTGTGTGTGTGTGCAGACAGCAGTGTTGATCTGGGCGTGTGTTTGCGTGCGTGCGTGTTCAGACGGTAGTGTTGATCCGGGGCATGCGTGTGTGTGTTCAGACAGCAGTGTTGATCCGGGCCAGGGCCGGGGATGTGTGTGTGTTCAGACAGTAGTGTTGCTCCGTGGCTGTTCTAACACTGAATCAAAGTGTGTTTGATATGCCTGACGCTGGGGCCCCACAGGTGGTCTGCTGGTTCATGCTCTCTGTCTCTCTCTGTCTCTCCCTGGGCAGCCGGCGCACACCAAGCGCCAGGAATGTTGTTCTTGCGATCGGAGCGGTGTTTGCGGGCCGCCAGCGCGTGTCTCTGCAGAGGGGAGGATGAGGAGGGTGAGGATGGAGGGATGAGGGTGGAGGAGCGGGTGAGAGTTAGCAGTAAACAGTAGGCGAGGCAGGGAACTAGAGAGAGGACAAAGGGAGGGAGGGAGCATTGTTGGAGCGGTTTCTGTTACAGTTACAGTAGCAGGTGATTCTGTGAGACCGTGCGAGGCCTCATGTTTACTCTCCTACAATAAGCCCAGAAGAGCACGGCCCTCGCCCATCATATTTCTGCCTATTGTTCAACCGACAGGGCACTACATTCTCCAAAAGTATCCTCTTTCGGCCTCAGCGCTAACATGTTTCCCTGTTAATGTCCTAAAACAAAACTGCAGTGTATCCAGGTCTGGTGAAGAGTTTCTGTTGCCGTAGTAGGCCTGTAATTTCTGTCTCAGGGAGACTGGCCCCACTGCTAATCTTGTACGCTGTGTTTATCTGGATAAAGCTGTAAATGTAGCCGATCTGGGATGATGGAACGTTTGGGGAGTGATATCACAGGGTCCCCATGAGCAGGAGTTATGGAATAGTTAAAAAAAAATAAAAAAATAAAAACACAACAAAGGAAATGGGCACGGCTCCTGTGATTTTTCAGAAAGAATTTTGGTTGTTTTTGTTCGGCAAACCGGAACACAATGTTCTACGTTCCACAACAAAACAAGTCTTTGTTCGCCCGTGTTTGTTTTTGGTCCTTGTGGTTTATAATCCAGATTTTGCTGGGCTTCGTTCTCCCCGCCCGCCCCGGCCGCCCTGCTCCACCTCGGATTCGGCACCAAAACAAGCATTCGATTCATCGACGACAATGGGGTATCTATAGACTGCATCTATCTTCCATACTGTATCTCACTGCACAGAGGTACAACGAGACCCTGGCGTCGATTTAGCCTACATCGGTGCAGGCTTTGACGTTGTCGGTGTTGTGAAGACGTGCGCGACAACGGGGCAGGTCAGAGAGAGGGGCAGTTCTTGGGGCAGCCCAGAGAGAGGGGCAGTTCTTGGGGCAGCCCAGAGAGAGGGGCAGTTCTTGGGGCAGCCCAGACAGGTCAGGTCAGAGAGAGGGGCAGTTCTTGGGGCAGCCCGGTCAGGTCAGAGAGTGGGGCAGTTCTTGGGGCAGGCCAGACAGGCCAGGTCAGAGAGAGGGGCAGTTCTTGGGGCAGCCCAGACAGGTCAGGTCAGAGAGAGGGGCAGTTCTTGGGGCAGGCCAGGTCAGAGAGAGGGGCAGTTCTTGGGGCAGGCCAGACAGGCCAGGTCAGAGAGAGGGGCAGTTCTTGGGGCAGCCCAGACAGGTCAGGTCAGAGAGAGGGGCAGTTCTTGGGGCAGGTCAGGTCAGAGAGAGGGGCGACCGCACGCAGACCTGCCGCCTTGCGACATCGCCCCGGCTTATCTCTGAGCTGCACACTGCTGTGGTCGTGAATAAGAAGCCAGAACAGAAGCTGGACTACGCACACGCACACACACACACACACACACACACACACACACACACACACACACCCTCACCTGTACCTGTTTTCTGTCACCATGATAAGAATTGCTCACCAGGATACTAGTCAACTTCACACAGTGGGAATCAGCCTTCTCTTTCAGCTTCAGTTCCAAAGTTCTTCTTTGACTTTTTCCACCAGTAGTATCATAAACTAGGAAGCAGAAGGGAGAAAAAAGTGGCTCAATTTTCATTTGCTACTTTCCCTCTCTCTCTCTCTCTCTCTCTCTCTCTCTCTCTCACACACACACACACCTGCTCTGTGTAACCTTATCTCCATGACCACCTGCTCATGTGAACCACCCGCTCACCAAACAGTCACACTGAGAACACTGCTTGAAAGATTGCATTGTGTAGTGAACATGCTTAATTTAGTATACAAATACTTGAGTCAATCTAGGTATTCCTCTTGTTTATTTAGGCCTAATGCTCCTTCCAGAACTACAGTTTCTACTTGTGTGTTATAACAGTCCGTGTGTGTCTCTACTGGTATTATAAGTCCTCTGTGTTTCTACTGGTGTTATAAGTCCTCTGTGTTTCTACTTGTGTGTTATAACAGTCCTCCGTGTGTTTTTACTCGTGGGTGTAGGTGTGGGTGTGGGTGTGTGTGTGTTATAACAGTCCTCCGTGTGTTTTTACTCGTGGGGGTGGGGGTGTGTGTGTGTTATAACAGTCCTCTGTGTGTTTTTACTCGTGTGTGTGTGTGTGTTATAACAGTCCTCCGCGTGTGTTCCTCCCCACCAGGCACGTGTTCTTCATGCATGTGAAGGAGGACCTCCAGAGCGGTCACCTGCGCATGGGCACGGAGCAGGCGGAGGAGCTGAGCGCCCTCCTGGCGCAGGCTGAGTTTGGCGACTACAACCAGAACACCGCCAAGTACTGGTACACCGAGCTGTGTGGCGAGGAGCCCGACCCCGCCACGGTCAACAGGTAGCTACACCCCCCCCACCCCCGGCCCCAGGAACCTTCTACACACATGTAGATCTTTAGATGAGTCCACTCACGCTAGAGTTCCGAAAACGGTCTTGGCACATTGAAAACATGTTTGCTTAAAGGGAGCATTCTCAACATACCAGGCTCCTGGTGTTACGGAGACGCGTGTGTTTTGGCCATCGCTGTAGAAGGACAGAGCCGGTGTACGTGCCCCTCCAGGACGGAGCTTCGTCAGAGGAATACCTCACCCAAGAGGTTATAACAGCGGTTATAACACCCAGACCTTGGGCGTTAAAACTAGTTACATAATTCAGCCTCATAAAGAAGTCTGCCCTTGACAAGGTCAGCCAGTTGATCGGTAAGAGGATAGAGGAATATAATGTAATTTGAAGATTGTGATGTAAACGTATTACGATATTAAAGTGCCAGATGATAATGTTGATAAAGAATATAGTGGTTATGAATCACAGTCAATCAATAACAACGCTGTATTCCACTCCTGTCATTCCATTTAAAATCTCATCGGAACCTAGTTACGCATTTTATAGTTTGAGTAACCCATAATGTAAGATTTAGGCCATGCACTTTGCCCTACTTTTAGCTCCTAGGAAGATCCTCATCTTGTGAGCAGTTAAATATTACGTCATGAAAATGTGCCAAGTATTGCTCACATTGACTGGCCAGGTTTCAGTGAGAGTAACTTGGAAAGACCCATTGACTAAGAGCCAGTTAGCGATAACGGCTCCTGTGAAACGGAAATAGACTCGACACGCCGACCAGTGTGGTCTGCAGACAGGATGAGAGAGAACACATGGTCTTGATGTTCCTCTATGCTGAAAAACAAGAGTTCCCCTCCCAGTTCCACACAGCTGTTTTTCTCAACTCTGAACCCGACCTGTTTGGGCAGTGAACACCTCGCGGGGAAACCTCACTGACTTCACTGAACTAGCACAGTCACTGGATCTGCGTACCAAAATACCAGAAAAATACACCCAAAATACACACAATATACTTCACACCCAGGTGGCGAAGTAAACGCTGCAGGTTTATGAGCAATCTCTGCTGCCCTCTAGTGCCACTGTGCAACGGTATTAGTGACTCCTAATTGGTCTAAATCTCATGCTCCGAACGGACACACACACACACACAGACCCACGTCAGGTCTAGAAGCGGCTGCACTTCAGTTTAATTCATTCTTTTGTCCCACTGAAATGAATGATGTAATGTTCAGTTGTTAAGAGTGGTGACTGTCGGCGATTTGGTCCACACATTTTGTAAACTGCTACTCCTACAATTTCACTTATTACTTTCACATATTAAACATTGAAATGTTCAGCTTTCCACGCATTCTCTCACATTCAAGTATCACAAATGGCGGAATGGTCGGTGTTCCACTAGCAGCAGTTGGTCATTTTAAATTCATACCTGTCTCTCCGAGATGCTGCTTCATCAACAATTGAATTTGCATCTGGAAAACCTTTCTATAGAGTTAATCGGATGAACCGGCAGAGCTATTGATCCTGCCGTTCAGAATCCTCCCATAGGCCTCATCCTACCACAGTCTCAGTTCATTTTCCACATACTAATCACATACTAACCAAACAGGAAGAAGCCAGTTTGTTGGACCATTATCTCCAGGAGTATGGCTAGTGAGGATAGCTAAATGCTAGTTAGACCTGTATTCCTACAGTAATGTGTAGTTTAAGCAGACAAGGCCAATGTCTGGAGTGTCCCACAGACCCTCTGTGTATTCAAACCGACCACTTCAGTTAGAAAGCAGGAGCAGGTTGGATGAAGGCCAAGCTAAACGAGCCTAGTGTTTGTGCAACGGGGAAGCGCCATCATTCTGTCTGAGCATGCGTGCACACACACACACACACACACACGCGTTCCTCTATGCAAATCAGCACGGGCCAATCAAGCTAATATGGACATAAAGCCGTCTCATTAGAAAGAGGGCCGAATTATAATTGCCACTTTTGTTGATTTAATTTATAGGCTCCGTTTTTTTTGTAAATTAGCAAGAAGGTACGTTGGGTATGTCAGTTATATAACTTCAGTTTAATCGAAGCTCAATCCCTGGAAGAATACTACACCAGAGGCTGAATGTAACTAATTACGTAATGCCATTTTTCCAGCCGCGTGTAGAGAATGATCTTTGGCAGCGTGCTAGCAGATGTCAGGGAGCAAAGGTAGAATGTGCCATATCATTCTCCCATGTGGAAGCAATTGGAATAAACGATGAAGGCATCTTTTTTTAAAAGATAAGATATTTCAACATGCACTGTATATGTAGAAGAGGTGTGTTATTGCGCTTGGGCGTGGCCAGTCTCAGCAGGAGAAGAAGCTCACATGACGCTCCGTAACGCTCAGATTAGGGGATAATAACGCTGAGTAACGCTCAGGTTAGGGGATAATAACGCTCCGTAACGCTCAGATTAGGGGATAACGCTGAGTAACGCTCAGATTAGGGGATAATGGCGCTCAGTAACGCTCAGATTTGGGGATAATGACGCTGAGTAACACTCAGATTAGGGGATAATGATGACGGGCGTCGTTGGTAATTTTTTCTCCACATGGGGTCTGAGTAACAGCCTGCAAACACACACACACTACACACACACACACACACACACACACACACCGATCTCCCTCATAAATTCTCAATAGATCATCCTGCCCTGGCGCAATGGAAGCCATAAAGATAATTTCCCCTAAAAACTGCTGACATGAGTATCTGGAGCAGGTCAGCTCGCTGGCTTGTGGCACAGTTGGCAGCCAGGACATTTAAACACACACTGCAAGCCCCTCTCCTCTCCCCCTCCACCCCTTTTAGGAAATATCCAAAGCTCTGTCAAACTGCTCAGCTGGTTGTGAGCAGATGAGGTTCTGTACCGTTCCTCATGGAACCTTTAATTTATTTTTTATTTTTTTAATTTATTTATTTATCTATTTATTTATTTGTTTCCACACTTAAACATGGAACATGGATACTGACATGCACTGTCATGCACAATACATGTTCCTTTCTCTCTGCTGAAGTTCAGTTCTGTGGGCTTTAGTCCTGTAGGAAACGCATGCTCAGTACCTTTCAATCAGAAAATGATCATGATCACAGAAAGAAGGTGAATAAAAACAAAAAAAGGCTAGTATTTAAGTCCAGCTGAAACGGACGTTAGAGGTCTAACTTGTGTAGTAGAGGTGTAGAGAAATTTGATTGGAATGTTAGGAACGGATTATAACGGCTTTAGACAGATTGGATAGACAGATACTGTGGCGTTGATTGACGGGTGGATGTCGTGAGATTAATGGTTGATCCTGCTCTTGCATTGCTGATGTAAGCTCGGGAGATTTAGTTTTACAGATAGAAAAAAAAACAGAATTGAGAATAAGATTACAACAAAACTGAAATGTAGTAATTTTTTGTGCATATATTGTTAAATCCAAAAATGGAAAAAAATCATTTTTGATTTCATGGCATCTTTAAATATAAAATCTAATATCTAAATGTAGTTGGGTAGTTGGTATTGACTCCATGTCTTCCTCACCAGTATCATCTCCCGACACAAGGCCCTGGAGGGCCTGAGCCAGGGGCCGGTGGAGTACCAGGCCCTGCAGCTCATCTCCTCCCTGGAGCACTACGGCGTGGAGTGGCACTGGGCGCGCGACGCCGAGGGCCAGCGGCTGGCCATAGGGGTGGGGCCCGACGGCATCGCCGTCTGCAAGGAGGACTTCAGCCTCGTCAACAGGTAGCGGGAGCGTAGGGCGGACCGCGGGCGTGCAGCGTGCGCTTGGCGGCGACCACATGCTCTTTAATCGCAAGTCGCTGTGGATAAGCAATTCAAATGATGGAATGTCAATGCGCACTGAGCACGTTCACATATAATGCATGAATACGAATATGTCACTACACATTACATTAAGTACATCTTTTTAGTGTTCTTTGTCTTTAAGATGTTATATCCACTTTCATTTTATATTGTACTGACATGCCCAGGATGTACACTCTAAACATGCATGAAACTGGAAATTAAAGCATTTGATAATAATTGCTGGTGAACCCAGATAAGCAGAACCAGTTATATTCCCACTCGGCGTTTTGAACACGACACTCTTGTACCCCCCACAGAATCAGCTACCCCATCATCCAGATCGCCACGCAGTCGGGGAAGAGCGTCTACCTGACGGTGACCAAGGAGACCAGCGACAGCGCCGTGCTGCTGTTCAAGCTGATCAGCAACCGGGCCGCCAGCGGACTTTACCGGGCCATCACCGAGACACACGCCTTCTACAGGTGAGGGTGGACAAAGAGTTCATTAGACACGCACAACAGAGCTGGGATTACGTTTCAACTCATTAGAATATAAGAGCATTTCAGAGTCTGTAACAACACTGTAACAATACTCATTTTCGATCCATTTAAAAAGGAGGTCAATAGCGTTTGGCACTTCCCACAGATCTGTGTGTTGTTATTCAAAGATTTGACACGTAAAGACCCACATAAACAAACCCAGTGAGGCAGACTAGCTTTGTCATGCTAATGCTAACTTGTCTGTTTACAATTGCAAACGACACAGTAGATAAATGGGCCTTTTGTCACTCATTCGCCAAACTGTGCTGCCGTCAGAATAAACCAAACGGCTCTAGCCACTGTACCGTTACACAGTAATGCTCGCAGCCAGCCAACCTTTACCGAACGTGTTCAAGTCGAGATACAAACCCAGCAAAACATGACCTTAAACCTGTTTCCAGTCGCGCGTTCCGCTCTGTTTAGCACGGAGCGCTATCTGAATATCTATTCTCCACTACGCCTCCTACCTACACAGTGACTAGGAGTGTGCTACCGGAACATTTTGGGACCCGATTCAGTCCCCACACGCGCCGAAAGTCTTGCCCTCGGCACGCTCTGATACTGACTGAGGTATAGACTGCACACGGCAGGTCTTTATTAAGGACCTTAATAACCTTAATTTCCTTATTAAGGAAAATAGTTCATTTTTGTTCCCTCTGGAGAAATGTCTGTGTCTGCAGTTTGCCACAGGGGATGACTGAAATGGCTGAGCTATGGAATAGTTCTCAGTCAGTTACAATAGTCACAAAAGGTACAAAGGTTACCCTCCATTGTTTTGGGGGAGCTTTTAGCACTCCTGAGTTAGCACTTTATTCTAATATCTTCCCCAGCTTGCTCAGGTGCACGTGCCCGGCCTGGTGACTTGGTAAATCTAGCAGCGTAGGCTGGAGAGGCTTAAACACAACCCCCGCTACTTTCTCTCAAACCAAAACTGTTGAACGGTAGAACAGTGCAAATGAAAGGCGTGGATAGCGCGAGGACATCGCCACGTTCTGACGCAGTAGACGAGGCCTCAAGTCATTCTTCAACTCTGGGCGGATGCTCTTCCAGAAAAGTTTCGGAGTATTATAGAGACGTCCCAACTCTGACACAACAAACACTTATCAGCCACTTCCCTGTTTTTGGCCCCGCCCCCATCCAGGTGCGACACGGTGACCAGCGCGGTGATGATGCAATACAGTCGCGACTTCAAAGGCCACCTGGCCTCGCTGTTCCTCAACGAGAACATCAACCTGGGCAAGAAGTACGTCTTCGACATCCGCCGCACGTCCAAGGAGGTGTACGACTACGCCCGCCGGGCGCTCTACAACGCCGGCATCGTGGACCTGGTGGCGCGGACCGCGGCGGGCGAGCGCACGCCCACCTCGCGCTCGCCCCTCCGCCAGCACAGCCACCGGAGGCAGGGGGGGGAGGAGGACGAGGACGAGGAGGACGAGGAGGAGGACTGCGGGCACTGCCAGAGGAGCCGAGCGCTGCAGGAGCGCCTGCGGAAGCTGCGCGAGGCGCTCCTGTGCATGCTGTGCTGCGAGGAGGAGATTGACGCCGCCTTCTGCCCCTGCGGCCACATGGTGTGCTGCCAGACCTGCGCCAACCAGCTACAGGTGAGCCAGAGAGGAACGGCGCTCGGTATTTTTGTGTATTTTTAACTTGAGGAGAAGTGCCCCACTCGAGGGTTCTGTCCCTTATAGTAATGGTACTTAACTGTTCCCCTGCGTCTTCCTGCTCTGCTGAACACTTCCTGCTCTCATCCCCTTCTATGGAGTTTGAAACACACATCCAGGGCTTGTTTACACTTTCAGCTAAGCTGATTATGACCCTCCACCCCCACCCCCACCCCCACCCCCACCCCCCTCCCTCGCAATCCACTACTTGTTGACCAACTAAATTACTGAATATGGATTACATCAGCCGGGCAAAGCTCTTCTTAATTTACTCTATTTGGAAACTTGATGCAGGACACATCCGCGCGCGCGCACGCACACACACACACACGTATGTGAGGTCTACTCTAATTGGATTAAAACAAAATTCACACACCTCTCATATATTAAGGTGTTTTGGTGTAATAATGATTACACTACTTAATTTGTGAGCCAGTGCCTGTGAAGGTACCTTTCACAATTATTAATCAAAGGACAAATCTTTAAAAATTGATTACTTTAAGTACCATTTGCCTATACAGTAAAGGAAGCTGTTAAATCTTTTCACTTGTTAGCAATGCTAGCAAGTTCTAATGACCGCACTAGCAACATACCTCTGCAAAGTAATTTATCCTCCAAATAACTCCAATGCTTTGTGTCCACCAGTAAAAAGTCTTAGAATAATATACCCTTCAATCAAAAGCATTGCTAATTGTCGAAAAATGCTAACTACCTACTTGTCTCAAGTATGGGCAAACAAGTCTTTGGATGAGTCTATGGCCTTGATTAAGTAAAGTGTGTTAAATGTTCCCTTTCAGTAGTAAGTAAATATGGGGTATTTGAACCACCGTGGAGCTTGCCTTTAGGTCGGTCGTACACCAGACAAAGTGATTTAAGCTCAGGCGGATTTTATCTGAGCCACGAATGGCCAAATTTATGAAAATAAATTACATTTAAACCCTGGGCCCATAAAACTATATTTCTCAATAAATTGTGCTTAGACTGATGTTTATGAAATGCTGTGTCTCTGTGTTGTGCTCCCAGTCGTGTCCAGTGTGTCGGTCGGAGGTGGAGCACGTCCAGCATGTCTATCTGCCCACCTGCACCAGCCTCCTCAACCTGACCAACGACAACGGCAGCGCAAGCCCCGCCCCCTTACACAGAGGCGTGGCCTCCTGCTGTAACTCCAAGGACTTCGCCAGCCACGAGCAGAAGATGTTCCACAACTGAACCTTGACCTGCACCTAAACGCTCGCCTGAACTAGATGATCCATTTCCTAAATCAACTCCTGAACCAGATCTGAACAGAGTCTGGAACCAGTGATCACAGAGATGGACTACACCAATCCCTCCACCAGCTCCACTACCGAACCACTCCTTCAGACCACTCCCCCAACCGCTGTGATTGGTTGGTTGGAATCTTGGTTGGTTGTATGCCCAGACCGTCTGAAACCGCCATCTTTTGGTGACCGGTTGTTATTTTGTGACTGGTTGTTTGTTTTTTTGGGTCGTCATTTTGCTCTTGACAGAGAAGTCACTCCGATGTCAATGTCGTGTTACGTTTTAAACCAATGAGGACTTTCACCACCGTTATTTTAGATTCGATGTGTATTTCTTATTAATTTAATTGCATCAGTTGACCTGATAAGCAGTAGTCACTTGTGCTGTGGGTTATTTCATTTTCTTTGATAGTGCTCTCGTGTGCATGTTCTGGCTCCATATCACAGGAATTTCCACTGGGCTCATAGCCTGCAAACGTGTACAGTAAGACAACAATTCTGTGTTTTAGGAGAATGTAGACAACGTACATAATTATTTTATAAGTTAATTATGCATTTTAAAGTTTTTCTTTTTAAAGCTTGTCCTCGATTTGAGATGATGGGAGTGTAATGCATATTCATTCATTTTATTTTTGGATTGGTTTTGTTCGTGTTGCATGTGGTTGTCATGCCAGTGAGGAGGTATGTGGACCCTGTGAAGCTCCGCCCTGTGTGAAGCACTGCATATAGATGAGCTGGACAGGAAGAGTGGTGATAAAAAAACCACCATTATTCCATTCATGTCGATCTCCGGGCTCTGGATTTCGACCAGAGAACGCTGGAACCCGACCAGAGAACGTTGGAACCCAACCAGAGAACGTTGGAACCCAACCAGAACTCCAAACATGAAAGAAAAGTGTCCCTCCACCCCCTCTGATTCACACAGATAACCAGAAACGGAGCCCAAAATAACTAACAAAAATAAGGTCCTTGTATTTTTCTATGTAATATACAGTAGTCATCAGAGATGATTTATTTAATGAAAGCATTGTACGGTGTAGAGCGATGGCTGTGTCCCCCAGCGCCAGATCCTTGTATGTTCTATGGTCGCCTAGTGAGCTCCTTCCGAGATTTGGTTTTAAGAGGGTACTAGAACATCTGTATGTGCAATACTAGCTGCTTTTTGAAAACTTTTATTTTGAGTTCTTTTTGGTGGAAGAGGCTCTTTATCTACACTGTCACTTTACCAAGAAAGTTTCCCAAGTGTATTATCCATAGGGGTTTGCCTTAATGTAGCAACACCGTGTAGCAACACTGCGTGTGTGGTCTATATTTGTTTCTTTGCACAGACTTTGTTTGAAAGATGAAGAGGAATATTTTCTTTATTGATGTTGATGTGACTTGGTCACTGCAGGGGAAAAGACTTTTCACTTTGTACAACTATAATTTTGTTTCTGTTTTCTGAAGCAAAACTATGCTCTGTAAAATTTAGAATAACTCTTGTGATCTTTTATATTTGCTTTGAACAAGAAAAAAGTATTAATAAAGTTTTTTTTTTTTTTTTTTAAACCTAACCGTTGTCTTCTAGTAGAGTTCATACTTTATAGCTTTGACTGATCAGTTGACCTAATGTTGACAGGAAACTTTTAACCTAGATTGCCAGGGAGTCATAAGGTCAAAGGTCACAGAATGTTGAGAGGACATGACTCGAGCTGGATCTAGTTTCCAGGTCAAAAACATATCTGGCATTCTTTTTAAGTCCTATTGAGTTATGAACGTCCCTTGTTGGAAAGGGAGGCAAAAAACCCAATGGTTTGAGCAGCACTGGTGTGCAGGTCTTTATTGTCGGAGCACAGTCTAGTCAGTAAACTGCCCGGGTGTAGAACAACCAAAGAGGCTTTTTGGCAAGTTTGGCTCCACAGTGATGATAAAGTTTGGAAATAGATGAGTGGTAAATGACCCATATACCTTGGGAACTATAATTGATCCTAATCTGTCAGGAATTCTCTCTCTCTCTCTCTCGCTCTCTCTCTCTCTCTCTCTCACTCACTCACACACACACACTGCCCTACCCTGCTTACTCTCACAGCTCCTAACCCCCTTTACTCTCTCTCTCTCACGCAGACACACACACACACACTGGCAGCATCAATACTGTTAAATGACCCCCAAGGACACTGATGGTAGTTGAAGTGGGAAGCTTTAGGAGAGAGACTTATGTTACTCACCCCGCTCTACTGCCTCGCAACAAAGCGACAAACTGACTGATTGATGTAGCATTTGTTCCTATTGAAAATACAAAACATTTTCACTATCTCATTGAATATATAATTTTTTTTCACAATGAACAAGATTATCTCTAATTATTTTAGATCTACATGTGCCCAAGCAGTAGGGGCTAGAGTTTTTCATGTTACCTTGAAATGTTTGGCTGACTCTTCCCTCAGAATCAGATTTATTGAGCCGGGCAGGTTTTCACACATCAGAGGAGTTTGTTGTTGTTTGGTGCATAGCACTAAATAGACAACAGACAAGGTGCAAGGACAGAGCAAAACACAGTAGAAAATACAATATAATAGCGCAAACCGCAATAGCGACTGAAGGCAAATACTGTACAATATGAACCTATGTATGCAATGTAATCCTATATACAATCCAATCCAAAGTCAGGTGCAAAATAATGCTTCAGAGTCAGTAGCCATGTTTCCATCCACACGTTTTATGCGAATTAAGTTATATCGAATTAAAAATGCCTTATGGAAACAGTAAAATTCGATTAAAATTCATGAAAATCAACAAAAGGTTTGTACTGTCGATCTCATCGGACTTTCTCTTGTTCGATAAAAGTATTTTGTGATAAATGCTTTATCCGATTTAAAGCTCTAGATGCTTTATTCGCATTCATATTTTTAGCGATCCTCGATTGACAAGTGGACGGAAACATGGCTAGTGTGGGACTCGGGCCTTGTTGATGAGGCTGGTAGCAGTCGGGAAGAAAGCTCTTTTGTACCGAGAGGTTTTGGTCCTGATGGAGCGCAGCCTCCTGCCGGAGGGGAGGACTTCAAAGAGTTTGTGTCCGGGGTGGGCGGGGCCAGCCACGACCTAGAGTATGGCTAGATGGCTTTTATGGAGATCAATAGCAGGCGTTCCCTGTGCATGTTGTGCTTTATGTGTGTGTGTGTGTGTGTTGTGTGTACAGCCTCGGGGCAGATAACCAGAGACACAGATGCATGTAGTCATGTACCTAGAAGTAGGCCAGTTCATCTATAGCTGGGTGTTTCCACTATGTTGCCTTATTGTGTTGTTCATATGGTTAAAAAAAAAAATCTAATGTAATCTAATGTACTGTAGCAAGTTTATGATAGCATAATGATTTACACGAGTTGGATGGAAGAATAATGTATCACAAAAAAATGTCTGAGATTGCAGATATGGGGGATTTAAAACTAATCTCATTTTCAAAAGGACAGAAATAGTTATATTCCTTTGTCGCTTAATCCAATACAGGCCGCACAAACTCAGTTAATTCCTGGGAAAACGATATAAGTAACATGAGGCCCATTTTGGAATCATTATCAAACAATATAGAGAGGCCCATGTTGAAGTAATTCTATTTAATGGTGGTTCCTTGTCTGTTGGCCTTAAGTGGGATCAGGGTGCTCTGGACAATCTCTTCCTAGTCGAAGCAAAACTGGATTTCAGAGACCATAGCTGCTCCCTAGGCTATTTTATTAGTACCTCATAGGTCCATGCAGACAAAGTCACATGATTGAATTGTTTTTGTTAGCCATAGGCTTAGATCAGTAGTAGATAGTAGCTGAGTAAAAGCTTAATAAAGGAGCATTCTGCACTCTGCATATGATAATTATCACCTAATAGCCTACAGTTTGTTTATCATACAGTTCATAAAATATTAAATTCAAACAAAAACTGGGGAACACTGAACAGACTGTCCAAATGAAACTGGAAATTATGCCTCAAGCAAGCAACAGTCCAAATTCCACACTCACACCTCTCTCTACCTCTCTGTTAGAAGACATGCAGACTGTGTAAAACTCTTATTGATCGAGCAAATATGAATAAATAATGAATAAAAACTATATATATATGGCATATACAAGGATATAAGGAAAAGTAAAAGCATACCCTGGCCTTTACATGCCGAGCAGTTAATTAGAATCAGGTGTGCTATGGTCTAAACGGATAACAGCTAAAACAAAGCTGTTTTGCACAGCAAATACATCCATAGTAAAGGATAATGATAGTGCCTCATTTATCAGGATATTATGTCTTACCTTGGGAGCATTCTGGATGGTCACATGATCAGCCATGGCCTTCACATCCTCCAGCAGCTATGAAGCTGGCATAAAGCTCTTGATCTATGTCGCAATACCAAACATGTCCTGCGCACACACACTTGCTCACACACACCTGCTCACACATACCTGCACACACACACCTGCACACACACACACCTGCTCACACTATGAGGTGTGATTCGTGCCAGCGTAACAAACACTCAGTGCTTTCGTCGCCTGCATTGCGTGTATAAAGGTACTTTGGCGAGCTGATTAATAGGCGTGCATATACGCACGCGTTACGAGTCGCTCGCATTCTCAGAGGGTGACGTGTAGAAACTGCCATGCCACTTTTGCGCACATGCATGTAACGTTTGCACGCTCGTGTTAAGTCAGCGGGCACTAGAAGCTGCGAGCGGGGCTCATTTGTCCATATTGAATAAAAATTAAGAATATTTATTTGCACTCAATCAAATTCCAGGACCCTCCTTGCATAACTTTTCCTAGATATGTGTCGTTTTATCTCCACTATCGCTACATTTTCAAATAAGAGCGCGCATCATCAATTAGCTGTAGCATAGGGGTGCTGAGGATCAGCACAAAAACACGTAGGCTATAATAGTATAAGAATGTATTTTGTATTTTGACATACAGTAGGCTATGGCGCAAAAGGGATTGTGAGTGTAGGCTACACTAATTAGCCTACAATCAACTAGGATGGGCTCCATAGCCTAATGATTATCAATCCAGCTGTGCGTAATTATGCGTCCTGTGTAGCCTATAAATTGACCTTGCTTTTCATTGTAAAATATTATGCTAGATGTGCTTCAGTTTTAGGAGTCAAACCATGGCATGCCAGCCTTAACACGTGCGGGCGTTTAAACGTCTGTTGCGTACGTTGGCATGGCACGTTCCACACGTCACGCTATAATATTAGCAAACCACACAAACGTGTGTCTATACGCACGCTTATTCGTTTGATCAAACTATAAGGTGTAGTGTTAGGTGTCAGGTATTTGATGCACATATTAGGAGTGACGTGTCAAAAGTGCCGTGCCAACGTTCAAAACTAGAAAAATAGAACACGCGTGCACACGCCTTTACGTGTTAACTGCGAGCACTAGAAGCACCAAGTGGTGGTAATTTGAACACAAGTGAATAAAAATGATAATTGTTTGCACTCGATCAAATTCAAGGACCCTCCTTTCATTACTTTTCCTAGATATCAGCGTTTTTATCACATGTTTACATTTCGGCCATTTGTCTAGACTGCAGTGCTCTTTTCTGTCAGCAGATGTCGCAGGCGGGTGATTTATATTTATATTTGTAGCATAATGTAGGCTATGTGTTATAATTATGTGCAAAATGATGACAATCACCTAAATCAAAAACAATGAAGCACATGTATTGCTATAGTTCGTTACCAAATGTTAGGCTTGTAAGACTCAACTTAATCATTATTAATTCCGCTATTCCTAAATATCAGAAGAGATATCTGTCTCACTCGCTCTCGGAGCAGGTATTGCGCAACACAAAGCAGGTATTGCGCAACATAGCCACGCGCGCCAGGAGACCCGCTCTGAGAGACAGAGAGAATGAGACAGTCTTTTTCTGTGAGGGAGGAAACACGAGCAATATTTTCAATCATGCTTTCCATTGATGAATCACGAATAATGTATATAAACAGTGCAAATAAAAATAAATCGAAATAATAGGCCTATTGTGCAAAAAAAATAGCCAAACGAATTGTAGGCTACATTTGAAAGTGTTCAGCCTGGTGTAGGCTGGCCTATAGGCAAAAAAATGAATGCATTGATACTGCAAAATGGTTTCATTTGAGCTGAACACTACACAACTGATTTAATAATTTCTATAATATCAGGTGATTGCTTTGAATGTTACAAATTAGTTGAAACAGTGGTAGCGATTTGCAACCTGGTAGCCTACAGTCTGGGGAAGCGTTGGGCCTTCCCGCGCCACCACAGAAGTGGGTCTTTTCTCGCTCCAGCTCATCTTGAGTTGACGGCATAGTCCTCCTACCCAAAGAAAGACCTGTAGGCCTATTGTTTATTTCGATTCATTTTTATTTGCAGTTTTACATTATTCTATATGTGTTTTTTTGTGGACCAATGTTTGAATAAAATTTGGCTTCAAAACGACATCTGGTAATTTACCTACATTTGATTTATTTTATTTAGAAATAGATAGACAAGAAACACGTGTATCTGAACATTTGTTTTAAATTGCGAAGAAAGAGTCATTCAGATATTAGGCTTTATTAAAAACAAGTTGCTTAACATGTGCGAATTCCATTTATTGAGAATGCATTAGTGCCAGCACACCATACTGAAACGCTTGACTTGCGCCTACTTAAGAAGACGCGATGACATCAAACGTCTAAACGCACGTGTATAATTTCCATTGACAAACAATGGAGAGACAGACGTCTCATAGCTGTAACGTACCTGTAACGCAGACGCTGTGCACATGTTGTTTACACGTATTGCGCATCGTGTGCGTGACGGCAACACTACAGGTTAGATGCGCCTCACATATGCGACACCAACACTACACATGACAGTTTGGTAAAATCATAGATGTACGTACGTACGTACGTCTTGTAATGTGTGCAGAAATTGCATAGCGACGTGTCAAACGTGCCAGTGCCTTGCTAGCGCAGCAGACGTGTTAGCGGCCGCACGTGTAAGGTCAGTTGCCTTTAAATCATAGCTGGTTCTAATCTCGTCCTTGCCAATTGGTAATGCATTCTCAATAAATGGAATTCGCACATGTTAAGCAACTTGTTTTTAATAAAGCCTAATATCTGAATGACTCTTTCTTCGCAATTTAAAACAAATGTTCAGATACACGTGTTTCTTGTCAATAGAGGGCGCTGCAGCACCGTCAGCACCAGTTGATGATGCGCGCTCTTATTTGAAAATGTAGCGATAGTGGAGATAAAACGACACATATCTAGGAAAGGTTATGCAAGGAGGGTCCTGGAATTTGATTGAGTGCAAATAAATATTCTTAATTTTTATTCAATATGGACAAATGAGCCCCGCTCGCAGCTTCTAGTGCCCGCTGACTTAACACGAGCGTGCAAACGTTACATGCATGTGCGCAAAAGTGGCATGGCAATTTTTACACGTCACCCTCTGAAAATGCGAGCGACTCGTAACGCGTGCGTATATGCACGCCTATTAATCAGCTCGCCAAAGTACCTTTATACACGCAATGCAGGCGACGAAAGCACTGAGTGTTTGTTACGCTGGCACGAATCACACCCCATACTCACACACACCTGCGCACACACACCTGCACACACACACCTGCACACACACACCTGCTCACACACCTGCTCACACACACCTGCGCACACACACCTGCGCGCACACACCTGCGCACACACACCTGTGCAAACACACACCTGCTCACACACACCTGCGCACACACACCTGCGCACACACACCTGCACACACACACCTGCTCACACACACCTGCACACACACTGTTAATGAAATTTCAGTCTTACCAATGTCACCTACATGATTTTGTTCTTTTATTTGTTTTCCTACCTGACTGTTCAACAAATTGTTTCTGTGTGACATCACTTCCCTGTCCTCTTCATCCTGAAACTACATACTTTCTCACGTTATAAGGTATCACTCCCAAGTCAGATTCACCACTCTGTCTGAAGGAAGCACTTCCTGTTTTCAGAGTCCGCTATGCAAAACGTAAACATCAGAATAAACCTATTGTCTTTGTTTGAAACCAGCTTGACCGACCACTCAGCATGTTCTTGAAATCTAAACTAAACCAAGTAAGATTTTCATTCATAACACCTGCGCACAGCCACGCAACGCAGTCATGGACACCTCGGTGAGTTTCCTGTTTTTGAAATTGAGAGTTTAACATGTTTTTGAATGATTTTTCACGGTGCCCACCCACATCCATTGTATGACCAAAACGGTGGTAGAGCAATTATCAGACTTTCTCAAAAGTGTTAGTTTTGTCAACGTTTTGATCTGAACCATTGTATATGATCATAAGTAACCTTAAAACAGCTAAACGGCTGAACATGATTTTCCCTTTACTACTCCTTTAATATAAAGTGTTACCTAAAGCCTACACTTACAATTCATTTATTTACAATTTTATTTGTACAGGGACAGTACATATTAATCAACATCACACATTAAAAACATGACTATAACTATGTCAGAATTATCTTAAAGCAAATTTTCAACTGTTGCCCCTGGGCGTGGTGTTAAGGCCGCAAAAAACAGGAGCACAGTTTAATGTCTTATAAATAAGTAAAGGTCATTAATGTATCCAAGTCTGTGATTGAGATACTAAATGTATTTTGGTTAAAATAACAGGCATTTACAACATGTCATTATCATATAAATATCGAACAACCACTTATAGGATGAGCCAAGTCAAAAAACAACACTGTGAAGTCAGCATACAGTAAGTAGGCAGAAGTCTATCACATTCCTCCCCATGTACAGTCATGCCCTCTTGCAAGCCCTCCTATCTCTAGTGCTTCAGTAAGCAAAACTGAACTCATATTTATGAAAAATCTAACTCATCAAGAAGCTAACATGAAAGACTCTGACTCTGTATAGTTTTGGCCTCTAGACCCAGTGAGAGAATGTTCCATGTTTGTCCGACAGGCACTTTGGTATTAAACAGTTTTCATCTATAAACAGTGGTCCCCTCTTGATGACATAATCAGTCAGTGACACACTAATAGGGTCTGAGCTGGGCAGGCCACTGAGCTGTGTGTTCTTGAAAAGTCTCTTCGGGTACAAAATGTTCTTCCTGTGCTTGGAGAATTCAAACCATGTGGTTGTCTCTCTCTCTTTCTCAGTCCCGCCTTGTCTGTCCTTGTAGAGTGGCTGAAGGAGCTCAAATACCCTGCATTCTTTTATTTATGAAAAAATTTATCCTTTATATGAGAAGTTCAATAGCTTATGGTGGCAAAGCCACAGCTCTTGGGAAAGTTAGTCATCAGAGAAGCACAGTTCACACAGACACAAATGAACACAATAGCTGTTACAGTGTTACACACCAAGCTGTGGCTGCACACACTTTCACCTACTTCTATGACCTCCGCAATACCATAAACACACAGACACACACACACACACCTGAAATCTCCAACAAGGCATGCTGACACAGGTTTCACAGAATACGAACAGTCTGTATTCGCAGACTAGTTATCTTCTTATCTCCTTGGATAATGAGCTTATCTATGCCGGCCAGTGTAATTCTGTTCCTTATGACAAAGTGGTCAGAAGGTGAAAGTGCTAGATAGGTTTATCACCCCCTTGGTTGACATTGACTGTAGAGCGTTATCAGACCATGTACGGCAACCATTCGTTGAACAGAGGTCAAGTTTGGAGTTGACATGTCAGAGTGCTATTTTATTTTATTACTCTCTTTACAACCACTTCTTAAAATTTGGACTGATACGAAGTTCCATTGTTGGAGTAGTTTTGAGGAGCTATGAGGACATCTTGTGGTCAGAATGAAAATTTCGGCCAACAAAATCACACTGTGGCAGTGTCCTTGACATACCAGACACATGTCCAAGTCTTTCCTCCCTTCCACCGTCCTCCTCCCATATCACATCTCCTTCTCCCTGCCACCCCACAGCCAGCCCCCCCCCTCCTCCCCCCACTCTCTCTCTCTCTCTCTCTCTCTCTCTCTCTCTCAAAGCCCCCTCCCCCTGCTCTCTCTCTCTCTCTCTCTCTCTCTCAAAGCCCCCTCCCCCTGCTCTCTCTCTCTCTCTCTCTCTCTCTGTCTCTCTCTCAAAGCCCCCTACCCCTGCTCTCTCTCTCTCTCTCTCTCTGTCTCTCTCTCTCAAAGCCCCCTAACCCTGCTCTCTCTCTCTCTCTCTCTCTCTCTCTCTCTCTCTCTCTCTCTCAAAGCCCCCTACCCCTGCTCTCTCTCCGTCTCTCTCTCTCTCTCTCTCTCTCTCTCTCTCTCAAAGCCCCCTCCCCCTGCTCTCTCTGTCTCTCTCTCTCTCTCTCTCTCTCAAAGCCCCCTCCCCCTGCTCTCTCTCTCTCTCTCTCTCTCTCTCAAAGCCCCCTCCCCCTGCTCTCTCTCTCTCTCTCTCTCTGTCTCTCTCTCTCTCAAAGCCCCCTCCCCCTGCTCTCTCTCTCTCTCTCTCTCTCTCTCAAAGCCCCCTCCCCCTGCTCTCTCTCTCTCTCTCTCTCTGTCTCTCTCTCTCTCTCTCAAAGCCCCCTCCCCCTGCTCTCTCTCTCTCTCTCTCTCTCTCTCTCTCTCAAAGCCCCCTCCCCCTGCTCTCTCTCTCTCTCTCTCTCTCTCTCTCTCAAAGCCCCCTCCCTCTGCTCTCTCTGTGGTTGCTATTGATATCACTGCCTTCCAGCAGCACAGTGGGTGCAGCGCCCCCCGGTGGACAGTGGATGCGCTCTATAGTGCTGCAGTGTCGGGAACCCACTGCAATGTGTGTGTGTGTGTGTGTGTGTGTCAGCTGCCCGGACAGCAGAGCTCCATGCAGCTGCCGCCGCCGCTGCCATTCCGGCGCCCGGGGAGGGAGGGGAAGAGAGGGAGCGAGAGAGGCAGAGGAGAGGAGGGGAGAGAGAGAGAGAGAGAGAAGGGACAAGGGAAAAGAGGGAGAGTCCAGGCCAAATAAAGCCATGGGGGCCAGGGCTGGGCTGGGCCCCTTCATACTATAAATACGCTGTTTGCCCGGAGGCTCGGGTTTGGTGGCTGGGGCTTCGGACTGCCGACCGCCGCTGCCTTCCTCGCGCGAGCCGCTTCCCCTTCTTCCTCCTCCTCATCCTCCTCATCCTCATCCTCCTTCTTCAGCCGGGCCCGCCGGACCGCCGAGATGCCTCGCGTTGACGCCGATCTCAAGCTGGACTTCAAAGACGTCCTCTTCAGGCCCAAGAGGAGTAGTCTGAAGAGTAGGTCAGAGGTAGGTGGCTACGGAGCAACACAGGTCTATTAATAATACAATGCCAGTGTATCTCTGTGGGGTTTGTCCCTCTTGGCTTGCTATACCCTCCCTTGCAAAACCCTTAGCCTCAGCAGGAGACAAAAGCATTCTAGTGTTTTTAGTGACAGTATTGCGTGTGTGTATTAGAGCCTTTGCAACCATTAGCAGTGCCTATCAGTGTATAGGTAGGTAGATAGATGCCTGAGCTGAAAGCATAAAGTCTATGACTGTTTTATGATGTCTTTTCTGTGAGTTCAGAATTTTTTGGGGTATATTTGTGCGTGTAAAAAGGTAGTATTAGGGGGAGAAAGAAAGAGAGAGAGAGAGAGAGAGAGAGAGAGTGCAAGAGTGAACAAGGCAGTAAGTGACCTTCCCTAAGGTTAGCGAGACCTCACTTCACAATGCTCAGGCCCGTATGAGAACAAGGCTAGTTTAGCCTGCGTGAGTTTTTAGCTCTGCCTGCCTGTGACAGTATCACTCTGAAGTGAGCAGAGCTAAGTTGAGCTCTACTGGACTGTAGCTGTGTTGGACGGGCCCGTGTGAGAGGACTCTGGTCTTAGCCGACGCAGTGCAGAGCAGGTCAACATGTGAGAGCAACATGAGACAGCAAAGCCTCTTGGGAAACCTTTTTAAAAATAGTCTGAAGAAACGGAGTGCTAACAACGAACGAGAGAGGACAGAATCAACACACACACACACACACACACACACACACACACACACACACACACACACACACACATATAGCAGACTATTGTAGATTTGAGTGTGTACTGTCAGGGGATGAAGCATCTTTTTCATCCATCTGCTATCTCATTCTCTGGTCTCTAGTAGTCTGATGTCCCTGGGTAGCATCGGGCTGTTTGGGCCTCAGACACACACACACACACACACACACACACACACACACACACACACACACACACACACACACACACACACACACACACATGCTGCATCACTGCTCAGCTCTTCTGTCCCTTATCATTACAGCATCAAACTCTCCCGGTAATTCAAGCTACAGTATTATATACCCTTCAGGTATCAAGGGTTTTACTTAATGGCATGTATACTAAAATGCATTTCATACAGAATATGCAATATATATCTCACAAAATCTTGCATCTCTACAGGAAAAAATAATTGTAGCTGAGTCACTGTTTGCTGTATGTATAGATATGAGAAGACATGGTTTCTGATGTCATCAGTATTGATCAATGCAGGATGGAATTACAGATGTCAGCTTAGAGGCTCTGTTCTCTCTATACCTCCTTCCCGGAGACCTCTTTCTCTCTCTCCCTCCTTCCTGGAGACCTCTTTCTCTCTCTCCCTCCTTCCTGGACACCTCTTTCTCTCTCTCCCTCCTTCCCGGAGACCTCTTTCTCTCTCTCCCTCCTTCCTGGACACCTCTTTCTCTCCTTCCCTTCACGCCATCTCCTCTATAAGCCACTGCAGCAAAGTCAATGGAGCGCACGTGTGTGTGTGTGTTTGTGTGTGTGTGTGTGTGTGTTTGTGTGTGTGTATCGATGTCTTCTGGGTTCCCTCTTCGTGTCTGGCTTGGATTGCTGAATTGGTTAAATTGCTTTCTTTCCTTCCTTCTTTCCATCTATCTCTCCCTCTTTCCCTGCCCCCCTCCCTCCCCCCTAATGGACCCAGCGATGCAGCCTACCTGCCTTCTTCCTTCTCTCTCTCTCTCTCCCTGACCTCATCCCTCCATCCCTCCCCCTCTCCCCTCCCAGCCCTTCTCTCTCTCTCATACTTGTCCAGTTGAGGTCTAAAGGGTTGACCCCGGACGTCAGTAGAACCCCACGGTGTCGGCAGAACCGTCTCTGGGTCTTCTGATGAGAGAGTTTGGCCTCGACACTTCAGCCGCCCCTGAGTGGACTGACTGGGGGGGCTGGTCAGGGCTGGTCAGGTCTGGTCTGGTCAGGGCTGGTCTGGTCTGGTCAGGGCTGGTCTGGTCTGGTCTGGTCTGGTCAGGGCTGGTCTGGTCAGGGCTGGTCTGGTCTGGTCTGGTCTGGTCTGGTCTGGTCAGGGCTGGTCTGGGCTGGTCTGGTCTGGTCTGGTCTGGTCAGGGCTGGTCTGATCTGGTCTGGTCTGGTCTGGTCTGGTCTGGTCTGGTCAGGGCTGGTCTGGTCTGGTCTGGTCTGGTCTGGTCAGGGCTGGTCAGGTCTGGTCAGGTCTGGTCTGGTCTGGTCTGGTCTGGTCTGGTCTGGTCTGGTCTGGTCTGGTCAGGGCTGGTCAGGGCTGGTCTGGTCTGGTCTGGTCTGGTCTGGTCTGGTCTGGGCTGGTCTGGTCTGGTCTGGTCTGGTCTGGTCAGGGCTGGTCAGGGCTGGTCTGGGCTGGTCTGGGCTGGTCAGGGCTGGTCAGGGCCAGTCGGAGCTGCTGGTGGGTCAAGGAATAGGCCATGTTGTCTGGACCTGGTGTGTAGGGAAGAGAGGTGAGGGGACTCAGGCCAGTTTGTGACGGCCTTCATCCAATCACCTGCCAAGTATTTCTGAAAGTGACCGTCCTTTCCCAAACAGTTTCCAACGGAGAGTTCCCAGATGGTTAATGCGAAGCAAGCCACCTGGCGCATCAGGTTAAGTGGCTATATATACTGTGTGAAAAGCACTATGGGAATTGTATGGGAAGATGAGCGATTAGTCTACAATGACACAGTGTCAACTAGTTTTGGTCATGGTTTTGACAGTCGACTAGTCGACTATTCTGTGAAACCCCTACATACGTAAATCCCTCGGCTTCCTTCCTTCCGCCCCACCTGCTTCCTCCATCCCTTCGTCCACTCCCTTCATTCAGGGTTTAAGGGGCTCTGTGGCCGGCCTGTGACTGACCGCTCACACGGTCTCCGGCTGTAGCTGCTGGGTAGTCAGACATAACTCTCTACAGACACCATCTCCCACAGCACCGGTCAGTCTGCAGCCAGCCAGACACCTCACTGGACCACAAGACCTCCATCACACCACTATTCACCACAGAGAGAGGGAGGGAGGGAGAGAGAGAGAGAGAGAGAGAGAGAGAGAGAGAATGTTATAACTGATGTCTACATGCAGACAGGATAGGTGCTGAGAGGAGGAAGGGAAAATATGGGGTGACAGAAAGAGTATAAAGACAAGCGATAGAGAGAGAGAGAGAGAGAGAGAGAGAGAGAGAGAGAGAGAGAGAGAGAGAACGAGAGAGAGAGAGAGAGACTCCCATTATTAAGCGAGACAGGAGCAGTCTGTAGTTCTCAGCAGATGCTCTCTGGCTTATTGATTACCTGCTGGGAGAAATGTACTCCAGCACAGCAGTGACGATCTTTTCTACTTTAGCGGGAAGCTCGTTAATTCACCCCCTCACCCCGCTCTCCTTGCCTGGAACTGTACCAGGGGGTGTTGGGATGAAATGTGGATCCCATAAAATATTGCTTCTTTTACAGTGACAGTGTCACATGATACCTATTAGCTTGTTAGTGTGGGGATGAAATGCGAAAATATATTAAATGGAACTGATTAAACTAATTGTTTGATTTTATTTCTCATTAGATATGGCACATACTAGCTGGTGTATTCTGCTACATCCACTTGACCCATACGTTTTTGGACTTTGCTGCACTTTTTTTTGCAAATGTGGTGAATCACTTTATTGAAGAATTTCATGACTTCATGATTAAAAGTAAAACGTTTGATCATTAATTTCATGAAGGGGACAAGTGAAAGTTATGAAAAAACAAGGTCAGGTTTTGTTCTACCCCTGATAGAAGAGTAGGACCAGGATTTAAAGTGAATAATCCTGCTATTTCCACCTATAATTAGGCCTTATATAAAAGGCTGCTGATTCACAATAGAACCAAATATTGTCATCCTGGTTGCTTTGGGATGTAGGGACACTACCTGTAGACCATCTGTGCAAGTATGATGTAAAAACAACCATCAGGTAGAAAATGACAAAGGAGTAACTTGGAACTCACTCTTTCAGGGTAGGCATTTTTTGCTTTTTTTTTTTTTGCTTATGTGGTGAATCACTTCACGGATAAATTTCATGACTTTTGCAGTAAAAGTAAAACTTTTGACAATCCATTTCATGAAGGGAACATCAGATATGAAAAACAAGGTCAGGTTTTGTTCTACCCCAGATAGGGGTGTCTCAAAAACTAAGGCTCTTTTTGAGGGTTTGTTCCTGCACTAAAAAGCTTGCCTCAATTCATTCTGACTAAATAACCTTCTTATTTACAACGAGGGTCTGTCAAAGAGACAGAGGCTGGCACCTTAGAGAGCTATTGTAGTTTATATATTGGGTCTCTCTCTCTTGTGATGTTACAGGTCACCTAGTCTAAATGATTCAGTATGTGCTATGACCACCGTATCCATGGTGGGACTCTGGAATGAATGCAGGATCAACTAAGCAAAACGTCTTCGACATTGGCTCTATCTATAGCTTCACAATGAACCATTTGCAAAAGGACAAGTTCACAACATGACTGTCTAATCATTGTCAGACTGTTGGATTTTTCCATGATCTGATGCAGTACACTCGATAACTGTGTCTGTCTTGTCTCAGGAAACCAGACACACACTGCTGAAGAAGATAATCACATCAACCTCACACTCAAGCTCACATTACCAACATTACCAAGGAGTGTGTGTGTTTTTATGGTAGAGAGAGTGTGTGTGTGCGTGCGAGCGTGTGTGTGTGTAGGTCTGCGTGCATGTGTGTATGTCTGCTTGTGTGTGTGCATGTGTGTCACACGAAGGCAAGCCATAGTAAAGACACCAGTGGAGGATAAACATAACAAGACTCTCCCTGTTTATATTCTGTGGGTAAAGTAGCTCCACGTTCATAATTGACCCATCCCCATTAATAACCGCTAACCTGCTAGCTGTATTTTCAACAGAGACCTTAGCATCGTTGTTTCATGTTAAACACTCGTCTCCATTTCAGGTTGACCTGCAGAGGACTTTCACATTCCGGAACTCCAAACAGACCTACAATGGCATCCCTATCATCGCTGCCAACATGGACACCACAGGAACCTTCCAGATGGCCCAGGTGCTCAGCAAGGTGGGCAGGCTTTCTTACTTAGCGGGATTGCTCTTGCACTTTGGCTTAAGCACTACATTATGCCCTTAGTCACTCGTTTAGAAGGGAGATGCACTTCTGGCAAGCAGAAGAACACTGATTACCTACGTTAAATGCAATTATTGTAAGTCGCTTTGAATAAAAGTGGCTGCTAAATGACTGTAATGGAATGTAAGGTGCAGTAATGTGAGCAGAGAGACAGAGGGGGAGAGGAACAGCAGAGTGACACACTGCCAAACAGGCCGCCAGACAGAGGCATCCATGTAAATCTGTCAACAAAATGAATGATTCTGCAAAATGATGTGGTAATTCTAGTCATTCTCTCTCTCTCTCTCCCTCTCTCTCTCTGTCTCTCTCTCTCTCTCCCTCTGTCTCTCTCTCTCCCTCTCTCTCCCTCCCTCTCTCCCTCCCTCTCTCTCTCCAGCACACTCTCTTCACAGCCATTCACAAACACTACTCTGTGGATGAGTGGAAGAACTTTGCTGCTGAACACCCAGAATGCTTAGAGGTAATAGATCTGCACAGTTTGTGTACGTGTGCGTGTACGTGTCCTTACACATCCTAACATTAGTAGCATTACTTGTGTGTGTGTGTGTGTGTGTGTGTGTGTGTGTTCCTGCAGCACATGGCGGTCAGCTCGGGCAGTGGCCAGGCTGACTTGGAGAAGCTGTGTGCCATCCTGGAGGCCGTGCCCGACATCAAGTACATCTGTCTGGACGTGGCCAACGGATACTCCGAGTACTTTGTGGAGTTTGTCAAAACCGTCAGAGAAAAGTTCCCCAGCCACACCATCATGGTGAGAAGACTACTTGGGCAGAACCGGGCCCACCATCGCACTATGAAAAGTGGCTCAAAAAAAATGCTAGGCAAAAATGACTCAAAAGGATATGAAACAGCGAGTGCTTGCTTATAGAATTGTATTGTATTGTATAGTATTGTGGGGTGACTGTGGCTCAGTGGTAGAGTGGGTCGTCCAATGATCGTAGGGTCGGCGGTTCGAATCCCGCCTCCGCCGGTCCACATGTTGAAGTGTCCTTGGGCAAGACACTGAACCCCAGTGGGCAGGCTAGCACCTTGCATGGCAGCTACCTCCATTGGTGTGTGAATGTGTGTGTGTATGGGTGAATGAGAGGCCATTGTAAAGCGCTGTGAGTGCCGCTAAGGTGGAAAAGCGCTATATAAGCAGCAGTCCATTTACCATATGCTCCGGTGGAGGCAGCTAGGCTCATTCTTTCATCTACCTGGACTACCTGGCCAGGAGTCTACAGGTGAAAATAAGCCCCCTCTCTAAATCAGGCATGTTTGCATCCATGTTGATCGTAGATCACCTCAGGAAAGTCAAATCAATTGAACAGAGTGGAGAAGTACAGCAAATGAAAGCACAGCCAGCTACCGAGGAAGTGGAACGTTAGAAATGGAACGGAGCCTTTTGTAGCCCTGTGTCAGCGTGTTTGCTTCCCGGGCAGGCTGGCAACGTGGTGACGGGCGAGATGGTGGAGGAGCTCATCCTGTCCGGCGCTGACATCATCAAAGTGGGCATCGGGCCAGGTGGGCGGTGGGCAGAACCCGGGGGGCGGGGACGAGGAGTGACACATACACACACACACACACACACACACACACACAAAGTTCCATGGGCAATACTTAGGTCCACCTATTTCACAGTAGACAGCAATAACTACTGTGATTTATGACTTTAGCTTCTATTGGAGTAAGACAGATACTACTACTACTGTCAGTAGAAACTACTAGACATTCATACAGTGCGTGTGTGTGTGACTGTATTTTTCTATAGTGTAACTTCTGAGTGTCGTGTGTGTGTTTGTGTGTGTGTGTGTTCTGCAGGGTCTGTGTGTACCACTCGAATCAAGACGGGAGTCGGCTACCCTCAGCTCAGCGCTGTCATAGAGTGCGCGGACTCAGCCCACGGACTCAAGGGGCACATCATCTCTGTGAGACTGCCATCCATATTCCCCCTCAGGACTTGTATCTATAAATCTATTCAATTCTATCAGATGTTCTTTAATGTTAAGATATGGGATTTGGGATCCATGCTTCGTGACCTGTAGGCCTACTCTGCCCTGTAGCGCTGTTCAGCCACTAGAGGGCAGCTTCCACCTTCACCATTGTTCACTGCTGCGTTCGGAATCGCATACTACCCTACTATATAGTATGCCAAAACAGGATGTAGTATGTCCCAATACATAGTATGCCACATGCAGTATGGCAAAAATACCAGGATGTCCTACTACATCCGGTCGTATTTTGCAGTATGCAAGCCAGCACGCTTTTCTGGCTATTCTGACCCACAATCCTGTGCGCAGCGGATATGTGTGTCACATGTGCGAGTCACGACAGCTGTAGACGAATGTCGCGTTATGGACAGCGACGGATGTGGGCAAATTTCAAGGGGCAATGTTGTTATGACAAGGTAGTATGTCCCAATTGGATGCCTACTGCTTGCAAAGTACTGTATGTACTTTCTAAGGGCAGCTGTAGTAGGTACTGGTAGTAAGTAGTAGAAGTATGCGATTCGGAACGCAGTGGCCACTTTACTAGGTAGTCTACACCTATTTCGTCCCGCGGTAGGACCCCCCATTGTCTCCACAACAGCCTGAATTTTCTGTGGCCTTGGATTCAACAAGGTGCCCTTCTGCACAACACTTTTGCAAACAGCTGTTTCTGTTAGTTTGAACAAGGTCCACGGAACTGGATGTGTTTTGTTGTTGTTAATGGCATGATTCTCGGTAAAATCCCAGGATAGCTTTTCTGAGATGCTAGAACCACCACTGACACCAACAACCACCCTTAGATCCATGGATGTATTAATAGAACTTAGGTCACGCGTCGTGACTCGTGGCCATTCCAATGTTTGGTCGGACGACAGAGTTGCGGCCGCCTGCTTGGCAGTGTGGAGGAGAGAGGCTATTTGCGGGAGCAGGTAAAGTGTCAGCCGAGTGTCTAGTCGAGGACTTGTAGTAGCCTAGTCTGTTTGTGCTAGAAGTAAGATGCTCAAGACGTTGAAGGAGGACCAAGTGGCCACATCTTAATAGTTTGAGTCGATTTTTCATGTTGTGTGATTTCTCCTCAGGACGGTGGATGCAGCTGCCCGGGTGATGTGGCCAAAGCTTTTGGTTAGTGTGCCTAATTATTGGGAACCTGCAGACGTAAACTGCTGCTTCCCTTAAAGGGTTAAGGTCACGCTTGCTTCAGTTGATATTATTTCGATTTAATAGTTCAATTATTTGTGTGGGCCTTTAAATCACAGTGAGTGTAGCCGTTTCCCTACACGGAGAACGGAATCGCGGGGGGGAAATTCAAAGGACAAACCAGTCCGGTGATGTCACTGCACTGTTAAGTTTTTCCAAGAGTGTCTGCCTGCAGGCCTACCTTCTCAAGACAGTGTGTTGCTACCAGTGATGGGATTTACTTAAGTAGAAATACTTCGTTACTGTACTTAAGTACAAAATGCCATTACTTTGTACTTTTAAGAAGTTTTTTTTTTTCTGACAACTTTTTACTTTTACTCCCTACATTTAAAACAAAAATATCGTACTTTCTACTCCCTACATTTTTAAAAAGGGCTCGTTACTTTGACATATATATATATATTTTTTTTTTCAGTATCTTTGCGTAAATCATGTAATCCGCATTTGATTTATCAGCCTGGCTGCCGCTAAAATTTCAAAACGCGCATGTAGCCTACGGCACGCAAGTCGACAGTGCCAGCAGTCAGTCAGTAACTTAGGGACCTAAGTAGTGTGACTGTGACACATCAGAGCGGGTTGAAGTGGAAGTCAGTGTTAGCTTGCTGCGATCAGATCAATCCATCACACCATGGACAATGGCGAAGAACCAGAGCAGGCTGAGCCTGAAAGAGCAGAACCTCAGTTACCTCACCCATGGCCGTATCTTAGTGATCTTTTCGGGTTTGTAGGGGAAACAAACAGCTTGAAAAAAACCAATCATGGCGAATGGTGTGCTTGCTGTGCAAGCCAAAACGGCATGAGGTGCTTGCCTTCAAGAATTCTCCATCGAATCTCAGGAAACACATCGAGGTAAGTTTTAACTAGCTAGCTTGCTAGCTATTATTAGCTTAGCTAAGATATATGTTGTAACAAAACAGCTTACGTAACGTTAGTTAAAAGTATAGGCTTAGTAGTGTACTAGCATGTTGCTCAGTCAAACGGATACTACGCAATGTTTGTGTGGCTAGATATGCTAAAACGATGATGGCCTGCTAACGTTAGTGCCGTAGTGGTAGTGCTAATTTTGTTGCTGATGACGTTAGCCCGCGTCTAGCTAGCGTGGCTAGCATGATCGGCTAAGACTTGTTCACCAGAATCAGCTGGTTTTTTTTTTCCCCCTCATAGGTCTGGACTACATCAAGGCGAACATGAAGGAGCAGAGCAGTCCAGTGCGACCGGGTGAGCCTACCCCTTCTTTGGAAGAGGAAGACTTCTTTTTCCCGATAAACCAAGAAGATCAACGAGACGGTAACGCAAAACAATTGCAGCTCTACCTGTCAAGTTCTAGTGACACCATGGACTGCCTGAAAATGTTTCCATCTGTCTGTCACTTGTCCCTTAAGCTAAACACACCACTGCCTGCCTCAGCGGCCTGTGAGAGACTTTTTAGCACAGGGGGAATGATTTTCAGACCTCGGAGGAATAGGTTGGAACCTGAGAACTTTGAGAGTTTGCTTCTCATGAAGTTGAATACAAAATTTCTCTAGATTTTTTGTCCAGCCTTCACACTGACTGTAACTGACATGATTGGGTGACTGACCTGACTGACTTTTTTGCTCACTGACTCATTTACTTATTAACTGAACTCCCTGATCAACTTAATTGATGATTGGCTGACTGCCTGAATGAGACTGACTGACTGCCTGAATGAGACTGACTGACTGACTGCCTGAATGAGACTGACTGACTGACTGACTGAATGAGACTGACTGACTGACTGCCTGAATGAGACTGACTGACTGAATGAATGAGACTGACTGACTGACTGCCTGAATGAGACTGACTGACTGACTGACTGACTGAATGAGACTGACTGACTGACTGCCTGAATGAGACTGACTGACTGACTGCCTGAATGAGACTGACTGACTGACTGCCTGAATGAGACTGACTGACTGACTGCCTGAATGAGACTGACTGACTGACTGCCTGAATGAGACTGACTGACTGACTGCCTGAATGAGACTGACTGACTGACTGACTGAATGAGACTGACTGACTGACTGCCTGAATGAGACTGACTGACTGACTGACTGAATGAATGAGACTGACTGACTGAATGAATGAGACTGACTGACTGAATGAATGAGACTGACTGACTGACTGAATGAGACTGACTGCCTGAATGAGACTGACTGACTGACTGAATGAGACTGACTGACTGACTGACTGACTGACTGACTGACTGCCTGAATGAGACTGACTGACTGACTGCCTGAATGAGACACAATGACTGCCTGAATGAGACTGACTGACTGACGGACGGACTCACTTACTTAGTAACTGAACGTGCTGATTGATCTTATCCTTACCGGACCTCCCTCTCTCATGGTAATTTGTTATTGTTTTAGTTTGTCTTATGACATTCACCTCCAACTTAAACACACACATACGTGCATTATGAGGAGATGCAGTAGAGTTCTATACTGTTGTGTAAATGAGGAGATGCAGTAGAGTTCTATACTGTTGTGTAAATGAGGAGATGCAGTAGAGTTCTATACTGTTGTGTAAAAAAGGAGATGCAGTAGAGTTCTATAATGTTGTGTAAATGAGGAGATGCAGTAGAGTTCTATACTGTTGTGTAATTGAGGAGATGCAGTAGAGTTCTACACTGTTGTGTAAATGAGGAGATGCAGTAGAGTTCTATTGCACGGTTGTGTAAATTAGGAGACGCAGTATACTTTTAAAGTAATTGAGTACTTCAACTTGATTCATTGGCAGTTTAAGTTTTATGTGCACGACATGCATATGTGCCTTTATATTTGGTTATTTAATTAAAATGGGACAGTAAGTATTTAATTTGCACAGTGGGCAGCTTAAATTCATTTGCGTTCAATGGGACGATGCACTTTGTTACAGATAAAAATCTTTGCCACTCAATGCTCACGCCATGAGAATAACAAAAAGCACTACTGTAACCTTCAAGAAGAAATTGTACTATTAAAAATGTTGATTAAAAGATGGGCCTATGAGTATGATTTCATCCCGGTTAAGATAATCCTGAACTCATCCAGTACACAGAAGTGTGATGTGTGAATAACAAATGGATCTAATGCTACTAACATTATAGTGAAGTACACTACCATCTTGTCTGGTAGGTCTTCTTGAACAGAACTGGCAATATTGATCTTAACAGCACAAAGGTAACCAATTTAGAATTGTGATCTTTGGATCGCGAAAAACTACTTTTTACTTTGTATTATACTTTAAAGTACATTTCAGAGTCTGTACTTTCACTTTCACTTGAGTAGATATTTGGATCAGTACTTATTACTTTTACTCAAGTCAGTTTTTACATGGGTATCTTTACTTCTACTCAAGTAAACATTCCGTGTACTTTTCCCATCACTGGTTGCTACACCACTCTCAGACCACACCACCGCCACGCCCACCGCCACGCTCAGGACAGTGTAGGAGCGAACTGCCGTTGAAAGAAGAAGAAGAAGTAGTAAGAAGTTTGTCATAAATCCAATATTATTTTGTTTTACATGTATAGAAAGATAAGATAATATTGTTTGAGAAAACAGCAAATCAATTTGACTCCTCATTCTAAAGAGCCATCATTCGGAAAAAAAAAAAAAGTCATACTCACCGGGACGTCACACAGCCAGTCCAAATCCTTAACCATTCGGCCACCGGGCAGTATGGTAATCCTAGTAAAATAGGTGTATTTGAAGTGGAACAAATGTTAATTTTCCTTCGTATATCCCCCCAGTTATTCGGATCGGCTCTACAATGTTATGGGCTCTAGGTTGGCCCATTCTACACCCCTCCACCGAGTTTCGTGAAAATCACTCTGGTAGTTTTTGCCTGAGAGTGGTGTCGGCGTGGCCTCATTGTCCTGAGAGTGGTGTGGGCGTGGCCTCATTGTCCTGAGAGTGGTGTGGGCGTGGCCTCATTGTCCTGAGAGTGGTGTGGGCGTGGCGATGGTGTGTCCTGAGAGTGGTGTAGCAACACTGTGTCTTGAGAAGGTAGGCCTGCAGGCAGATGCCTCTCAGTTTTTCCGCGATGCCATGTTGAATTAAAGTAGCCTATCTTAATCCAAATAATATAAACTGAAGCAAGCGTGACTGTGAGCCTTTAAAAGCGGAAGATCGCTGTCTCACAGACCGCAACATATCAAGCAATACAATGTTGAATGCTTCAAACAAAACAAACCACACAACTTCCTCTCCCTCTACCCTCCTCCTTCTCTTACTCCACCTATCCCCATCTTCCTCCTTCCTCCTCCTCCTCCTCCTCTCTCTAGGGGCGGGGGCAGACTTTGTGATGATGGGCGGCATGCTGGCGGGACACGACCAGTGCTCCGGCGAGGTCATCGAGAAGGACGGCAAAAAGGTCAAGCTGTTCTACGGCATGAGCTCCGACACCGCCATGAAGAAGTACGTCGGGGGCGTGGCC
>NC_140254.1:10411926-10449426 GCF_949987555.1 Borostomias antarcticus
GCGGCTGTGGCTCAGTGGTAGAGCAGGTCGTCCAACGATCGTAGGGTCGGCGGTTTGAATCATGCCTCCTCCTGTCCACATGTCTAAGTGTCCTTGCAAGACGCTGCCACCGTGAATGAGAGGCCAATGTAAAGCGCTTTGGATATAAGTGCCTTCCATTTACCATATTTTGGGTTCAGTGAAGCTGGGTTGGTGTGGTATTGTAGCCTCTCTCTGTTCCTGGGTGAAAACTGGTTCCAACCCTAATGTCAGTTTTGATATGTAGTGATACTGGAGAGGTCTGCCTACGGCCACACTATGTAAATAATGGACTGGTGCATACACAGAATCACACACACACGCACATACAAAGCACCAAGTCTGGAGCGCGAAGCTATTGGCACGGTCGTTTTATTAGTATGTGTTTACGGAAACAATAAACTTGTACTGGTATACAGACAATTTCTTTTCGTTCTTTTTTCTTTTCTTTTTTTTTTAAACAAAATTTGTTCACAACCTGAATCAAATATTGTTGTATTATTCATATTAATGAAATAAATTCTAACTAGAAAAACCTGCAAGCACCATTAAAGAAAGGAACCAGAAAAAATCCAAGGAACGCAGTAGAGTGTATCCTACAAATAGACACACCACCATTAGAAAATAGAATTTCACTTTTACCTTTTTATCTTTTGTTTTCTTTTCTTTCTTAATATAAAAAGCTAGTGCAATTACAATATTTTACACAAAGTATACAGAGTATAAGCACGCATATGGAAACAAAACCTTGAATGGTTCTTAGTGTGTTTGCTGTTAAGTCTATGAACATGTAATATGGGTTTGTCTGTTCTCATCCCTGCTCCTCTGACCTGAACCACTACCATTTACTGAGACCCAGATTAGGTTTAGTCCCTAATCCTAATCCTGCTCCTAATCCTCACCTAGAGTAAAGACCATGGTTCAGACTAACAGTCTCAGGCCTGATCTGGGTAGAGCAAACCGCCTGTACAAAATCATCTTCCCATCTCTTTCCAATGGAAGACATAATCTCATCATGACAACTACATACTGCAACTCCTCAGGTGACCCTCCCCAAAATCTCAACCAGAAACCCACACATGACTAACATCTAGGCACCTTCACCTCAGCCTCCCTGGACTACAGCACTTTCCCCAGGCTACACCCCTCCTTCCTGCGGAATGAGCATGGCTTCCTGTCTCCGTCCACTATTACAATCTCTGGGTTTGGATAAACGCAGCAACATGGGTGGGGGGGGGGACACAAACAACAACAACAACAACAGCCAAAAGAAAAAAAGAACAAAAAAAGAACACAAGGCCGGAAATGCGTGCGCAATGTAGTTATTACACATCTGTTATAAACAGTCTACTCCCACCCAAGATGATCTGTTTCATCTTGTGTAAGAAGTAGTGTGGTGTCATACACCCTATCTGCCACTAGAGGGGGCTCCTGATTGGCTAGTTCCTGGTCATATAAATTTAGACCTTTGTAGCCAGTGTCTGTCTAGGTGCTCAAAAGATGCAGAACCTCTTTGTATTTATTTTATTTTTTCTGTGATTTTCTCTGTTCTTTGAGTGTATGCGGATGTCAGGGATTTTGTGTGAAATATATATTACAGAAGTACAACACCTTATAGAGCATTCATTGGCAACATATTCAAAACCAAGAGACATTTGCCCGTTCGTAGATATGTGAAGGTTTCTTGTTTTTTCAGAGAGGCGTGGTCTTACAGATGTCAGATGCTGTTCATACATCCACAGGGGCTCTGCACAGCACTAGGGAAGGCCCCTCGAGACACTGGGGTCGCTGTGTTGGCTTCTATCATCTGTACACACTCAGTAGCTTACAGGAACTTCCCTGGCTCTCCAAGGCTGTTCATACTCATCACTCAACACACGTCCAATCCTCTCTGACCATGTTAGGCCCCGCCCTGCGACGGGCACCGGTTGTGTTCGTCCCAACAATGCCTTTCTGCGGCACCAGCGCTCTTTGTGTCCAGTTTCGACCGACAGCCACTGTCGAAGTTCTCCGAGAAAGTCCTGGACAGACCGTTTGCAAACCATGGCTAAGTGTTCTGGTCAAAGAACGGAGGGCTTCAATGAGCCACATGTGAAAGAAGTCCCTCCTCTCCGGCATTAGTGGGCGAGGTCAAAGAGGTGAAAGGTCAGAGAGCTCCATCTATTGTGATTGGTCCGCACAATAGAAGCAGATGATAGTATTTCCCACTGTATAGTGAACAAAATGCACACAGCCATCTCCAGTATAATAATAATAATAATAATAATAATAAATCATATCCATAGCCCTCCAACATCAGTCGCGGTGAAACTAAACCAGTGAGGGGCTTATAGAAGGTTTTTTTTCTCTGCCTGAGTTTGTTATCCAGCGGTTTGGACATTGACAAGACGTCAAACAACAGTCAAGTTTGAACAAAAGCAATCCTGATTGAATTCTGTTCAGTTTCCAACACACACATACACACAAAAAAGTGCCAAAATAAAAATAAAAACAAGTCCAGAAACAAGAACACATGCCTTTTCTTACCAAAACATTGAAGCTCACAACAACATTCATTTGATTTGTCAAATGTGCAAGTAAAGTAAATAAGCCAATAAAAAAAGACAATGTCAGCGGTGTTCCTCCAATCAGAAAGCTTGTCACAAAAAAAAACTACAATGACACATTCTCTGAGCAGGTTCAAATCCCCTGACAGTATCGAGTGCTACACAGGAGACCAATACACAAAAAAGCTCCTATTCCAAAGGTAACGTGAAGGAAGCAACCCAGATTCCAATCAAACATTGGGATAACGTTGGGCAAACGTTTGCTTTCCAATGTCGTACCCCCATTGGGTGAAACTGTGGAATTCCACCAGTCGTCGGGCCAACCTTTGTTGACGTTAGCCAAATGTCTCATTGTTAACTGGGGAAGGTCTTTTACAGGCCCAAAACACAACATAAAGGTGCGTCCATGAGAAAAGATTCTCCCGGCTAACAAAGACCAGGGAACCGCCTAGCTCCTCGACACGTTGGACCCAGGAACGCGACGGGCACTAGGCAAGATGGAGCACAGAAACAACATTAACGTAGGGTGAAACCATGTGCAAAAACCCAACCCCGACAATTATGTCCGTCTCTTTACTGACAACCTCCTGTCTCGTTTTTTTCTTTGTCATTCTCTTTCATTCTTGCTGTATTAAATGAATGTTACACCTGGAAAGACCGAGTCTTTCTAGGATTCGAAAGTGCTGAAACAGTATCAAGTCTCTGTCGTTAGACTCCGTACTGCGCAATGTGCATCTTTACTGGTTGGTTTTATAAAAAGTGGTCCCCACACTGTAATAAGGTTGAACAACTTCTTCCTCCCTTTCTCTCAACATGTTTTTCTCATCAAAATCTTTGAGGGTCAGGGCTAGTGATCTCAGAGACAACACGACAGGAAAACACGCACACACTCAGACACACACACACACGCACACACAGTGTCCCTACACCTTCACCAGTGTGGCATACACACACAGCAGACAGGGTGACTCCAGCAGACACCCGACATACCTCCACATCTGATGTCATGTGCCCTCTATAATCTCCCCCCATCGCAACACTCGGAAAACATTCCAGGAATGTTCCTCCTCAAACCACGGACGCTACCTTTCCTCCCCGCTATCTTCATCACGTCACTCGTTCTCTTGAACAGCGGGAGGTGAAGGCACTCTGCTCTACACTCCTCTCACACACACGGGACATCCGGCCGGGCGTCGACCAACACACAGCTGATTACATCTTAGGTCACTGCATATTGCACGGTACAGTGAGAATACGCTAGCCACCTTCGTCCCTGTTCGCTTGTTTCATCTCCGAGCCCACACTACTACTAAAGGACATGAAATGCAGACGTTTAAGGGGCATGTAGCCCGGTATAAGGGTCTAATACACACACACACACACACGTTTGCACATACCAGTATACACACAAACAGATGAAGATCAGAAATGGGCCATGCTACATACATTGGCACAATGAAGGGGAAAAGACAAAGTATTGCACATAGAGTTATTCTTGAACAGAGTTGGAAGGGGGAACTGGGACTATTTGGGGTTTCCTTGAAAAACAACAAAGTGAAAAATTCTGATCTCCATAGGATGTTATAACAACTTCCCATACCCTTAATACAATATCATTCTAACATTTTCTCATAATGTTACAGGTATGTACTAGGTTTTGTAGGTAGGTTTCAGGCTGTACTAGCATAGCACTGAGTCCCGACTTCTGTAATATACCTGTCCTGTCCTCTCACTCTTATGGAACCCACACTGTCATGGTAATATTGATCTAAACATTGACAATAAACACTATGTATGCGTGTGTGTGTGTGTGTGTACGTGCATGCGCGTGTGTGTTGAACTTCAGAAACCTCTCAGTTCACACAACTCAAGAATCACTCATTTACACTGAAGGTCAAATACAGTTAGTGTTGACGTTTTGTTACGACATGTAAAGAGTGGATGTAGGTGGGATACGAGTGTGTGTTGGGAGGGGGGGGGTATGCAGTTGCACCCGTAGGCGGGACCATAGAAGGTAGCTAACGGTTGCAGAGGGTAAACTGATTGCTGTGCCCCTGGAGGGAGGGGCTTGAGAGGCTGGCTATGATTGGGTACCTGAAAACAGTTAACAAGGTCAGTACTTGAGTCGCGGCATCTAGGTAGACCTGGACAGGGTGGAAACACCATCCGGTGTTATATGGGTGCACTTCATTTAGCCTTCCAGCATAACAGAGCCAGAGGGATCGTCTCAAAAGTGCAAACCCTGCCAACCTGGCGCCCCCTGCGATCGTCTCAAAAGTGCAAAGCCTGCCAACCTGGCGCCCCCCGGGGCGATCTAAAGAAAGTGCACATGGAATATAAAAAAAAAATCGATGTTTCGACTGTTGTTTTTTACCCTGGTCTGCTAAGAAAGATTTGGTTATGGGGCTATACAGTCTGTAACTGCATATATGAGAATCTCCCTGAAGAATCTGGCAACTCGCCGTGCAGCTGTGACAATACAGGATCTGAGTGTCGGCTGATGAAGCTGAGGTGGTTCGTTTGATGATCGATCCCGTCCGCTACCCGAGGACCCGTGCTACTGTAGCCCCCGTAGCCGTTAGCTCAGCGTGCTAACACCGCCCCCATAGCCGTTAGCTCAGCGTGCTAACACCGCCCCCATAGCCGTTAGCTCAGCGCGCTAACACCGCCCCCGTAGCCGTTAGCTCAGCGTGCTAACACCGCCCCCGTAGCCGTTAGCTCAGCGCGCTAATACCGTCCCATGGCGTCCAGACTGTCAGGATTCCAACCCGGTCGGCTACACTCCAACGACTGGACTGGTTGGCTATGGAAGCTGTGTGTACTGAATGAGAGTGTGCGTGAGTGAATGTGTGTTTGTGAGCATCTCTTTTTTGGTTAAGACATGAGGATTATTACTGGGTTATTGCAGAGCTTCTAAAATGAATGATTTTTGTATATCATGACCCTTCAGAGAGTTCTTCACAGACTTCGTCCCCATGGCTGGCAGTCAAATGGAGGTAAGAGAGGAGGAGGGGCCTCCTAAGACTACAGAACTAGCCCATACGGAACATACTATATAACTACAAATCCCATAGAATATCTAGATAGCCTTGCCTACATAGAGGGGCGCCCTCGCTCCAAAAATACCAGTGAATGGGGTCTTTCTGGAGAGAATGGTTATGGTTTTACTATTGCTGCAGCACGTTGAGCAGCAAAGCTTTGCTCTACGAGGTTTTTACCTGAAGGGTTTCGAGGGGTGAGCGGTCTAAATGTTTGTTTTGTAATTTCTAGAATTTTTCTCAAGCTGGAGGAGGGGTCAGTCAAAACAACACCAACACACACGCACATAATTATACATGAACAACTATACTCAGAAATCCACAAACCACACATAATGGCATGAACACACACATGCGCGCACACACGCGCACACACACACACGACACACACACACAGACACAACTGGTGCAGGTCTGATCGAAGAATGTGAGAACTTAAGAAATGAAAATGCAGTGCCATGGTGTTGATCTGAGAAACCCTGTTTTATTATAAAAAAATAAAGCATTTTCAAATCTTGGAACGGGTGTACTTACTCACCAACAACATACATCCGTCTATCCATCCATCCGTCCATCTGAACACATCAATCTGTCTGTTCAGCCGTCAATACGGTGACCCCCGAATCAACCCGCCTACCCCAATGTTGCCACTAAGAATGCATCTAGGATCAGATGAATTGTATCCCATATCCTAGCCTAAACCATTATGGGTTGAAATAGCATCTGTTCTAGGATAAGTGCTTAGAGACATTTTCAAACTACAGTTCCTGTCACATCCTCCACCATCTAAACACACCTGATAATCATGGCCAATCAGAGAGCTCGATAGTCGTGTGCGCTGAAGGCCTCTCTACAAAGCTCAGGGACCGACCAATCAGCAAAGCACACTTGTTGGGGGTAACTGCTACATTTCAGTAAAATGGGATTTCAGCTCACTGTGTGCGTTCTGGCTGAAAGCTCTGGGCCAGTTCCCAATCTACCCCTACCCTCTACACCCTAGGCACTAGTGTAGACTACTCAGGTGTCTGTAGGGCGTAGGGACTAGGGTTTGGTTTGGACCAGGCCCCTAAAGTCATGTCTTCACCTGTCGCCCTCCTCATGTGCAAATTGCAAGATTCTCTCAAGTAGAAACTCCAAGTCAAAACACTGGACACTGAACATTGTATAATATCATATGAGTATATATCATTTTCCTATACACATATACAAACATTCATACACAAAGACACACACGCGCGCGCGCACACCCAAACACACCACAGAGCACTTAAAAATCACTAGCGTCTGTTACTAAAATGTATTTGCGCCCCAATGTTGTCTTCTACACCAGAGCTGATATCTACTGTTTGAATATGCAAATTAATCATATATACATGAGTGAAATATAGTAACTATACATAGACCTACTGTACATCACTGAATTTAGAGAGTCTATCCATATGAGTGTGTGCTGATTTCTGTGTTTGTGCGAGTGTGGGTATGTGTGTGTGTGTGTGCACATACTGTACACAGAACTGCACACAAGAGCATACACACACACAATACAAACATATGTATGTATATGACACCCTTCAGAAGTCTGTGGCTTGCCTGAGCTTCTAACAGGATGTGAATGTGTGTCACCAAGCCCTCTCTCAACGCCGCTCTGTCTCACAGCTTGTCCCCTCACCGTCCAGCGCCTCCGTCCACTCCCCTGGACAGTCTCCTTTGACACCATCAAAAGGGCAGCTGCTGACCCAACGTGTCCAAGCCCGCCCTTCACTCGGATTCATTTTGATTTTGTAGATTAAAGGAGAGTGTTCAGTTTCCATGTCTTTCACTATTCCTCCTTTCCCCACACCTCTCTCTCTTTCTCTCTCTCTATTTCTCTCTCTCTCTCATCATCCCTCTCCTAACTGGCGCTCACCCTAACACCTGTCACAGTCATCCCTTTCATAGCACGTAATGGCCCTCTTCATCACCCCTATGCCCCCTGCCCCGCCCACCCCCCCCTCCCCGAACCCCCAAACCTTCACCTTCCAAAATGTGCTGTTGCCTCAAAAACGCAAAATTTGCTTTTCGTCAAACTGTTAAGAAATACAATTAAACATACAGTACTGTGTTAATGTAGGCAGAGTTCCAATTCAGCATAATAATGATGATGATAATAATAATAATAATAATAGTGTGACAGGTGTGTTGAGTGCTTCCAAATGACAACCTGCACCTTACCTCTTGCACATACAAATTCTCTCTCTCTGTCTTTCTCTCTCTCTCTCTCTCTCTCTCTCTCTGAATGAGGAAACAAAACATTTGCACCAAATAACGAGGATGGTGTACAGTCATCCTAACTCTTCTCATAGTTACGTAGCCAACTCGGTGTTTGTAAATGGTTTACCATACAGTATAGCCAGCCCTGGTTCAGTCTAAGAGCAAGCTAGATAACCCCTGATCTCAAGGTATCAGACAATCATCAAACACAGTCACATCCGCCCACATGGCCAGACAGGACATGTTCAAAGGTCAGAGGGGATATTGACCGGCACAATTAGAAAAAGACAAAGTCAAATAAAAGTTCAAGAATAACATGATGCCACTGTCACTACACTTTACAAAGGAAGAGTTTTCTCTCTCTCTCTCTCTCATGGCACTGTGGCGCTGCTTGATGACATCACCACTCTTGTCTGGTCCTGTTTTTTGTTTTGTTTTGGGAGGGGGGGCGTCAGGGGGGGGATTATACGTACTGTACTGCTAACTTTTGGGTCAGATCCAGAGAAAAGATGAGGTTTCTTTTCCCACTGGGTTTGTTCCATGTTAGATGACAGACCAACACCCAGGTGTTATTTAACTCATACATTCCACTATTTGATCTTTTTACCTACACAGAGATGCGTGGCGCACCATTGGGTGACTTCCCCTGTGACGCACCGTGAGCAAGGCGAGACGCTGACTCTGTCCAGATATCCTGAGCGCTCTTGTCAAAAGTGGCGACACACAGGATGTGACATCAGTTTGACTGTATTAACCACATCTTCCTTATCCCCAGCCAGCCAATGACCTTGAGTTATCAAGCAATACCTCGTTGTGCCATAGCCACGCCCACCATCCAACATCAATCACACTTCACAAAAAAGAAAGATTTGTTGAACCCAAAGCAATTTCTCATGTCATAACAAACACATCTATCACATTGTGTTATTACTACACTGACTTAATGTAAGGTGATAATGGGTAGGGTCAATTTAGTGTACAGTACAGTATTCCAGATAGAAAATAAAACAGAAATCAAAAAAAAAAAAAAAGATTAAAAGAAATATTTTTCTTAAAATTTGTTTCTCCAAAGATCCCCGTTGGTTAGTGAGCAGTCCTGTGCTGAGCCTTCACTTGCCTATGTTTGAGTGGCCTTCCATGCTTATCTTCACCTCCTGGGGGAGGAAGGAGGGCTTGGGTAGTGTCAGGGGGGGCTCCTCCTCCGTCCTCTCCACCTTGCGGCCCTCGGGGGCCGACCACCGCCGCTTGCGCCTCCCTGGCCTGGCGCCCGCCTCCGCGCCGCCCACCTCCCTGACCCTCGCCTCCCCGTTCTCGGAGTTACTCGGAGTCCCGCCCCCGCTCCCTCCCCCCAACGGTGCGTGCTGGCTGACCCCGTTCTCCTGCTCCCCGTGCCTGGCGCTCCCGCCGCCTCCCCCTCCTCCGCCCCGGGGGGCTCCGGCCCCGGCCCTGGGGGGCTTGAGGTGGCCGTGGTTGGGGCTGGAGGCGGCCGAGGCTTGGGCGTTGAGCTCCAGGGCTTGGGTCTTCTTGAGGGAGCCGTTCTTCAGGTTGCGGAGGGTGAGGGAGATGCACACGTCCCCCACCGCCAGCTTGGCGCACGGCAGCTCCAGGAGCTGGGTGGTCCGGTCTGGACAGCACGACGACCAGCCCTGGCCGAACACGAAGAAGGGGTACTCCGCCAAGACCTCCACACTCACCTGGAGGAGGAGGGGGAGGAGGACAGGAGGGGAGGAGGGAGGACACAAGGACAAACACAGTGAGAAGGTGTAATGGGATGGTGAAGGGTAGAGAGAGAGAGAGAGAGAGAGAGAGAGAGAGGAGAGAGAAGGGAGAGAGAGAGAGGAGAGAAAGAGGAGAGAGAGGGAAAAGAGAGGGAAAAGCCAAGAGAAAACAGGTGACATAAAAACACAGTTGTCAGGCGTCGTCACAGGAAGGGGGAGCATGTAGTACAGTATAGTATAGTAGTATAGTAGCATGTAGGCTACTATCCAACGTGTGGTGTGCGGGAATGTTGGGCAGTATTTCATAATGTGACTGTCTATCAGGGGACATTGAACCATCTCGGTAACACTTTCCATGACGCCCATGTCTATAACACATTATAAACATATACTTACAGTATAATGCATTATAATCTGCCTATAGCACTGTTCAATTAAAGTTATAAGAACTCATAAATATTGATAATGCTTTGAATACGTTCAAGTTCAAGGCTTTTATTGTCATGTGTATTTATAAAATACAATGAAATGCACTGTGCCCGGCACTCTCAGACATCAAGACATGACTGAAGACATAAGACAGTAAGACATTACAACAATATGACAGGAGACGTTTACAAAATAAGACATTAAGACACTATAGACACTATGAAATACGACAATAATAAATTAAGACATTACAAAGAGACATTAAAGTGCATAGAGCAAAAGTAGGAGCATCAGTGATTCAACAGCCTAACTGCCTGTGGAAAAAAACTGTTACTGAGACGGGTGGTACATGACTTGATGCTCCGGTAACGTTTTTTGGATGGATGGAGAGAGAACAGTGCATGGGCAGGGTGACTGGGGTCCCTAATGATGGTACAGGCTTTCCTCTTACAGCGAGTGGTGTAGATGTCATGGAGTTTAGGCAGATCGGTGCCAATGATCCTAGCTGCTGTCTTTACAACCCCAATAAATAATCAGGGTTTCAAAATGCTAAAAGTTTAGAATAAAAAAAGCATGAATAATGTTTGATAGCTTGTTTCAAGTGCAGCCCATCCCTCTTTCTTGCATTGTCCATGGTTTGGACCACTAGTAGCCTAGTCTCGCATAGCCAGACCTATCTCCACACTTCGTTTACGCTGTGCCAGCGCCAGAGACAGGTCTGGCTGGACATATTACCATTCTGCAATAGGGGGGGAAAAACACAAACGCAAATGTCTTGGGCGGAGCCAGACCCGGACGCAGCCATGGTGCTCTTGCAAAATAGTCTGAATCGAATCCGATTGGTGCCGAGAGAATCGCCACTCGCCACTGATTGGGCAGTGTGACAACTAATGACAAGGCTTATTGCCAAAACCTACATCCGTTGAGTCAGACTAGACCACTAGTAATTGAGATAATTAACAGACAGGTTATCAGTATCTTAAACATTTTGTCTTCATATCCATTTTCTGTCATGTCGGGAAATTTCCTGTGATTGTGAAAAGTGAGCTCAGTCAGAACGACAGAAAAGAATATTGGCCTATATACGCTGGTACTGTAGGCTACTCGGCATGAAACCGAGGCATCCCCAAAAAATTGTGTGCTCATCACCCCTCAAGGACCCATTCTGAGCCCGGAATCACCCTGAGTAATCATAACATGGTATAAAGCATTTTATAATGAGGTAACATATCATAATATTCATAAGTGCTGGTCACTCACAGGCATCTTTTTTCTGCAAGAAACATAGTGTATTTAAATTTTCATATGGTAGTTTTATAATGCATTATAATCACTGTTATACTGCATTATAATGTGATTATACTGTAAGTTACTCTAAGTGGTCATTGTGTGATTTAAGTAATGTACAGTAAGGGAGATACTGTACTGTATACATTACAAGCTGGTTACACGTCACTATAAGTGGTCACTGTATGCTTTAAGTAAAGTGAAAACATATCAGAGGTAAGCTAAGGCTATTCAATGTGGGACTGGTCTTTGTTCTGCCTGGTACTGTACTTAGTGGCGAGAGAGCTAGCGAACTAAGTAGCTAGCTAGCTAGCCGCAAATGTTAGCTACTGTACTGTAGCTTGCCAGTCAGCCATCTGTCTGTAGCATTGGTTGCATTGTCTTGAAAATGGGAGAGGACAGGGAAGTCAGTTTGTGTGCTCGCCAAACATTTGTCTAACTAGTTAGCTAGATATTGCCATGGTAGGTAGCCTACTAGTTAGGTTAGTTGACCTGTGTATGATAGTGGTTGGCCTGTTGTTTAATAATGAATAGCCTACTAGCCTACACTTTCTATGATGCCCATGCAGAATTCAGGCCGGGAAATGTAGCCCCAGTCAGGCCACTTTTTAAGCCGGATCTGCTGCTGAACCCCAAATTGCTCCCAATGAGCAGGCTAGCACCTTGCATGGCAGCTGCCGCCATTGGTGTGTATGTGTGTGTGAATAAGAGGTTGTAAAGCACTTTGGATAAAAACGCTATACTGTATAAGTGCAGTCCATTTACCTTTGACCATTACGTACTTATAATGCGTTATAATCTGCTTATAGCACTGTATAACTATAGTTATAAGCATTCATAAATATTCACAATGATTTAGGAAAATAATCATAACACATTAGAAAGCATTTTATAATGACGTATAAAAGGTCAAGTGTCATAATACTTGCTGGTCACTCACAGATTTTTTGGTAGCACTTTCTATGACGCCCATGTCTATAGCAAATTCTAAACATAATTATAATGCATTTTAATCTGCATTAAAGGAGTAGTAAAGGGAAAATGCATGTTTAGCCCTGTTTTAAGGTTACTTATGATCATATACAATGGTTCAGATCAAAACAGTGAGCTTCTTGTCTTTGAAATCGAGAGTTTAACATGTTTTTGAATGGTTTTTCAAGATGCCCATCCACATCCATTGTATGACCAAAACGGTGGTAGAGCAATTATAAACTTTCTCGAAAATGCTATGACCATAAGTAACCTTAAAACAGGGCTAAACATGCTTTTTCCCTTTACTACTCCTTTAAGTAAAGTTGGGAAAAAAACACCTAGTTTCATAATGAGTAGCCTACTGTACAGCCTACCTCTGATATTTTGTCACTTTACTTAAAACATACAATGACCAATTATAGTAACTTATAACTAGCTTGTAATATTCAGTATATCTGCCTATACCAACAGAATTTACATTACATTAATTAAAGCACACAATTACAACTTAAAGTAACTTATAATCACATTATAATGCATGATAATAGTGACTTCAATGCATTATAAAATAATTATAATGTTTTACAACTATGATCATTATAATACACTATGATCCTTGCAGAAAAAAATATCTGTGAGTGACCAGCAATTATTACGGTAAGTATTAAGACGCTTTACCTTATATAAGTCATTATAAAATGCTTTATAATGTGTTAGGATTATTTTTTACAAAGCATTTTAAGCAGATTATAACACATTATAAGTACATTTTTTTGTTATGTGCTATAGACATGGGCTTCATTGGAAGTGTTTTCTGATGTACATTACCGCTGTATCACTGTTATAGCTTTCATGTGCCTCAGCGTCTACTAGAGTGCATCCCAGAATAGTGACTCCACCCTGGAAGCACTTCACAGAAACCTGCTCAGAGAGAAGACGCGCCCAGACAGAAGACGAGCAGTGGAAGAGAAGTCTTTGAAACACTGCCTGTATCAAAGCCAGACGTTAGTGGGAGACAGTTAAAAGCTGGTGTGTGTGTGTGTGTGTGTGTGTGTGTGTGTGTGTGTGTGTGTGTGTGTGTGTGTGTGTGTGTGTGTGTGTGCGTGTGAGTGAGTGAGTGCGTGCGAGTGTTGTGCGTGTGAGTGTTGTGCGTGTGTGTGTGTGTGTGGACAGATGAAACAGATTATGAAGCTTCAGGAGAGAAAAGAGAGTGAGTGAGTGAGTGAGTGAGTGAGTGAGTGAGTGAGTGAGTGAGTGAGTGAGTGAGTGAGTGAGTGAGTGAGTGAGTGAGTGAGAGAGAGAGAGTGAGAGAGTAAGTGAGTGAGAGAGAGAGAGAGAGAGAGAGAGAGATAGAGAGAGAGAGAGAGAGAGAGAGAGAGAGAGAGCAAGAGAATGGGTGGAAAGAGGAAGATTGTCCAACCTGGGTGATCTAGTGTTTGAAATCCCTTCAAAGAGCGTGATGTCTGCCCTGGCTGTAGTGACCACCAGGTGGGTGGGGTCTGACCTCATGGGTGGGGTCTGACCTCATGGGTGTCCTCCATTACTTCAGTCACATGAGCTCAGAAAGCTCAGTTAAGCACTGCTGAGATATCTGAAGATTGATTATTTTTAAAATTGCTTTTGTCTCAGTTTGGACATGGTCTTTCTGTAGCACACTGAAGCCAAACTACAGGGATGTGTATGTGTGTGTATGTGTACAGTATACATACAGTATAATGCTATGTAGACTTTGATCTTTCTGCCCTTTGGACCTCTTACACAACGTATGTGTTGTATGACTGTCATCCTCACACACTAAAAATGATAAATAAGTAAAAACATAAATTAAAAAGAGAAGACCAGAGCCTTATAGTATGTGGTTTCATACAGGAGTGCTGCATCAAGTTGGACAGATGGTTTAAACATCGCACAGAAATGAAAAAAGCATTCTGTCCCATTTTGGTTCGCATAATTGGTCATAGTCGTCACCTATTCAACGATATATGCCAAAAAATTCTACTTTTGTTGTAATCTCATATCAAAGTATATAATTTCTTACTTCCTGGAAAATGGTAGGTCGCGTGCAATGACAACAACAGGTACCTAAGATTTTATGTCAATAATCTCCCGACATCCATCCATCAATCAACGCTATCTTTCTATCGAATCTGTCTAAAGTTCTTAAAGGGATAGTTCAGTCCAAAACCTTACTTTCTGGTGTTTTGTATGATATTGGTACATTGGGTCACTGTGTGAACACCATCGAACTATCAAATCAGTGTTTTCTTTAGTTTTGGAGAGCTAGACTATTTATTTTTTTAGTCACATTTTCAGCTTGTTTTGTTTGTGACGTCCCAACACATGACCTGTCTCTGGGAGCACTCCCCCATCCACGCCCACAAAAGGAAAAAGACGTGAACTCAGGCCCCCAGGATTTGAAATCTAAAGTGAAGCCCTATATATTTGACGAAAGTAGATTAATAAGCAAGACGCTTTTCATTGCTAACTCAGAGCGGGCAGAGCCATGAACGGAAAAAAAAAAGCCGTGCACGAAAATACAAAAAAGTTCCTGCAACTTCAGAAAATCCCCGCATTTTCAACGCATAAAATCACATAAAAACCCTGCATATTCCATTGCATAATCAAGGATTTTTGCCTGCTTAATCAAGGATTTTTGCCTGCATAATAAAGGATTTTTGCCTGCGTTTTTCTGGAGGGACTGTAATACATCCATGCGTGAACTTGAATTTTGCACCATTGCTAACTGATTCACCCATCGGTAAGTACACAGCCTTGTTACAGCTTTCACAAAGGGCCTGATTCATTAACATTATACCAATTATCAACAGCTAGCCTAGATAAAAGTTACCAACTTTTTAAAATAATGACTAATGATAATAAAATTGGTAAGCTGAAGACACAAGGGTAACGTTACAGAATTAAGTTATGCCAACCATAGCCAGCAACCGATAGCTAGCTAGCTAGATGACTGAGCACTTTGTACCATGAAAATGATTTGACAACTGATATCTCTAAATACCTAGTCAAACCAGTTAGCTATGCTATGGCTCCACTGCCGAGCGACAGCCAGCAAGATCATTGACAGCCTGCTGTTTTGATGGCTCACTTTACATTGAATGTCGACAGCTATTATGCTTTCGCTCATTGAGCAACGATGCCCTAGGTCAGTTGTAAGTAGAACGTTATAGTCTAAAGCTAATTTACTTTTGCCCTAAATGTTTAGTGGACACACTTTAGTTATATCTGATTTAATCCATCTAGCTGTTAGCTACAGCAGCGTTAGCTCTGATCCTATTAGCCGTGAATATCCCTGATAACGTTATGCATCGCATCTGCAATTTGGTAACTGTTCCGCACTATGGCATGCAAAGCGCGCTCAATTCGACCATAATCTACCCTTCCCGGGCAATGGCAGAAACATGTAAAGCGCACCATACTGTACCCTTCCCTGGCATTAAACACATAATTAATCAGGTGCAAACTGCGCTGTAAGGTGTAAACTGTTGTGAGTGTGCTGTGTTGTATAACGTTAGGCCAATAGGAAACGTTACGCAGTCAACGTTGGTTAGAAGTCAATTTGTCTCCTGTCCAGGAATTTACATCCAAACACCTTAAGCCTTTGTCTTTGTAATTTATCACCTCCCCCCAAGTCCCCTGCAAAACCCCAGTTTCAGTCTAATGTAAAACACCAACTCTCCCCCCTTTTGTAATTGTAAACACACTCTGCATAGCTCTGCCTCGCTCTTTTGTCCAAGTCAGAAAGGCCACACCTTGTCCTTCCTGCCCTGATTCAGACCTTTTGTTTTCTTTGTTTTCTCATGTCACATGTCTTTACTCTTGGCCACGCCTGCCATTCATGTACAATGCAGTAGCCAATCACATCCTGGAAACACTGTACCTTTGTTTGGACTGTACATAAGCCACAGCCAGAAGTGACTGACTTCACTTCTCTGACTGAACCACCTTTGCTGCGTTTGTCAGGAAGTCCTTGCGCAAGTATTTGATTTCATTCAATAAACCAGACTCAACCTTTTGAACGTATCTTGGTAAATCTTTGGACTAGACAAGTCTAAAATACTATCACAGTTTGGCGACGGGGATGGGATCACTGCCTGCGTGTTGCCGGGATTCCAGTGGATAGGACTGATCGGCAGACGTGTCGGTCCATATGGGCTTGGAAAATCAATTTTCTCTCTTGCGCCAGAGCGCTAGCCGAGATTATTTCCTCAGTTCTGCCACTGGATTCCTGAGGCTCACAGGTACGTTTAAACGAACCCTCTTATGGGTTGAGTTGTATTTGCCTTGATTTGGTTCAGTTGTGTTGGTCTGGATTGGTGAAAACAGGAACCCCAGCGTGGGTATTTAGTCCTACCGAGGGTAGGGCGAGCATGGTTGATGTTTCGTTTCCAGAACGATACCAACTAGCTTAAGCCTCATTGTTGATGTTTCGTTTTCAGAACGATACCAACTAGCTTAAGCCCCGTTGTTGATGTTCGTGTTAGCACGATTGCCGACTAGCTTCGAAGTGATTGTTGATGTTCGTTGAAGAACGATTACCAACAAGATGGTAGCTACGGGAGTGATTGGTGTTTCCAATCCGCGTTTCTTGGAGAAACGTTGTCCCTTTGTTCCCGGGTGACTTGGTAAACCTAACGAGCGTTAGTTTTCACCAAGTGGCTGTACAATTTGGTAGGATCTAAACGGAAGGTTTAGCCTGGACCAAATTGCTAGTGCAGCCGAGCATGCTTTTGTAACGTAAGTTTTTGTTTTTCGTCTTATGTCTTATGTGTTCACTGTTTGAGCCTCGGCTCTTGATTATTGTTTGTTATGCGCGCCATGGATCCAGGTAAAGTATTGTTTTGTACCCTTTTTAGACTGTTAAAATTCTGCTAGATTCCCAGTAGGCTAGCTAGCTGGTTGCCTAGGAGATAAGGAAAACTCCGCTATCGCGGTGTTCCGCCATTGAGCCAGAAGAGAACAAAGCACTTCGCTGACTGGGTGAGTACTAAGCGAATTTAATGTGTCTTAATGTTCTTTCCCGCCGTGAGTTAACTATAAGGTTTCCTTTCATTGCTGTTTTGGGGTTTTAGGCTGCGTCGTGATTATTTGGGATTTGTTTCTTTAAATTTCCCCGCGCTGCCAAAGACAACTTCCGGGTCATACATGCAACATTTTGGGATCACCACTAGGTGTCCCTGTAACACTAGTTATTAAGATATGGCTAGAGAATGTAACAGAATTCTACTGCTAGCCTGATGAGATTGATGTGCTAAAGCATTTTCGATTTCTTACATCCACATCTGACATTTTAGTGTTAAATTCTAAGATTCGGGCTCAGCTAGAGGGTTAAGGGAAAAGTAGAGTTAATTCTCTAGACTGGTCTGTTTTTAAGATTTGGGAGAGTAGACAAGAGAGTTTTTTTTTTTTTTTTTTTTTTTTTAGGTCAGGAAGGAAAGATAAGGAGATTCAGCAAACAGTCTCTCCACCATTTCCCCAGCAGAATAACTCTGATTTAAAATTAGATTCCCCCCCTCGACTTGTTGCGCCATTAGCCACGCCCCTTCTTTCTACGAGGTATTTGTCCGAACAGGTCCGGAAGGAAGAGCCTCCGATTTTGAAGTCGAGCGCCACCTGCTGGACTTCCCTTGAACAACCCATAAGGGTGATTTTAAACTAGCCAAGATAGAGAGTTTTAAATTTTTAAGGGTAAATAAACAGGATAAAATAGATGTAGAGCGAACTCAAAAGTCTGACAGGGTTTTGAATAGGTGTTTGATTCAGGAGTTTTGTTTCAATAGTCAATGAATGGCCATAAGCTGTTCGTTTTATGCATTTCTACTGTATGAATTTTCATTCATATAATGATAATGTGTTTTTTGAGGAGCTGGCATTAGGCCTTCTCCTCTGCTATTGAACCCAGTCTGTGTTTTGAGTCTTAATTTTCAGGTGCTATGGACCCTGGGCGGCAGGTCTTTGAGGAGCCTGGATCATGCCTTCCTGGGGACATTTGGCACCTGCTGTTGACAACTGTCGTTCCGGGAGTGATGGGTGAATGCCGAACCAGGAGACGGGCACAGGACACCGGAGGTGGAGATGGAGATTACTGGCCTGTTTCCCTACAGATGGGCGATCTGGGGTTCGTGAGATGCAGACCAACGCCATGTCACCAACTCACTGTGAGCGACAGATAAGTATGAAACAGGAGCAGTGCCCAAATACTCTGTCCTCAAATGCAGAAGAGGGAGGTTTTAGATATACAAATTTTAGCTATACAAATGAAGCTTTGATGGAGTTTTTTGATTAGTTAATTGTAAATGAAGCCAATACATTTTAGTGTCATTTTTTCTTTGCCTCATCTCTATTTTTATCCTGACTTCAGGAAATTTTTGCTTTCACCCTTAGGGGGTGTTGTTTTGTTGAGACGAGAATATGGTTATTTTATTTTCATAAAATCGTGAGAGAAATGCTAGAGCCAAACCCAATTGCCTTGATCATGACTGGGGACTGGGCGTGTTGAAGTCATTCTAACGCTGCCCCTGATGTCACTGTAGGCTACTACAGACTGGCTCTAAATGACACTTGAACAGTCACCCTGTTTAAGTTTTCCTGACAGAATAACAACATTTTTTCCCCAAAGCAGGAGCTTGCGCTTAACCATATTTCTGAGAATCTCCAACAGATTTTGAATAACCGTTCCTGACCAAAGAGGGGAACAGGGAGACCAGACCAGAGAACTCTCCTTTTGCTCTTCTGTTTTGTCTCTGTTTTGTCTCTCTCATCTGTGAATCCACAGATGGAGCACTTCATCAGCCTGTACTGGGGGAGCGCCGAGGTGAGCCCTCCAGCAGCACGACCCGGGCCGACCCTACGTGGAGCAGTACAGGGATGGACCGGGTTCAGTTCAAGAGCCTACATTTCTGACCTACAAGCATCTGCTCCACCTGCGGAGAAAAAGAAATGAAGGACTAAGTGCACATTTCCACCACCAAACTAACCTGTATCTAGGGCCTAATGACAAACCTGTACTACCTCGTTCATGTTTTCATTATGCTTTCAAACTAGCCCACGGGCCAGATCATGTTTCAAAAACAGGGGTGGCGGAGGATGTTAACAGATGTCTCCAACAGAGTGAGGACCGCCATTTCCTGAGGCTAAGGAGGGGTTCCTGCATCACATCTCTCCTGGGGATTGGGTCCTGGTCCACGACCACAGACGAAGGAGCTGGAACTCGCCGAGGTGGCTCGGGACGTACCAGTTTCTACTCACCACGCAGACAGCGATCTGAGAGGACTTCGTGGATCCATGCAAGCATTGCCGACGGGTCCAAGCAGCAGAGGACGGTCCACCAGGGGATCGCAAACACCAGGAGATCAGAATGCAGCTGAACCAGAGGGCTCAGAGGCCAAAACCATGGGCCATCACACTGTCCTCTCCTCTGACGAGGAATCGGAGGAAAAATGACCTTGCTGGTCACCTCCTCACAAGATGCACCACACACGCACACACACCTGCACACACTAACATTGAACATAACTGATTTCAAGCAACGTGACATCGAAGTTGCGATCTAGAAGAGAAGACGCCTTGCATTCCCCAATGACATTCTATTGCCCAAAAGAGAAGTGCCACCTAAATGACTGTTGGGATACACTGTGAACAAGAGTGACCTTGACAGTCACCGCCACACTCTCCTCTCCTCTGATGAGCAATCGGAGACTGACCTTGCCGGTCACCTCCTCACAAGAGTTAATGAACTTTGAAATAATCTGAAAAATATCATATTTGTTTACAAGAGTTACAATGGTTGAAACATGAGTTGATAAATAAGTTTGGGTTTTTCCTCTAAATTGACCAAGAGGTTTTTTGCCCCTCTTACACTGGTAACCATTTTATCTTTTTTGCCTTGTAAAATCAAGTTTTTTGGTGAATGGTTGTCCACTCTTAGACTATAAATAGTATATAATCATGTCATCTTTTTTATCTTGTTTCCTGTCAAATTTCTGAAGCAAGGGGTTTTGGTGTGTGATTTTGCACGTTGAGAGAAAATAATAAAAAAAAAAAAAAAAAGAGAGATTTTTTTTTTTCTCCACCTAGTGGAGAGATTATTTCCTTTCCACATGTATAGCATAGCTGACTGTTTACACTGTGTTTGGATTTTATTTTTGTGTGCCTGTTCAGGCACAAATGAGGGATTGTCCAGGAATTTACATCCAAACACCTTAAGCCTTTGTCTTTGTAATTTATCACCTCCCCCCAAGTCCCCTGCAAAACCCCAGTTTCAGTCTAATGTAAAACACCAACTCTCCCCCCTTTTGTAATTGTAAACACACTCTGCATAGCTCTGCCTCGCTCTTTTGTCCAAGTCAGAAAGGCCACACCTTGTCCTTCCTGCCCTGATTCAGACCTTTTGTTTTCTTTGTTTTCTCATGTCACATGTCTTTACTCTTGGCCACGCCTGCCATTCATGTACAATGCAGTAGCCAATCACATCCTGGAAACACTGTACCTTTGTTTGGACTGTACATAAGCCACAGCCAGAAGTGACTGACTTCACTTCTCTGACTGAACCACCTTTGCTGCGTTTGTCAGGAAGTCCTTGCGCAAGTATTTGATTTCATTCAATAAACCAGACTCAACCTTTTGAACGTATCTTGGTAAATCTTTGGACTAGACAAGTCTAAAATACTATCACACTCCCCAAGAATCTCCCGATTGTTATCTCTCGCTCAAACTATCTTCGATATAGTGTAGACTTACTGATAAATAGCCTATTGATGTAATTTATGCTGTTTTGTATATGCAAAATAACTATGCTATTACTAATCGCTTTTATAATTTGTCCCCTTTTCATGTAGCCCGATCACTAACTACATTTCCAATACTGGGACTCGGGAGGTCCAGGTCCCGCGCTTCAGGGCTCTGGAGGTGTGCAGGTAGCCTGGTATGACCATCCCGAACTAGCGAGCTCACTGCTTCGCTCCGCAACATCGGTCTGGCCTTCGCCCCATAGAGAGCGATTATGTGGGAGGGGGGACTTGCCTTGACAGACAAACACCTTCAGCCAATCAGCGTTCAGCAAACCTTTTCCAAATCCAGTCGGAAGAACGGCAAAAACGTATTTTCCACCGAGAAACTCCGCTAGTGCATACTCTTGTTCTTGTTTAAGTGTTGTGATTAAGTCTATTTCTGCAATAACTGCACTTATAGCTGTGTTTATTCTTCTAACGTTAACGTTACCACTTCGGGAACCAATCAGGTGCTGCTTTCCACTGTGGGGCGGGACAGCAGTTAAAACGCAGTCCCTGATTGGCCTGGTATGGTCTGGATTTTGGCATAATCGCTCTGGAGGAGGCGAAGGCCAGACCGTTCTGCGTTAGTGAAACAGAATGTGAGCTCACGAGAACGGGATGGTCATACCAGGCTAGTGTGCAGGTCCTGGAGGGCAGGTGCTTTTTAGTTAATTTGTTTTTAAAGTGTTCTGCCTTTTCCATGTGAGTGAGAAGATCTTCTATGGTCTGAAACAAAAGGTGTAGGAAGGGATGAATCAAGGACCTCCAGATATACATCACAAGCTGGCTACAGGTCACCACAGTGTAAGTGGTCATTGGGGGCTTTAAGTAAACACATTTATAACGCGTTATAGGCATGGGCATCATAGAAAGCGTTACAAGTCTTTTTGAAAATCTCAGAATTTCTCACGAGAGATGGACAGCAGGCTACTGCTGTATCACTGTTATAGCTTTCATGTGCTTCAGCGTCTACTAGAGTGCATCCCAGAATAGTGACTCCACCCTGGAAGCACTTCACAGAAACCTGCTCAGAAAGAAGACGCGCCCAGACAGAGACAGAGAGCGAGGAACACAGGAGGAGTGTTTGAGACACTCCTGGCATCAAAACCAGAAACGACGGTAGTCGGAAGAGGGGAAGAGAGACACCCCGGTCGCTCACCTGGGCCCGGTGCTCGCCCACCGAGAACTGGACCACGGCGAAGTTGGGGGTGTGGCTGCCGTCGATGCGCTCCACGGTGGACGAGTCGATCTTCAGCTCGCTGCTGATCTCGGCGCTCTGGATGAAGTCCTCCGTCTTCAGGTCCTCCACCCGCTTCAGCTCGCCGTCCGCCAGCTGGATGATGGAGCCCTTAACGAAGTAGGGCGGCAGCGAGGGCGGGGCTGCCGGGGGCGCAGCCAACAGGCCCGGAGGGGCGGGGACCACGGGGAGGTGGAGCTGGGCCTGGACGACCGCGCCCGTCACCGCCGGGTGGGCGAAGGTCGGCGTCAGCGGATCGAAGTGCTCGCCCTTGGGGGCGGGGTTAGCCGCGGCAGTGAAGTAGGCGTGCGAGGAGGTGACGGCGGCGGCGTCCAGGCTGGTGACCCCGCCCCCGCTGACGGGGATGATCACGGATTGGGCGCCGGGGATGAGGAGGTGCTGCGGCAGGCCGGCGTGGTAGCTGATTGGCTGCTGCTGACCACCGCCCCCCGCGATGTAGCCAATGATGGGAGGCTGGGGGTAGAAGTTGGCGGAGGGGAGGCCCAGTGAGAGGGGCTCCGTGGCGCTGTGTGGCGTCTGGATGACGGTGTGGGGGGGCAGCGTGGCGACCGCCGCCTTGAGGCTCTCCACGCTCAGCGGCGGCGGGAAAACGAAGGAGGAGGAAGAGGTGGCGGAGGAGGAGGAGGGGGGGCGGGCCACGGGCTTGCCCAGGACGATGCCGCCCTTCTCCGAGTGCAGGCTGGAGGCGGGCAGCTTGTCCGGGCTGCCCCCTGAGTGGTGGTGGTGATGGTGGTGGTGGTGGTAGGGGTGGTGGTGGTCGCCTCCGATGGCGTGACTGTTGGGCACCAGCATGAGAGAGTGTGTCCGCAGCGCCGGGGGATCCTGGGAAGCGTAGTCCGTGGGGAGGACTACATGTCGGGCTTCGTAGTGGTGGGGGCTCTGCTGCTGGTGGAAGTGCAAGGAGGAGGAGGAAGTAGAACTTCCTTTACTTCCCGGTTTGCCCTGGCCGGACTCGAACCGTCGACCCCCCCTGTCCAGCTCGCCGTTGAGCACCTCCCGGGGCCTGGGGGGCCCCTCGTCTTTCCCGGGGGGCCCGTCTGAATACTGGACCAGCACCTGGGCCCCCCCGCCGAGGGCCAGGGTGTGATGGTGCGATGGTGGGGGGAGGGGGGAGAGGGCGGTCTGGGGGGCCGCCGCACCGAGGGGCGAGCCGGAGACCTGGACGTACTGCTGGGCGGCACCGAGGTCAGGGGGGGGCGGGGCTGGGCGGCCCGAGGGGGGGCGGTGCTGGTCCATCTTGGAGGCGAGGGCGGCGGCAGGGGACGGGTAGGGCAGCGCCTCGGAGCGGGGCGGCCGCTGGGAGGCGGCGGACAGCGGGGGAGGGGGCGGCGGCGGGGGGAGGAGCTGCGAGGAGATGTAGCCGGCATACGGGGCGGGGCCGGCGGGGACGTAGGGCGAGGGGACAAACTGCAGGCTGGGCGGCAGCTGCGCGTAATGGATGGTCCCGCCCCCTCCTCCTCCTCTTCCCCCTCCCCCCACGGCGTGATGGGACAGCGGCGAGGTGTAGATCGCTGAGAGCGACGAAATGGCCGACCGCGACGTGAAGGAGGAGTCCGTGAGGCTGGACACCAGTGGCTTGTACTGGGGCCCGTCCGGCACGCCTGCCCGCTGCTGCCCGCCACCCGCTCCGCCCATGCTGTGCGCCGCATCGTGCCCGCTGGCCACGCTGGCGAACCAGGCCAGGTTCTGGCCGCGCTGGCCGTCGCTGGCAGGTGGCGTGGCCAGGGGGCGCTGTTCGTCGGAGGGCAAGGTGCTGGACGCCAGCTCCCGCTTCTTGGGCGGCAGACACTCGTTGCTGCGCTCCTGGTTGGACTTCATGCTGGGCTGTCTCTGTCAGGCTACACACTCAGTATGTCTGTCTCTCTATCTCACCTTCTCCCCCCCCCCTCTCTCTCTCTCTCTCCCTCTCTCTTCCTCACTCTCTCTCTCCCTCTCTCTTTCTCTCTCTCTTTCTCTTTTTCCCTCTCTTTCTCTTTTTCTCTTCAACCCTCTCTTTCTTTCAGTCTTTCTCTTTCTTTCTGCCCCTTTCTCTCTCTCTCTCTCTCTGTTGTAGGAAGGTGGGTTTAGAAGGAGGAGGGTGGCCAGGGGGGTCCCTGGATGGAGGGGTCAAGGGTCGAGGGGCGGGGTCTGTCCTGTCCTGCCCTCAGCGCCTGACAGAGGGTGGGGACCTCAGGGCGGGGGGAGAGAGCGAGCGACGCCGGCTGATGGAGGAGGAGGAGGAGGAGGAGAGGAGGAACGCGCCGGTCCCTTCATGTGGAATCATCTCCCTCTGAGCGCAAGCCTCCCAGAGCGCAGCACCAACCTGTAGGACACCACACACACACACACACACACACACACACACACACACACACACACACACACACACACACACACACACACACACACACACACACACACACACACACACACACTCATTAGTTTGGTGTTGCCAGTAAGGTGACTTTTTTATTGCCAATGGCTAGGACATGAAATGAAGCAGAACAAATTAGCTTGCGTAGAATTGACACAGAAATACACACACACAGACACGCACATACACACACGCACACACACACGCACGCACAGACACACACGCACACACAGACACCCACAGACACATGCACACACATACACAGTGCTCTGATGTTGTAGAGCTGAAGAGCGGCACGATGGGAAAGGTGTGTGTGCGTGCGTGTGTGTGTGTTTGGTAAAAGGGAGGAGGTGTGAAGACGCCCTGCCAAGTCGCCGTGAACGCTGTTCTGTATTCACACACATATACACACACACACACATACACACACATACACACAAACAGTTAGGCATCCGGATCACATGGCCAGTCCTTCTGAGCTGGGGTCGGGCGATGATGGCAGTGATGGTGGGATGCCGGCCTCGTCCAGGACGCTGGTGTTGGTTCGCTGATCCTCCCAGGTTATCCTGAGGATTCTTCGGAGGTGCCTCTGATGAAAAGCCTCAAGTGCTTTCAAGTGCCTGCTATGCCTATGTAGTCCATGTTTCTGACCCGTACAGGAGAGGGGGGAGCAGTACCGCTTTATAGACCAGGATTTTGGTGTTGGTCTGGAGGTCGCGGTTCTCAAAGACCCTTTTTTTGAGTCTTTGAGTCCCCACTGGCACAGCTGAGGCGATGGTGTACCTCTTCATCAATGGTGGCTCTTGATGACAGGAGGCTGCCAAGATAAGGGAAGTGGTCCACATTTTCCAATCTGGTGTGTTCGATGGAAATGTTTGGGGGAGTGCTACTGTTTGGTGGCTGGTGGAGGATTTGGGTCTTTCTTATATTGATGGCCAGACCAAGCTGTTTGTATGCTTTTGCAAAAGCAGTCAAGGTGCACTGTAGATCTTCTTCTGAGAGGGCTACAAGGGCATTGTCGTCTGCATACTGTAGCTCTGTGATGGATACGGTGGTGGTTCGACCTTTAGCCCGGAAACGGTTGATATTAAAGAGTTGCCCGTCGGTTCTGTACATAACTCCGACTCCCTGTGGCAGCCGTGTCCCTGTGAGATGGAGGATGGCAGCCCAACTCTAGCATTTAAGTCTCCAAGAAAAATTAACTTGTCCTCCTTGGGGACTTTGGATAGAATCCTTTACTTCCTCCTGTGCATCAAGAGTTGGGGCGTAGGCACTAATAACAGTGGCCATCTGACTGCTTGTGAGCAACGGGCATATGGTCATTAGGCGTTCGTTGATGCCCACCGAAAGTTCATAAAGGTGGTTGATGAGGGAGTTCTTAATGGCAAAACCCACGTGGCTCATCAACAGGCTTTCCTTTCCAGAAGAAAGTATATCTGCCCTTGGCCTCCTTCAGCTGCCCTTCATCAGCCAGTCGGGTTTGGGAGAGTGCTGCGATGTCGATCTGGCTTGGTTGTCCATGAGGGTCTGCACGTTCCATTTTCCAAAAAGTAGCTTATGTTTCTGACCGCATGGTGGTGATCCCTGTGGATGCGGTATTCCAGACGGGAGTTGAGGCAGATTATGTTTAGGGTACCTTTTCTAATCCCCTCCCCTCCTGAGGTGAGCAGAGTGGATCCTTAAAGGACAATGCTCGTGGACCTTTAGAAACGTCTTTCGAAACGAAATAGCTTCCCCACTTGCTCCAGCACGCATGCGCACAGCGCGCAATCGTTGCTCCAGCACGCTGTGCGCATGCGTGCTGGAGCAAGTGAGGAAGGTATTTCTTGTCTAAAGATGTTTCTAAAGATCATATTACAGAGGCATGTGAAAAACCACAACAGGCCTACGCTCTATGTAAGCACAACTAGCGATTCATAAAGACAGATTGATGAAAACCGTTTCGCGGCAGAAAATAGATTTTGAGAAACTGCATTCTCGGTGCCCCCACCACCGCCATTACATGCATATACTGGCTCGCGCTGGATTTTACATTTCTTCTACATGCCTCCGAACTACACCAAAGTGATCTCGGTGAGTCAAACGTCTTATAATATGTCGTAAATAAGGTCCAGGTTGTCAAAAACGAGCATTGTCCTTTAATAGGGCTGCTCAGTCTTGGGTGCAGCTGCCGAAAAGCTCCTCGGTCCAGGAGCTTAACGACCTTCTAACACCCACCGCCTGTGTGCCAAGTTGTGGCTAGGGGCTGCAAGACTTCACGGTCCTGCCCCCGTCACCACTCCCTGATCGCCACAGGACTTTGTGATCCGGGATGTTAAGTGCATAGGTTCCCTTTTGGGAGGACGCCTGCGCGTGACATCTTTTAATGGGGTAGACTGATGCGCCTGCAGCCACCACACGGTCCTTGGCAGAGGGGGATCAGGGTCCAGTGGAGTGGAATCCATGACGAATGGAGATCGCCCTCTGTTGCAGCCTTCATCTGCCTTCAGTGCCGTTGTGACCGACGACTTCCGCCGTTGAGGTCTCCTTTCTTTGGGTGGCGCTTTGTCTGGAACCTCCCCATCGACCTTACCGCCATGGGTGACCCTGCCAGGAGCTAATCTCCAGACGGCATCGCTCTCAGGTTCATTGGGACACACAAAGTTCTCCACCACGTCAAGGTGGTGACCTAAGGAGAACATACACACACACACACACAAACACACACACGCCCACGTCAGCGAGCTCAGCACACTATGCAGTCAACTGGTTCAAAACTATGGGGTGTGAAAAGTGCCCTTTGGTTGCTTGTTCAAAGCTTACTTACAACGTGTATGTATGTGTGTGTGTATGTGTGTATGTATATACATACACACACACATACAGACATACACACACGTTCGTGTTCGTCCAGCACAGCTCACTACAAAACATGCGCACATGCGCGGTAGTCGATCGCGCTTTAAATGAATGGGGGAGCTCACGTGACCGAATGACTGTTTGCGTTGTGAGTTGTGAGCTCAGTGGGGCGTGTATGTATGTATGTGTGTGTGTGTGTGTGTGTGTGTGTATGTATGAGATCGAACATAGCCTACATACATACATACACACATACACACACACATACACGTTCGTTCCAACCAGCGCAGCTGTATGTGAAACTGCTTGCGCATACAATCGCGGTAGCCACCGCACTTCCGCGTGACGTCACCGAATGCTCTGCCGCTGTTTTGAGAAGAGCGTGTATGTGGGTATGTATGTGTGTGTGTGTGTGTGTGTGTGTCTGTGTGTATGTATGTGTGTGTGTGTGTGTGTGTGTGTGTCTGTTTCGACTCGCTTAATGAATGACTTCGATACATCGCTTCAGAGAATGAAGACGACTATGGTAAATATAGCACAAAAAATATGAATATCTGCGTGGTTAGATGTATCGGCTTTTACTGCAAGCTAGCTAGCTTCCCAGCTAACGTTACATCATTGCCTAGGCTAGCGAAGTGTCCAAGACTGTGGGTAACGTGAGATGGTCACGTTATGCGAATTCAACTCGGTATATTATGTAGCTGTATCTAGCTAGCTCCATTACTTTACAGTTTGGCTAGAGAAGACCGGTGTATTGAACGCGGTCAAACTCAGGCCTGCCAAGTTTGCCTGTCGGTGCTTTTAAAATCACGTCACTGTATTCCCTGTGCAGTAACGTTACTCATTCAGCACCTGCCTCCATTATTAATGTTATAGTGTATGCCTGTGATCAGAGAGGAGCGCGTTATTCCCTCTAGCCTTAATGGTTTGTAAATGTTATAAAGTGTCTATTGCAATATGGAGGTACATTATTATTTCCCATATGCTGTATTCGAGAGTAGAGGTTTTGTAACTATCTCCCATTTACATTACATTATTTTACATTTACATTAGCCATATACATGTGCATGAACGCTCTGCAGTAATGACTTGGGTGCTATTATCACAGTGCTTGTTGGGTCCAACTACAGATTGTTTTTGATGTTATAGATGGACTGTGTACCAGCCTTCAGATTTGACTCCAACAACCTCATGGTCATGGCTCAGGGAAGTACTATTCAGCTGCAGCGGTGGAGAAGTGATGCCCCTAAGGGAACCAGCCCAGAGGAGGAAGGAGAATTGCAGTTTGTTTTCTGTCGTGGAGTTGTCCCGAGTTGTCAGATGAACGTCCAGCTATACCTGCTGGGAGGAGCTGAGCTGGAGTGAGGACCGAGGGAGGCGATAGGCAGCTAGTAGCCAGGACCTTGACACCATCAGCCAGCTTTACACAGACTGATGCATTGCAATAGTAGAGATTGTAGAACATGTCATTTCTTATCATTTGTTTATGTCAAAGACATATTAACACTATGTCACATAGTATAATAACGCTTAGTAATGAAGGAAGGTACCCATGATCACACTGTAGCATTTCAACGACTGGTTTGCCAGAAAAATACAATTATGTATCCAAGTCCATCACAACAAATAACACAGCTTGGATAATGTGTGCCATGTATGCAGAGCTAGTGTAGCTGATATCATTGCGATGTGGTATAAAGACAACACTGCCATGACTTGTTGCTGAATTTTTTATTGCGGGCAGGGGTCACTAGTCATCACTGGAGCTGACATCTAGTGTTGGCAAACATGTCTCTTGCTCACAAATCTACTTGGATCCTCACTGTTACATGGTAAATAAAAAAAGCAAACACATTGTCAGTAAACAAGATGTCTCTATACGATTTGAAGAAACTAGACATCCAATCAGCAATGCAAGTTTTATTTAGAATTATGCATAAAGAGGTATGCTCCAGTCCTAATTGATACAGATTGTCCAGACTGGTCTGTGGAGAGAAACAGAGTGTCAGCTTGCTAGATAGTGATTCATGTCTGAAGAGGCAACCTGGGAGTGGTTGAATAGCCTTACATCTCACCTGAGTGTTCAGCCATATATTCAGCGCAGATATTGCCCACGTGTTCTTTTTAGCGTGTTGGTAGGCTAAAGGCCGTTTCAGACTAAGAGCGATATCCGCGCATTGCAATTCATTTTCAATGAGAGAGGCGAGCGGACAATTTGGGAGCCGCGGACAATCTGGGGCGGAGCGGCAAGGCCTTAAAGGCCGTTTCAGACGGGGAGCGATATTCCGCCTGCGTTCTCGCTCGGATCAGCGGGGGACACACGCGTCCTGTGCGCAGCGGGGAAAGCTGACTACAATTCAGCTCTTATCGCAAAAAGTTTTTACGCTCGGAGGAGGTGGAAAAGTCAGTGCATCGATAGTAGGAAAATTCGACTTTTTGCAATGGAAACAGATTTTGCGAATAAATGATGACGTTCCAGCTATTTCCGACAGTAGCCTGGTCATTGCATTTACTCTTTCTTGTCTCTGCATCAAGACGATGATGTAAGCTGACAAAACAGAGTTCTCCCAAGAGCCATCAAGTTTACAAAGAATCTCCATCTCGTCGTAGTTCATTACAGACCTGTGAGTTGACCAAAAAGTTGTTGACATGAGACGCTCTCTTAACACTACAAAGACTTATTGGACGATTGTGGGTTTTCATTTGCACATAACTAGGCTATATTTTAATAAAACATTGAAGTCCGCCAGTCAATGACTTTTCCTAAAATGGTGTTATGTTGCACCCCCTATTGTTAAATATATTCAAGATCATTCAAATAAAAACAATATTGTGTATGTTTTTAATTTATAGGGCTACCTATATCAGCCGCCAGCTGTTCAATGAACGGCTATAGGTTTCGCGCTATGTACAGCCTATTATATGCACAGTTTCGCGCAATGTAGGCTATTATAAATAAGTATTATTCATTGGGGGAGCTTGGACTCGCTGGGACTGGTGGAGAGACGCATAGTCTACAGAGCCTCCCCAGACGCGACTTCATCCTCCAGTTGGCTGAAGAGCTGCGCGCTCTGGTGTCCAAACAGCCACCAAGCGGCCAAGCGGCACCCCTCGCAGTGTCCACAGAAGAACACCCCCCAAAAAAATACCTGCATGATGAAGAGAAGCTGCAGCAAGAACAGAACTGTCTACCAATGCACAAAGTGCACCAAAGCTGTCTGTGGCAGTTGCACTGCCAAGGTGCAGAGATGTGCGAAGTGTATTTGAGCTGCCGCCTCAACCGCGCGTAAGAGCAGAGCGCATCAAGTCGTGTATAGCCTACAACTAGTGGCCCATAGCCAATAAAACGGCTTATTGTTTTATTCATAGCCTATATCAACTAGATAATTAGATAATTATTCATTTCATTAGATAATTATTTAACATCTAAGTTCTATGCTGCATCTGTGATCACAAGACGCATAGGCCTAGCCTACCATTAAAAGCGATCCGTTCTCATATATTAACTTGGATAATTATTAATTAGATACTTATTATGTATCTACGTTCTATGCTGCATCTGTAGGCCTAACCCTGTAACCCATTGTTGGTCAATTTTGACGATTGACAGCTCATTTGAAGCCTTGGAGCCTATAGAATCGAACGATAGGCCTACTGGCCGGAAGACAGTAGGCCACATATTTCATATATTTCAAAAATATACACGGAGTGTCGACTACAATATTCCATTTCAGCAATTATGCACACGGGGTGTATATAAAATTGCCTGCCATGTAAATTCTGTTTACCGGTTTGTTTTACGTTGTTGCGTTCCGTTTTCTCTTCCGGGTGGGTATTCGATTCGCTACACGGCGCCTGCCGAGTGAGCATTTGTATCTGGATCATTCTGATCAAAGTTGTCAGCTAAATGACTAATGAAATGCTGTTGTTCAAAGTAATAGCCTACACAACATTTCATTGACACAGGTGATACAGGTCCAAATGTTTGGAAATGTAGGTCAGTTTCCATAATGATTCATATCCAGCTGCATTATAGTATACAATACATATAAAGACAGAATTGCTGATTGGATGTCTACAGTTTCTTCAAATCGTATAGAGAGACATCTTGTTTACTGACAATGTGTTTGCTTTTTTTATTTACCATGTAACAGTGAGGATCCAAGTAGATTTGTGAGCAAGAGACATGTTTGCCAACACTAGATGTCAGCTCCAGTGATGACTAGTGACCCCTGCCCGCAATAAAAAATTCAGCAACAAGTCATGCCAGTGTTGTCTTTATAGCACATCGCAATGATATCAGCTACACTAGCTCTGCATACATGGCACACATTATCCAAGCTGTGTTATTTGTTGTGATGGACTTGGATACATAATTGTATTTTTCTGGCAAACCAGTCGTTGAAATGCTACAGTGTGATCATGGGTACCTTCCTTCATAACTAAGCGTTATTATACTATGTGACAAAGTGTTAATATGTCTTTGACATAAACAAATGATAAGAAATGACATGTTCTACAATCTCTACTATTGCAATGCATCAGTCTGTGTAAAGCTGGCTGATGGTGTCAAGGTCCTGGCTACTAGCTGCCTATCGCCTCCCTCGGTCCTCACTCCAGCTCAGCTCCTCCCAGCAGGTATAGCTGGACGTTCATCTGACAACTCGGGACAACTCCACGACAGAAAACAAACTGCAATTCTCCTTCCTCCTCTGGGCTGGTTCCCTTAGGGGCATCACTTCTCCACCGCTGCAGCTGAATAGTACTTCCCTGAGCCATGACCATGAGGTTGTTGGAGTCAAATCTGAAGGCTGGTACACAGTCCATCTATAACATCAAAAACAATCTGTAGTTGGACCCAACAAGCACTGTGATAATAGCACCCAAGTCATTACTGCAGAGCGTTCATGCACATGTATATGGCTAATGTAAATGTAAAATAATGTAATGTAAATGGGAGATAGTTACAAAACCTCTACTCTCGAATACAGCATATGGGAAATAATAATGTACCTCCATATTGCAATAGACACTTTATAACATTTACAAACCATTAAGGCTAGAGGGAATAACGCGCTCCTCTCTGATCACAGGCATACACTATAACATTAATAATGGAGGCTGGTGCTGAATGAGTAACGTTACTGCACAGGGAATACAGTGACGTGATTTTAAAAGCACCGACAGGCAAACTTGGCAGGCCTGAGTTTGACCGCGTTCAATACACCGGTCTTCTCTAGCCAAACTGTAAAGTAATGGAGCTAGCTAGATACAGCTACATAATATACCGAGTTGAATTCGCATAACGTGACCATCTCACGTTACCCACAGTCTTGGACACTTCGCTAGCCTAGGCAATGATGTAACGTTAGCTGGGAAGCTAGCTAGCTTGCAGTAAAAGCCGATACATCTAACCACGCAGATATTCATATTTTTTGTGCTATATTTACCATAGTCGTCTTCATTCTCTGAAGCGATGTATCGAAGTCATTCATTAAGCGAGTCGAAACAGACACACACACACACACACACACACACACACATACATACACACAGACACACACACACACACACACACACACACATACATACCCACATACACGCTCTTCTCAAAACAGCGGCAGAGCATTCGGTGACATCACGCGGAAGTGTGGTGGCTACCGCGATTGTATGCGCAAGCAGTTTCACATACAGCTGCGCTGGTTGGAACGAACGTGTATGTGTGTGTGTATGTGTGTATGTATGTATGTAGGCTATGTTCGATCTCATACATACACACACACACACACACACACATACACACATACACGCCCCACTGAGCTCACAACTCACAACGCAAACAGTCATTCGGTCACGTGAGCTCCCCCATTCATTTAAAGCGCGATCGACTACCGCGCATGTGCGCATGTTTTGTAGTGAGCTGTGCTGGACGAACACGAACGTGTGTGTATGTCTGTATGTGTGTGTGTATGTATATACATACACACATACACACACACATACATACACGTTGTAAGTAAGCTTTGAACAAGCAACCAAAGGGCGCTTTTCACACCCCATACAAAACCAATGGGTTCCTTCTCCGATGGCTTGCTTTCGATTGCACCCTGTGTGTGTGCGTGTGTGTGTTTACACAATTACGGTTGTCTGCTCACAGACTGCGTGTAGAGACAGGAAGGTGTCTCCACCTGAACAGCGCGTGTGTTGGTGTGAGACTGGCATACAGAATGAGCAACACACACTTGTGTGCCCCTACAGCATATCCAGGACAAATATGGACGTGACTCCAATGAACTGCACTCACTTTTTGTGAACACAGATAAACGAGTACTAGTCATGCTGCATGCTCGCCTTGCATTACTGAAACACCAGCAAGCTTCTATAGACTGATGGTAGGTGTGAATTGTCTTTTTATGTGTATTTTAATATTTGTATAAATGGTTTATTGTATACAGTTGTGTTTATTGTTTGGACCCGAATGTTTTTAACATTTTTGTCAATAAAAGCACTAACTAACTGTGTGTGTGTGTGTGTGTGTGTGTGTGTGTGTGTGTGTGTGTATGTGTGTGTGCTTGTTTGTAAGGGGGTTGTGTATGGTGTGTGTGTTAGTGTGTGTGTGTCTGTGGGAGGAAGTGTTTATCGTATGCTGTGTGTGTGTGTGTGTATGTGTTTGAGTGTGAGTGTGTGTGAGTGTTTGAGTGTGTGTGTGTGCTTGTGTGTAATGGGGTTGTTTATGGTGTGTGTGTGTGTGTGTTTGAGTGTGTGTGTTTGTGTGTGTGTGTGTGTGTGTATTTGAGTGTGTATGTGTGTGTGCGTGTTTGAGTGTGTGTGTGTGTGTGGGTGCGTGTTTGCCTAGGCCCTTTGTTGAGGAAGAGAGGGATGTTTTGCATTTCAAATAGAGGCCCGTGATTTAAGAGGTGTCACAGTGTGCTATAACAGAGGCACTGGACATGAGTGTGAGAATAGCTTTCACACACAAGCACACACACACACAGACACACACAGACACACACACACACACTCTTCTACCCTTCTGTACTCTCATCCCGTCTTTAAAATATTTTTTCCGTCTTTAAAGGAGAAGGCTCTTTTTTGAGAACATGGACCTTATTTACGGCATATTATAAGACATTTGACTTATAATATGCTTATAATATAATATGACATTTGACTTATAATTTGACACATTGAGCAAGTGAGGAAGCTTTATTTCGTTTCTAAAGACGTTTCTAAAAATCATATTACAGAGGCATGTGAAAACCACAACAAGCCCTCGCTCTATGGAAGCACAACTAGCGATTCATAAAAATAGATTGATGAAAACAACCGTTTCGCGGCAGAAGATACAGTACATTTTTTAGTAGTTACATTCTTGGTGCCCCGTCCGCCGCCATTACATGGATATACTTGGCTTGAGCTGGATTTTAAATTTCTTCTACAGGCCTCCGAATTACACCAAAGTTATCTCGGTGAGTCAAACGTCTTATAATATGCCGTAAATAAGGTCCAGGTTGTCGAAAAGAGCCTTCTCCTTTAAAATCTCTTTCTCTCCACGGTCGTACTCACATTTGTAAAATCACTTCCATATGATATGATATTACGATTAAGCACATGCCAGGGACGTTGTTTCAGAGCGAAGCCACCCACTAATTCTACTGGAACACCATTCCAACAGCCAAGTTCCCTACAGTGCACAGCTCACTGGGCTTGGACACCAGGTATTATAAAAGGAATATTCCTCCCCAAAGACACTACCTCCTCAGATGGCTTCTCCTAGGAAATAATGAATGTGTGGATTTAGCAGCTAACTGATGCCTTCCATTCAGAACAGAGATGGTAATTGGTTGAGTGGAGAGAGGACGATTGTGACAGTGTGTATAGAGAGTGTAGAGATAGTATAGAGAACAGCCTGCTCTGTGTGTGTGTGTGTGTGTGTGTGTGTGTGTGTGTGTGTGTGTGTGTGTGTGTGTGTGCGAGAAGTCCGGGGCATGCGCGCACACATACACACACACATACAAACACACATACGCACAATGACACACCTCCTTGGATGTAGATATAACAGACTCAAACACAAAAGTAGAAAAGAACTTGATTCATACACACGCACGCAAAACGCACGCGTGCACCCACACGCACATACACACACTCACACACATGCGCACACACACACACACACACACACACACACACACACACACACACACACACACACACACACACACACAGCCCCGGCGGTATCCCGGGGAAAGCCAGCCCCTAATCTTTCACGCTGAGCCCTCCTCTCTGCTTTATCCTGGAGGATTAGAGAGAGAGAGAGGAGAGAGAGAGAGAGAGAGAGAGAGAGAGAGAGAGAGAGAGAGAGAGAGAGAATAGTACAACCCCTCTGGCTCAGAAAAGAAGAGAGAAGGAGAGAGAGAGAGTGAGAGAGAGAGAGAGAGAGAGAGAGAGAGAGTATAGTACAACCCCTCTGGCTCAGAGAAGAAGAGAGAGGCAGAGAGAGAGGGAGGGAGGGAGGGAGGGAGAGAAAGAGAGGGGGAGCAGGACAGAGGGAGAGAGACTGACCTACATTAGAGAAAGAGAGTATTGCTTCACTGACAGATCCAGCACACACATTCACAGGAACGAAGCCAGCACCTCAGCACGCGCACACACACACACACACACACACACACACACACACACACACACACACACACACACACACACACACACACCGTACATTCATAGAGAAAGATTAATGAAACAAAGACTTGAGTTCATTCTAATATAGACAGCACACACACACACACACACACACACACACAAAAGCCTGAAAGCTGTGTCACCTGAATCTTGCTGAGTATGCAGACCCAGGAGGTGTGTGTGTGTGTGTGTGTATCAGATGACCAGCAGTCTCGCATAGCCAGACCTATCTGGTTTTAGCGCTGAAGAAAGGTCTGGGCGCAGCCTGGTATCACTCTGGGATGGGGAGAGGGGGGTGCAGCCTGGTATCACTCTGGGATGGGGAGACGCTGTATTTCTTCCAACCAATCACAATAGTCTTAGGTGGTGCTACGCTTTTTAGGGTCCGGGCAGCCTCAGCTGACGGTCCCTCTTGTATTTCCCAATATTCTGAATCTTCTAAATCTTTTTCCTAGGAAGTCTGACTTCCCATGCATGAAAAATCACCAAACTTTGCACACAGGTCTTGTCCTATGCCAGAAGTTCTCAACTGGCATTGTGGGCCAATAGTCCTGATGGTGGCGCTACAGCAACTGTCTAAAGTTTAAAACTTTAAAAAATCATAAAGAATCAGCCGTACGTGCTATCACTTTGCAACCACCACCAAAATGTAGGCCCAAGTGAGCAGAAACTTGTCTCACATGCTTTGAGCTGTCAGGAATTATGAGGTCCATCAGAGTTTTTCTCAAAAACAGTAAAACCTATCAAACTATACTATCAAACCCAATTTTTTTGTCAATTGACACCCCAGTTGCTGCACTGCATTTTCAGACTGTCCTCCACAAAGGATCTTCACTGATTTTTGAAATGTCAAAAATTGATGCTGCAGCACATCAAAATGTTTTACTGTAAACAGTACTGTATGCAGCTACAGTACTGCAAATACTCGCTCAATAAATCTCCAATGTTCATGAAAAAATGAGAAAATTTTAGAATTTTATCTCAAAAATTTATTTTTTTACAGTATTTTGAAGTCTGTCCTCATTTTGTCCCCTCAAACTACTGCTGTTCATACAGGACCCAGGTCAGGTCCAGCCTGGCTTATGTGTTTGGCTGGCTTGTTTCTGTTCAGGACTGGTAGGACGGAAGCTAGTCATGCCACTGAAATAGCTGTGAATTGAAATTACATTAAATAATGTCTGATAAATTAAGATAGGTCTTGTCGCCTGGACAAATCAGTTCCAATGTTTAGAATGCTAATCCAGCACAATAAGAGCGAGATAGCCAGTTAGCTCATGAGCTCACAACAACTAGCAGCAGCTTCCATAACATTAATGGTA
>NC_140254.1:10454426-10456926 GCF_949987555.1 Borostomias antarcticus
AGCCGATTCGGCTATAATTGATTTGAAATCGAATTGTGAGTCCAATTTTCAAAATCGAGTTGAATCGTGAGATCACTACCGATTCCCACCCCTAGTGGGTAGTGGTCCTCGCTGCCTGGAGCTGCTTGTAAGTAAGTAAGTAAGTAAGTAAGTAAGTAAGTAAGTAAGTAAGTAAGTTAGTAAGTAAGTGAAGTTTATTCATAAAGCACTTTTCTCAGACATGGTCACAAAGTGCTTCACAGATAAGATGAAAACAATGGTAAAAAGTAACAGAGCATAGACGATTACCCCCCAAAACAACACAAGAAAAAGAAACCAGGAACAAATTCATGCATCAAAGATAAGAGAGCATAATACATAACAGAGCTGGCAGGCAGCAGAGCAGAGCGCAGACCGTAGGGGTGGAGGCAGAGTGGTCCAGAGCCTGGGGGCTACAGCCTCAAAAGCTCCATCACCACAGTTAACAGGTTGAGAGATCTGTAGGATCACCATAGTTAAAGGAGTAGTAAAGGGAAAAATCATGTTTAGCCCTGTTTTAAGGTTACTTATGATCATATGCAATGGTTCAGATCAAAAAGTTGACAAAACTAGCACTTTTGAGAAAGTCTGATAATTGCTCTACCACCGTTTTGGTCATACAATGGATGTGGGTGGGCACCGTGAAAAATCATTCAAAAACATGGAAGCGATGCCCCCTTCCTCAAACCGAGCGACCATCAGTCACGTGCCTCCTCCATGCTTCCGAGCCAGACAACACCGCCCGGACAACGCTCTTCACACATCACTGTAAGGTTGACATCCATGCGTTCTCTTTGATGTGGGGTGATGCCAAAGTGTTGTTTAAGCTTAGAAGATTTAGGATAGGCTGTGATAATCTATGACATCATTCTTTTAATTTCTGCTGTGTTTTCATATTGCCACGTGTTTTTCCATCTATTATTGAATTGTGTTATAATATTATTTTGATAATTGATTAGTATAATTTCAATAAATATTATTAACTTTTGACCATGTCCGAGCGTCATCACATTATCTCAGGTCACTTGATCGAGTCAAGACCTCCTGCAGACTGAGATTGATGAATAAATTTGACTATTGATAAAGGTTATCGTGTTTCCCTGTACAAAACAAGGTGGTGCCCCATACGAGTTGATTTAATGCCTTAAATCCATTTTCCTTCATATTTGTGATAACGGGTATAATGGTATAATCATAAATTATACTGGTCATAGTCATAGTTCTAACCCTAGAACACGCTACACAAGTCTTTTCAGTGCAGACTTGAAACAGGGAAATATGGGTGGTAAGCAATATTAAATCAGCTTATGATCTGCCCCAAGAGTAACAAATAGAGCATAAATAGCAGCGGTCCCAGAACCGAGCCCTGTGGGACACCACAGGACAATGGAGAGGAACTGGATACAAAGTCTCCAATAGAGACATTGAAACTTCTCTTGCTCAGATAGGATGAGAACCAGTCGAGGGCTGTGCCTGAGATGCCCACCCAGATTGGTATTTATCATAAATATTGTGACTCTCTAGCACAGCAATAAATTGATTGGCCACAACCTTTTCTAAAATCTTGGACAAGAACCAGGCGCCCAGATTGGCTGGGGCAAGGGGGGGCACTGCCCCCCTTGGTGGCCAGATGCGCAAAATGTCTGCAACGCATCCAAAACATGTATTCTAGAGACTGGGTCCCGACCGGATCGGAGAAATGCACTGAACAGCCTGGCTCCTGCTTGCGTGAGAATTGATCGCTTTGCGGTGCTTATTCCTCATCATATAGACATATAGTCTTCATTAGGACCAATGCACCTGATGAAGTGTGTGGGAATAGTAGGCTATAGTCTTCATTAGGACCAATGCACATGATGAAGTGTGTGGGAATAGTATAGTCTTTATTAGGACCAATGCATTATTATGAAGTGTGTGGGAATAGTAGGCTATAGTCTTCATTAGGACCAAGACACATGATGAAGTGTGTGGGAATAGTAGTCTTCAATAGAACCGATGCACATGATGAAGTGTGTGGGAATAGTATAGTCTTCATTAGGACCAATGCACCTGATGAAGTGTGTGGGAATAGTAGGCTATAGTCTCCATTAGGACCAATGCACATGATGAAGTGTGTGGGAATAGTATAGTCTTCATTAGGACCACTGCACCTGATGAAGTGTATGGGAATAGTATAGTAGGAGAGGATGAAAGCTCCTATGGTGAGCAGGTTATCATTGTTTATTGTTTTTGGCAGTAGGTCTAATGTGTGTATTGCTAATAAAATGTGTTATTTCAAATTTTTCGTTGCGCTCCTAAATTTCTTTCTGTGCTCCTAAATGTTTTCATTTAGGAGAACATGTGCCATGAGCCCTGCTTGATACAAGAATGTTGACACTTCATGTAGCATATTTCAGTAGCAGGCTATTCAACACGCTGAATGAATGAAATTAATTAATTAAATATTCATATAGCCTAGGCTTTGAAACATGACTGCCCCCTC
>NC_140254.1:10466926-10476926 GCF_949987555.1 Borostomias antarcticus
GTGTGTGTGAGTGTGTGTGTGTGTGTGTGTGTGTGATACTCTATGATGACCCACTGTTGTGCTGTGATGAGAGAATCAGAGAGAAAAGAAGAGTGCAGAGGGCAGAGAAGACTATGAAGTCAGTCTTGCCTGAACCCTGACCTCTCTATCTCTCTCTGTCTCTCTCTCTCTTCTCTTTCTCTCTCTCTTTCTCTTTCTCTTTCTCTCTCTCTCTGTCTCTCTCTCTTCTCTCTCTCTGTCTCTCTCAAAGAGAGGCATGAAAGGGATTCTCTGGGTGGCCTGTTTGTTCAATTTGAGAACAGCATCTGGAATGATACTGGACTTCAGAGGGCTTTCAGAGGCCCAGCAACCACTGTGAAGTGTGTGTGTGTGTGTGTGTGTGTGTGTGTGTGTGTGTGTGTGTGTGTGTGTGTGTGTGTGTGTGCGTGTGTGTGTGAGTGCGTGTGTGTGTGCGAGTGTGTGTATGTGTGTGTGCGCGTGCGTGTGTGTTTGTGTGTGGGCGTCTGTGCGTGAGACGGTGGTGAGGAGGGGGTGTGTGTGCGTGTGTGTGGGCGTCTGTGCGTGAGACGGTGGTGGGGAGGGTGTGTGTGTGTGTGTGTGTGTGTGTGTGTGTGTGTGTGGTTGTAACCATGAACTCAGCCTGAGGTAGGCCCTACTCATCTCTTACTCATCTCTTACACATGGGCCTATACAATACTTGCACAATACTTTGGACGTTAAATCCATCCATCTATCAATCAAACTAGCGAATTCAACCCAACACCTGTGGAATGGCCGGTCATGGCAAAGCACCCGCTAACGTAGGCTACCCCCCTCCCCCACGATCCAGGGCTAGGAAACCGGTCCATCCAGTTTATTTGAATATAAAATAATTTGTCTGTTTTATCGTTACCACTTTTGCACGTCGCAGTTGCAAAAGTGGTGACGATAAAACAGAGTGGTAGGCTACAGGACGGACAGAACAACTCAAAATTGACATTAAATGTTTCCATTTTTCTTGAGGAGAAACCGTAATGTACGGTTACGCAATGGAACTAACGTTTTTACAGGCAGTAAGAATTGACGCAGTAATATTTCACATAGAACACTAAAGAGGCTTTGCCCATGGTATATCGTGAATATACAACGGCTCTTAACCAATCAGATTGCGAAGTTGGAACTACCCGTTGTATAACGAAAATTAATGCCTTTCGCCTCGTGGGGTAATTAGCCCCAGCGTCATGCATTATTTTTTGATAACAGCACACCTTGTTGTGTATTATCCCTTACCTAATAACTACTACTAACTGTCCTGACAAGACATAACAAACGCCAGAGCAGTCAGCTGAACTCACGCCACGCTGGCTTACGTCAACTCAACCACCCACACACTGTCAGACTCATCCATTACCACAACAGAAGCAGTGTTGCCAACTCCTCTGTAAGGGAAGTAGCTGTCGGCTCTCGCAAAAGTAGCTAGAAGTAGCTAGATGACGTAATCAACTAATTTGCATAATATGCCATTCTGAAAGAGGCAAAATGTATAGAAAAGGCTGACTGGGTAGTTTACAATCTATTTACATATTTAAAACCCTTTTTTTGTTGACATATGACTAGTGTTAACTTTTTTTCTTTTCTTTTTTTACAGATATGCAGTGGCTTAATGAATGTAGACCTACAAAGTATTTAAATATTTGCTGCAGGGCTGCTATCTAGTCAGACCGGCCGCGTGGGTGCTGTGTGAGGACACAGCCCTCATAGACCTACTCGGCTCTCGTGAGCTCGGCTGTAACGTGAACCACGGAACGGGATATGTTAGATGCTTTTGCAGAGCCTTGTCAACACAATCCTTCCCCAAATTACCAGAAAAACTCGCTAGATTTGTCGCTAGTCACTTTTGACAAAGTCGCCAAGGGGGTCTGGAGTCGCCAGATATAGTGACAAAGTTGGCGACACTGAGCAGAAGTTAGGGAGAGAGGGATGGGGGAGAGAGGGATGGGAGGAGTAGAGAGACAGAGAGAGGGGGGCGGGGCAGAGGAGACTCCAGACAGGCGGAGAGAGAGGGGAGGGAGGGGTGGAGGGATGATAGACAAAATGAGTAGTCAGGGAGGGATGGATAGGAGGTGTAGTGATGAAGGGATGGAGGGATGGATAGGAGGTGTAGTGAAGGGATGGAGGGATGGATAGGAGGTGTAGTGAAGGGATGGAGGGATGGATAGGAGGTGTAGTGATGGAGGGAGGGATAGGAGGTGTAGTGAGGGAGGGATGGAGGGAGGGATAGGAGGTGTAGTGAGGGAGGGATGGAGGGAGGGATAGGAGGTGTAGTGAAGAATGGATGGAGGGAGGGATAGGAGGTGTAGTGATGAAGGGATGGAGGGAGGGATAGGAGGTGTAGTGATGAAGGGATGGAGGGAGGGATAGGAGGTGTAGTGAAGAAGGGATGGAGGGAGGGATAGGAGGTGTAGTGATGAAGGGATGGAGGGAGGGATAGGAGGTGTAGTGAGGGAGGGATGGAGGGAGGGATAGGAGGTGTAGTGAAGAAGGGATGGAGGGAGGGAGAGACAGAAGTTGAAGTCACCTTGAGAGGAAGCACAGGGAGGGATGAGACTGGCCCACATCAGGTAGTGCTGCTGAGAGATCTATTACCTGATAAAAGCACTGCAGACAACCTCCCCGCTCCCAGGCAATTGATTAGGGAATTGATTCAGTACGTGTGTGTGTGTGTGTGTGTGTGTGTGTGTGTGTGTGTGTGTGTGTGTGTGTGTGTGTGTGTGTGTGTGTGCGCGTGTCACGACTGTTGCTAAGAGCCTCAAGGTGTAGTGGCGTACTAGAACTCTCTTTGGAGACGGCACTTACATCATGTTAGTCTGTGTGTGTCTGCGTGTCTGTGTGTGTGTGCGTGTGTGTGTGTGTGCATGTGTGCATATGAGCGTGTGTGTGTGTGTGTATGTGTGTGTGTTCTTTAAGAGAGCGTCTGATGGAATGCCTGGCTTCGGCTTGCCAAGAGCACTTTTCCCAGCACCGGGGAGCCAAGACTTCCCCCAACCCGCCAAGAATAGCACTGGTGTCCTCACACACTTCACTGTGCACACACAGCACAGAGACAGGCAGGGCAGGAGAGAGAGGGGAGGGGGAGGAGAGAGAGGGGAGGGGGAGGAGAGAGAGGGGAGGGGGAGGAGAGAGTGAGAAGGAGAGAAGGGTTTTAGAGGGTTCTAAGTCCGATCCAGTGAGCTCAACACTCGCTCTGGCGTTACTGAACTGCACATGTGAACGGTGAAATAAAAGATGATTGGAAACATGCAGAATGACCTGTTGAAAGACGGAGATGGAACGAGGGAGAGAACGAGAGTGAGTGAGAGAGAGAGAGAGAACTAGAGAGAGAGAGAGAGAATGAGAAAGAGAGAGAGACAGAGAGAGAGAGAGAGAACGAGAGAGAGACAGAGAGAGAGAGAGAGAGAGAGAGAGAGAGAAAGATGACTGGCAGCAGAAGGGCGTCTGCAGAACTGTCTCCCAACTCCACACACCTCGCAGCTGCAGAGCAAGCTGTGTGTGTGTGTGTGTGTGTGTGTGTGTGTTTGTGTGTGTGTGTTTTACAATTCCTCATCCCTCCATCCAACCAACCACCATCAGAGGTACCAGGTAAGAACAGTAGGGGGCGACAAAGTTCCTAACTTCTCCACCACTCGGAAGAAGAAAGGCTCACAATAACAAGGCAGGACATTCTCATGTCACATCAAACATGAAGCACTTGATGGTCATACTAATGTAAGGTATTCTCCCTTAAAATAATCTGATTCATGATACTTTTAGCTCTCCTCACCCAGAAGATCGCCATGTACTTCAACCAACTATTAATCCATTGTCAAGTCACATCTATCTATCTATCTGTCTGTCTGTCTGTCTGTCTGTCTGTCTGTCTGTCTGTCTGTCTGTCTGTCTGTCTATTAAATATTAGTGATGAAATCAGTGATCCATACAGCAAACTCTGAGAATAGAAACCATTACTCAACAACACCAGGGACAGATAATCCACTGAATCAGTTAGAATTCACCGTTCAAATCATCACCTCCGGCATACGCCAGAAACTGAAAATAACAACTTTTCTTTCATGCCAGCAAGCGAAACAAATGCACCCCCGGCCCACCCTGGAAATCATCTGACTGTAGAACAGATTTAGACAAGTTTCGCCATAGTAGGGAGTGAATGGGGAGATGTACTGTACCGACTGAATTCTTAAAACGACAGTATTTGACCCCAAACTGCTGTGCCAGCGGCCATCAGACTGTATAACAGTGCCTGAGTGTTGTGGAGGTGTGTGTGTGTGTGTGTGTGTGTGTGTGTGTGTGTGTGTGTGTGTGTGTGTGTGTGTGTGTGTGTGTGTATGTATGTATGTACAGTATATATGTGTATTACTAGACATATCTATACAGCCTGGATGTATGTATGTATGTATATATGTGTACTCCTAGACATATCTATTACAGGCTGGATGGATGGATGTACATATTTGTATTCTATCCTATCGTATACTATGCTGTACATATGGATGTATATAGTCCCTGTTCCTCCTCTTTATGCTGTACATATGGATGTATATAGTCCCTGTTCCTCCTCTTTATGCTGTACATATGGATGTATATAGTTCCTGTTCCTCCTCTTTGCTATGCTTATTGCTACTGTACTAACTAGGCATATTCTGTATCTGCATTTCCAACAGTGCTGTATTTTTTTTTTCTACTGCTGAAATGCCAAATTTCCCCTTAGGGGCATCATTAAAGTGTCTGCCTGTCTGTCTGTCTGACTGCCTGCCTGCCTGTCTGTCTGTCTGTCTGTCTGTCTGTCTGTCTGTCTGTCTGTCTGTCTGTCTGTCTGTCTGTCTGTCTGCCTGCCTGCCTGTCTGTCTGTCTGTCTGTCTGTCTGTCTAAAAGCAGACGGCTACATCCTGAAGGCTGAGAGGAATCCACTGATGTCCACCTGTTGACATTTGGTCAATTTTACCGACTGCCAGACGACGGGACAACCAAGTTTATCACCTCTGTTGCTATCGTAGGGGGAACTCCAGAACCACCCGTTTATACAACATATCGTGTTCGTAAAGTGACATTATTTTGACCTTCCTTTAGCCCTACAGTAAGCTAGAATACAAAGGTCAGAATGTTGAAATTATAATAAAATAAATAAATGTAAATGACGTAATCCATGAATGAGCGGTGTGGGGAATGTACAGTACAGTGGGTCAATGAAAGGGCTAATGTATGTGAGACATGGCTGAAGTATTACAGGACCATTGCACAGCTCTGAGCAGAACATCACAAACACACACATACTGTACGCACACAAAAACACACACGCGTACCTTAGAGGAAGTATATGGGAAACAAGAAAAACATTGCCTGAGCATGAAAATGCAGCACAGACACAAACACACACACACACACACACACACACACACACACACACACACATACTGTTCATTCATGGGGGGTTTTCCTCCCTGACATACTCCCATGGGCATGATCTCTCAGGAGTGCCCAGGCTTATTCTTTCCTGGTGTGTGTGTGTGTGTGTAGGTGTGTGTGTGAAAACACTGCTTACTACATGTTGTTTAGTAAACATAGCCCTGTTGCAAGGCAGATATGAGTTTTCTTTCCACCAATCATCAACCAGAAACAGGATCACCTCAGAGAGCACAACTTCACTGCTGAATCTCGATAGTCTGAAAAAAAACACGTCTCCTTTCCTCGTTGGTTTCCCTCAGGCACTCTATCTCCTTGTCTCCTTTCCTCGTTGGTTTCCCTCAGGCGCTCTCTCTCCTTGTCTCCTTTTTGCTGCCTTTCGCTCCTTGATGCCCTGAAACACACCGTGCTCGCCGCTTGTCCTTAGAGAACGTGGTGTGAGAGGAACGGACAGCAACCACCTCCTTTTCGGTACGTGTGTTATTCTTACCCTAAGTTTGAGGCCCAGGGCGAATGAAGGAGAGCGCTCATAGGCGCGAATACTGCGCAAAGCTATCGGCTAACTAGCCAGGAGGCCTGACTAACGACAAATACACGCTGCCACTTCGCTCCCGTTACAATTAAACGCACTTCTCTCCACACTGCGCTGTTAGCACCGTGACGTTCGATCGTCCTGACAGCTTTCTTATTTGTAAAACTACAGAGAGGCAACAACGGCAACAACAACAAAAACTTGATTCTACAAGCTTGCCGACAGACGTTTTCCCTGTACAACAACAAGAATGTAAAGTCTGATATTCAAAATGACAGGAGAACAACTACAATTCTTCACCCTAAGATACACATCTCAATGACATCGATTCAACCCAAAGACACAGACACACCGGGGCGAAGGGTACATAGGGAAGTGTGTGTGTGTGTGTGTGTGCAGGTGTTTGGTGTGTGTGCGGTTTCTTTTGCGGAGGGTGAGGGTTGGAGTGCCTCTTACCTCATTCAATAGAGCTCCTCCAGACCCTGTGTCTGTCAGCCAGTGATACAACCCATGGAGGGGGGGGGGGTTCCAGACAATCCCAGAATGCAATGCTTCGTCTCAGGGCCCCGGCACTTTCTACAGAGAGAGAGAGGGAGAGACAGAGAGAGAGAGAGAGAGAGAGAGAGAGAGAGAGAGAGAGAGAGAGCAGCAGCTGTAAGACAACCTCACGTCCGGCAGTATCTCAAGGCGATACTTTCATTTTGAAGAATTTGATTTGGAAATTTCATTTTGAAGAATTTGATTTGGAAATTTCATTTTGAAGAATTTAATGTAGGTGCGCAAGCTTGGTACACACACATTTAGAAGCAAGACACACACACACACACACACACACAGTGGGACTAATTAGAGCTTGTTGTGGGGTAAATTATGGGATGAGTGGGATGGCTAATCTCCTGTGATGATGATGCTCATTTGAAGGAAGCAAGGGTGCTTTAACACACACACACACACACACACACTATTTAATACCACATGTACCCATATCTTCATGTACACCTCAGTACTATACAGTGTCTGCTGTGGGTCATCACACTGGGTTCCAGCCTGAGCCGCTGACAGATCTGTCGCTAACAAGAGTAGAGAGACCAGCACCACAGATGGAGGAGAGACCAGCACTCTACAGTGATAGAAGAGAGACCAGCCCTCTACAGAGATAGAGACCAGTCCTCTACAGAGATAGAGGAGAGACCAGCACTCTACAGAGATAGAGGAGAGACCAGCCCTCTACAGAGATGGAGGAGAGACCAGCCCTCTGCAGAGATAGAGGAGAGACCAGCCCTCTACAGAGATGGAGGAGAGACCAGCCCTCTACAGAGATGGAGGAGAGACCAGCCCTCTACAGAGATAGAGACCAGCCCTCTACAGAGATAGAGAGACCAGCCCTCAACAGAGATAGAGGAGAGACCAGCCCTCTACAGAGATGGAGGAGAGACCAGCCCTCTACAGAGATAGAGAGACCAGCCCTCTACAGAGATGGAGGAGAGACCAGCCCTCTACAGAGATGGAGGAGAGACCAGCCCTCTACAGAGATGGAGGAGACCAGCCCTCTACAGTGATAGAAGAGAGACCAGCCCTCTACAGAGATGGAGGAGAGACCAGCACTCTACAGTGATAGAAGAGAGACCAGCCCTCTACAGAGATAGAGACCAGTCCTCTACAGAGATAGAGGAGAGACCAGCACTCTACAGAGATAGAGGAGAGACCAGCCCTCTACAGAGATGGAGGAGAGACCAGCCCTCTGCAGAGATAGAGGAGAGACCAGCCCTCTACAGAGATGGAGGAGAGACCAGCCCTCTACAGAGATGGAGGAGAGACCAGCCCTCTGCAGAGATAGAGAGACCAGCCCTCAACAGAGATAGAGGAGAGACCAGCCCTCTACAGAGATGGAGGAGAGACCAGCCCTCTACAGAGATAGAGAGACCAGCCCTCTACAGAGATGGAGGAGAGACCAGCTCTCTACAGAGATGGAGGAGAGACCAGCCCTCTGCAGAGATAGAGGAGAGACCAGCCCTCTACAGAGATAGAGGAGAGACCAGCCCTCTACAGAGATGGAGAGACCAGCTCTCTACAGAGATGGAGGAGAGACCAGCCCTCTGCAGAGATAGAGGAGAGACCAGCCCTCTACAGAGATGGAGGAGAGACCAGCCCTCTACAGAGATGGAGGAGAGACCAGCCCTCTACAGAGATGGAGGAGAGACCAGCCCTCTACAGTGATGGAGGAGAGACCAGCCCTCTATAGTGACGGGGGGAAGAAGAAAATCGATGTGTCTCCATGGTGGGCTAAAACACCGGGCTTATCTTATACCAGGGAGACAGATCTATACACACACACCAGCTAGAACACAAGCACAGCACGGATCACTGGAAGCACATTGATGGTGAGGGAGAGGATGATGTAAACAGAGAGAGAGAGAGAGAGAGAGAGAGAGAGAGAGAGAGAGAGAGAGAGAGAGAGAGAGAAAGGGTTATCACACAAACTGGCCAAGGAATCAAAAGGAGGAAGGAGAGAGAGAGGAAGAGAGAGAAGATGAAATAAAAGAGAGAGGGGAGGAGAGAAAAGGAGAGAAAGAATGGGGAAAGAGAGAGCGAGAGCAGGTAGGCGGCGGAGAGAGAGAGAGAGACAGATGGTGCTAAAAGGGAGGTACACAGAGCGTCTGTGAAGACAGCCCGGGCAGTTCGTCGAGCCAGACACAGCAGGGGATGATGGGAAAAGCGTAAATGTCATCGATAAAAGTGGGCGGAGTGAGAAAGCGACAGGTGCAGTGAAGAGAGATGGACCTACCTGAGTCAATAAGACTCACTCTGGCTCCGAAACCACAACAGACATGATCATGTAGCAGTGAAAGGCCGATACTTTGGAGAGGTCCTATACTCTGAACCTCCGTCGCACAACGCCATTACTATCATTCAAGTAAAATATCACAAAAGCATTACACTTTTCTTTAAATCACAATTATAATTTTTTTATTTGTTTAAATAAAAAAATAAAATAAAAATAATAACTTAAAAATTAAAAATTAACATCTTACAGTTTCAGAATATAAAACGTTTCTCACATGAAGCACTAGGCTATGGTACATGGCCTGCAGTAGTTAGCCAAGTGAAAAACACCTCCAGCTACCGGTATGTTGGTCGTTCTAGTTGAGACTGAAACCTTCAATGCCAGACATCCAGCCGGACCTTCTGTGATCTCCTCCACTATGGGTCCAGACATCCTCAAACACTCTCTAAAGTATCTGAAATATTTTCTCCCTAATATTTGACCCTGGTCTGGAAAGACTGTGAGACAGCAGAAATGGTGTGTTTAAATGTCACTCTCGGCTAAAACGTGGCTCTCTGAATTCCTGACAAGTCTCTTTTTTCCTCAGCAACGTTCCCACAAAGAGCGCGTCTCATGGCCACCAGTCGTAAACAAGAAAGTGAGAACAGACTCCCCTTTTCAAGTCTAAAACCTTGTCTTGTCTGACAGGATGTTTCCAACGTTTCTAGAAGGTCTTGGAAGCTCTCAACGTTTGACTCCAATGAGATAGTAGCTGATTAAACATAATTATCACAAGACACTCTAGCTTAGCGTAAAGCACTCTCACACTTTACTAGCTTGGTCTATTGAGAGCTGTCTGTGAATGATTACATTTCTTATAATACACAATAGTTCATTAATTCTCCGGCTGACACATACTGTACACACACAGTTTATGACCAGCTGATTTCTACTGGCCGCGGCCCAGAATGCTTTGAGGCTGACGTAGTGTCTGACAGCTGGTTGGTTGCAGAAGAATGTGATGCGACCCGCCATTTTGGACGGAGGGACGTTTCGTGGCGATGGGGAGTGAAAGAGGAAATACCTCCTGAAACCACAAGCTTACTTTCCTGAGGGACCTAATATTTTCCATTCCAAAAATCAGTCCTCAGAACTGAGTTTCAAGGTGCTTGTTGCAAGGAGGAATGTTATCTGGGATGCACACATGCGTAGAGTGCAATTCTTCCATCTGTGTTCTCTGTCTTCCACATTCTCTCCCCACAGGGATT
>NC_140254.1:10489426-10491926 GCF_949987555.1 Borostomias antarcticus
ATAATCCTCTGTAGTGTTTTAACTGGCACCCTTGACTTGCCATCCAGATACTGAAAGTAGGACCTGACTTAGACCATGATTTACAGCAGAGGCCTCCAGTCAGACAGGCCGACCAGTTCCCCCCCTGTGTGTCCAGAGCTCTAGGACAGAACTGGCCATGCTGCGCTGCCCACACATAGTTAGAAAGATGAATGGCTACAATTAGGCTCAGATTCAAAAGATTCAACTGGCAATTCAGCAACAAGCTGCCTTCTTTAGGGAGCATGCACATACTGTACATCAACACATCGGTGGTGTAGTACTAGTTGATCTAATGAATCTTTGAGGGCGTTATATAGATTGTATCATTCCTTCCTCAAAGATATTGCTTTGGCCTTCATACTCCTGGAAAGTCACAAGGGGCACCATCTCTCTCATTAGTTTCTCTCATCTGTGTGTCAGTTAAGGTTGCCACGGTACCCAGTATAATATTGTACCGTACGGTCTGCAGCCATGGTTCAATGCGCACTTGTGAATTGCGTATTTTCATTTTCTATTTTCCATGCATTGCTTACTGCTTCTACTGCTGAGAAAGCCTCTCCCCGCGAGTAAATAATCATACAGGATTTCCTCCAGAAAAAGACTGGTTGCACTTGTAGCAATGAGGTCGGCAAAGTCTGGTGCTCCTCATTCAGTCCCCTCGCTGTCTCCTCCTGCGTGTGAGGCAGGCAGACAGAGCAGGAGAAAGAGATGATCATTAGGAAAATCGAATATGCTTCTTAGATGAATATTGTAATCTTATTGCAAGTTAGAAATGGGGATAGATAAAAAGTTCAAGAAATGTACATAACCTAAATAGAAAATCAACTTTCTTAATGGAGTAGTAAAGGGAAAATGCATGTTTAGCCCCGTTTTAAGGTTACTTATGATCATATACAATGGTTCAGATCAAAACGTTGACAAAACTAGCACTTTTGAGAAAGTCTGATAATTGCTCTACCACCGTTTAGGTCATACAATGGATGTGGGTGGGCATCGTGAAAAATCATTCAAAAACATGTTAAACTCTCGATTTCAAAGACAAAAAGCTCACCGAGGGGGTAATTGGTGTCCGTTGGTGTTCTGACATCAAATTCGCCGCAAAGTATGAATCCTGTAGGGTTTTATTGATCATTTTATGAAATCAATTGACTTGTATTGAAGCGACCGTTGTAGATATGTAGATCAATCCGCAGAGGGGATTCAGGAAGCAGAACTACTTACGGTAGTTTGCGGACGTTTACACACGTATGTGCTGCGACTAAATAGTTCTATGCTAAATATTAAAAAAAGCCTTTCCAGATGAACTTGAATCTTTCTTTATGGCAAATTATATGTCAGAACGCCAACTAACACCTCGGTGAGTTTCTTGTCTTTGAAATTGAGAGTTTAACATGTTTTTTGAATGATTTTTCACGGTGCCCATCCACATCCATTGTATGACCAAAACGGTGGTAGAGAAATTATCAGACTTTCTCAAAAGTACTAGTTTTGTCAACGTTTTGATCTGAACCATTGTATATGATCATAAGTAACCTTAAAACAGGGCTAAACATGCATTTTCCCTTTACTACTCCTTGAATTTCTCCAATTGGCCAACTGTTAGTTTTGACCAGACACAGGGCAGCCATCTTCATAACAATGACATACAGTACGCTGTGCTAATCCACTACTAGACCACTAGTCACAGCTAAGAGACACTTTTATACTTACATTTGGAAGTGTTTTTAATATCTTTATTTTTTTTATGTATAGTATATTATACAATACACCAGGCAATACGCCAGAATGCGTCTGAAAGGAAAAGTTCCATAAGTAATAAGCAATATAAAGAATTACTTTTGGAAATAGTACTGAAGCATTTTTTTCTCCTTACGCACAAAATACGTACAAAAAGCCAAAAAAGTAAATAAAAAAATGCTAAAACCGACGTACGTATTGAACCGTGGGCTAAATGTTCTGTTACATCCTTAGTGTCACTACTGTGGCTAACACTAGCTAGTCATGCTAAGCCCATCTAACATATAGCATGTAGCTTGTAGCATGACTGGCATTTTTCATTAGACTTACAGTAAATGTGTCATTACGTATCTTTTTGCCAGTGTGATTGTAAAGTTGTTTTCTTGAGGTTAGCACATCAGAATCCTATCCAAGTATAGTCTTTAATGGTAAGCTTTAACTGTGTTTGTAAAGTAGCTTTACCTGTGTTTATGAAGTACTGTATGTAGCGTAAACTGTGTTTGTAAAGAGTTTTCACTGTGTTTGTAAAGTTGCTGTAGTGCAGGTGCTTAACAATCACTCATTTAAACATTTAAATATTGCTCCTGTATATTGGTATTATAAATCAAGAGCGATAAGTGATTGAGCTCCTCTGTGAAAACCGTGTCTTTGTAGACTGCCGTTTGGCTCTGCTACAGCAACTATAATAACTATTATAGAGAATTAAAAAATAATATACTGTATATATAATTGGAGGCGTGGC
>NC_140254.1:10499426-10529426 GCF_949987555.1 Borostomias antarcticus
ATAGAACCTTTGGCCCTAATTCTATTTTTCCTATTTTACTGTTAGGCCTACTGTAGAAATCCAGAATGGAAACGACAGGGTTAGTGAAGTTTCAGTCAGCGAGAGAGGGAGAGAGCTGCATGAAACGTGATATCCTACGAAGTGAACGCCTACTGCACTTGACCAATAATCAGAAAAGATCATATTATCATATTGTAGCGACTCGTGTTTATAATGTTGTTGCTGTTTGTGTGTTGGTGTGTGGTTGTAGAGGGAGGGGAACGGGCGCTGTGTGGGATATAATAGCCTACTGTAGGTGGGCGTTCCTCTTCCCTCTTTCTACTGTATTTTGATTTTGGGAGTCAGTGTCAGCCTACGTCCGTGCCGCTGGGCGATTCATTAAACCAGACCCTTCTGAGTTTTAAGATACGCCTCAGTCGGCCTTATTGATGACATTACAATGTTTTTGTAGCCTACATTTGTTCTTGTATATAGATATACAATCTTGGATATAGTCTTATCTTTTCCCAGTGTGTCAAGCTTTTCTCCATAACTAGTGACAGACCGCACTTTTTGCAGAAAATATCAGTTCTGTTTGTTTCTGTGCATCGCAGCTGGCAGAACCTATTTTTAAATCTGCCTCATATATATTTCGCCCTTAATATCATCCAATATCAATTCAATATCATTCAAACTTCACAAGTTCTGAGGAGAAGAGAGAAAGAAGGAGAGAGTGCGCCCTGACTGCTGCAGTTAATACCAGCTTTTCAAAAGCGGTATTTGCACCTCCCTTACCGCGTGTGGCAGTTATCTCATGGTGTTTGTGGATCTGAAGTACCTAATTTACGTACATTCAAATGAGCCTGGCGCAGCTGTGGAGCTATTTGCTCATCGGTGCAGTGTGCTATGCTTTCCCCCCGTGTGCTTTGTGGATTGGATGCTATTTTTTTGTCTCATTTGAACGGGGTTTGCCGCCGCAAAAAACGCGCAATCCTTTTGTGGATTTGGCCCCAAGACCTTCAGCTTCTCGATCTGCATACCAGGCTGCCTATGAGATGAGCTCCATCCCAACCCTCTCTACGCTGCATCTTGATTGGTACAAACTCAGACACAGGAATGAATCATCATCTCCTTTAAAAAAACAAAACTCAACAACAAGTAAACAAACAAACAAACAAACACGCAACAACGGAGTTACATCAAACCCTGTGTGCGTCACAGAACCGCAATGGTGTTTCGCAATCTGTGTTCTGGCTCCAGTAGGTTAACTATGCTGAGTCTGCTAGTGTGTCTATGCTGTACGTTAGGACACCTGTGGTTGTTCCATCGCAGCGGTCTTTATGACCCCTGTATACTCTCAGTTGTGGTGTTATGGTGGTTACTGGGCAGAATGGCAGACATGGTGTAACGGCACTTCTCGTAAGCAGCGGAGAATCCTGGTTCACCCGCTGTTTCCAGGGCCTGTGAAACACCACACGCTGTTTCTACAGGGTGTGCTAATAGAGTTACAGAATCCCCTGTGTGGTGTGCAGAATCCACACCAGTGGTGTTACTGCAATATTTGAGTTTTCTCTTGTTTTGTACCTTTTTGACACATTTTCTGTTGCTTTTAATCTTTGCATGTTTTAGCACATCTGTAGCACTTTGAGATTTTACTGAAATGTAAAGTGCATTACACATAAAATGGATTATTATTATGTGCGCCGAGGAGCGCACAGCGAACCAGCCCCCCCCCCCCCCACCGTGACGCATGTCGCCATCATGTACTGTACAGTTGTTGGGGGAAATGTTCCCTTTCAGGAAATTGAGAGTTTAACATGTTTTTTTGAATGATTTTTCACGGTGCCCACCCACATCCATTGTATGACCAAAACGGTGGTAGAGCAATTATCAGACTTTCTTAAAAGTACTAGTTTTGTCAACGTTTTGATCTGAACCATTGTATGTGATCATAAGTAACCTTAAAACAGGGCTAAACATGCATTTTCCCTTTACTACTCCTTTAACATCAGGAGGTTCCTGTAAATGTGAAATGTCCAACCGCTCACACCTTTACCAAAAGGCTCAGTGTAATATGACATATAAGTTATGAATATTGTGTTTCATTCGGCCGTGCCTCACATATCATCCTGTCGACCTTTTTAACACGTCCTACTGGTTGAATGTTGACTCACCTGTTCAAATGTTTTAAAACAAGCGCCAAAAGAGCAACTAAACAGCTCAAGCTCTGGACTCTGTGAATTTAGAAGGTAGCCGGCTTCCTGAGCAGAACAGACTATACTTTTACTGAGACGACAAGCGTAGTTCTTTATGGATAAAGCAAAATGCACTTGGAAATGAGAAAAATGAACAGTGGTGGTGGGTTCTGGTACATGTGTGACGGACGTACAATGTACAGCACCCACGCCACACGCACTTATGTTAATTCAATTAATATGGAGGACAACCACTACCACACAGTGCATTTTTATCAGTCCATTGCAAAATGAAGTTGTGACATTGTTGTCTGTGACTCAACCAGTGACACCAAAGCAAATCCTAATGTGATGGTTAAGGCAGTTCCTGTGTGCTGAGTACACAATGATTCCAGACCGTGGTGTTGCAGCATTATGGCTATCAGGATGGGGTTATGGCGTTTCCTGTGTGCCGTACGGAGATGTGTGTGGGAGTCCTGGCTCCCCTACTGCTCTCCAGTAACAGCCAGAGAGAGAGAGAGAGAGAGCTGTGAAGACATCTGACAAATATAGACACTAGCTAACACTGCCTACCTGCAAGCTCACATTCATCACACGCGCTGTACATGTACACACACACACCCACACACACACACACGCACGCACGCACACATGCACGCACAAACACACGCACGCACACACATGCATACACACACACACACACACACACATGCACACACACGCACACACATGCACACACACACGCACACACACACACGCACGCACGCACACACACACAAACGCACACACACACACACATGGATACACATGCACACACACACACACATGCATGCACACACACACACACATGCACACACGTGCACGCACACACACATGCATGCACACACACACGCACACACGTGCACACACACACATGCATACACACACACACACGTACACACATGCATACACACACACGCAGACACATGCATACACACACACACACATACATACACACACACATACACATACTGTACAGTACAAACAGACACGCACACGCAGTACACAAACACACAAGCACACACGCACACGCCCACTCACACAAGCAAACAGTACACACATACACAAACACACGCGCGCACACACACACACACACACACACACACACACACACACACACACACACACACACACACACACACACACACAGGTCTAAGGTTATGGGAAAGAGCCCTTGGCCACAATTCTGGAAAAAGAAAGCTTTGCTTCCAGTCAACATCTCCTCCTCTACCCCAGACAGACTGAGTTCACACAGACAACATGTGTCCCTCACTCTATTATAGTAGCATAAGAATGTATCACTAACAATGTATCACTAACAATGTATCATTAACAATGTATCACGTTGTAGTAGCATAAGAATGATGTGTTTCATTGTGCCAGACTGTTCGGATCTAGAGGAATCCTGATGTGAAGCCGGTGGAGAAACAGGAGGGGCTACACTGATAGAAAAAGGAGGGGGTACACTGATAAATAACTGGACCAATCAGAGAGGATTTTTAATGATATTATTCTTACTGTCGACTCTGGGTGTGCTGCTATCCTGGTTACACTAGATCTGACCGCGGCCTTTGACACTGTGGACCACAAGACCCTTCTTACCCGCCTTGAACAGTGTGCTGGCATTAAAGGTGCTGCTCTCATGTTCCTACAGTCTTACCTGACTGATAGGAGCTTCTCTGTCCAGCTGGGTGAGTTCTCCTCTAGTGTGGCCCCCCTCACCTGCGGTGTCCCCCAAGGATCCATCTTAGGCCCTTTATTATTTTCTTTATATATGCTGCCCCTGGGTTCCATTCTACGGAAACACAATGTGTCTTTCCACTGCTATGCTGACGATGTCCAACTGTACCTCCCCCTGAAATTGAACTGTAAGGATTCCTTTAAGCCTGTAACATCTGCGCTAAATGACATCAAGACCTGGATGGACTTAAACTTCCTTAGTCTGAATGATGGGAAGACCGAGGTTATTTTGTTTGGTCATAAAGACAGCCATATTAGCAACCTAGGAACCCTCGCTGCCAAGAATCGCTCTTTTATTAAAAGTCTTGGTGTCACTTTTGATACTGGTTTTAATTTTGAGCGACAAATCATCTCTGTGGTTAAAGGCTCTTTTTTCCAGCTGAGGCTCTTATCCAAACTGAAACCGTACCTCTCTCTTAAGGACCTGGAGACAGTCATCCATGCTTTTATTTCTTCAAGATTGGACTACTGTAATGCCTTGTATGTGGGCCTTGACCAGCGGTCACTGAGGCGCCTGCAATTGGTCCAGAATGCTGCTGCGAGCCTCCTGACTGGAACCAAGAAGCGGGACCACATCACACCGGTGCTGGCCTCCCTCCACTGGCTTCCTGTTCGCTTCAGGATTGATTTTCAAATCTTAATGTTTATTTTTAAGGCTCTACATGGTTTGGCCCCCCACTATCTGGCTGAACTGATTCAAGTTCGGGCGACATCTAGAACCCTGAGGTCCTCCTCCGAGACTCTTTTAATAGTCCCTAGATCGAGACTTAAGACCAAGGGTGACCGAGCTTTTGCGGTGGCTGGCCCAAAGCTCTGGAACAGCCTCCCTCCACACATTAGACACGCACAGAACCTAGGGCTCTTTAAGTTTCAGCTTAAAACGCACTTGTTTTCACTGGCTTTTGAGGCCTGATAGCCTACATCCCTTGTCCTGTTTTGTGTCCTGTCCTTTTATTGTTCTGTGATTATGTGCACTTTATTCTGTTTTTTGTTTTAGTTTATTTTATATATTGTACAGCACTTTGGTGCAACTTCGGTTGATTTTAAACGTGCTTTATAAATAAAGTTGACCTTGACCTTGACATGATTAACGGGTTGGGGTTGGGGTGGTGGAGGAGGGGGAGGGGGAGAGAGAGAGAGAGAGAGAGACAGAGAGAAACAGAGAGAGAGAGAGAGAGAGAGAGAGAGAGGGAGGGAGAGAGAGAGAAAGAGAGAGAGAGATCACATAAGATAGCTGGATTTCCGAGGGAGGTGATCGGTGACATCATTGGCCCTCAGTGTTTGTCCAATCCAATCTAGCCAGGGCCCCGCCGTACTACGAAGCTCGTTCAACATATCCAGGATAACTTTTCGCTAGCTCGCCTGAGTAAACTGGACAACCGCAATCACGGATAAATGGTACTACGACGGTGGCTATCAACTCGTTAAGTCGACCCAGCTGGTCCAATCTAGCTATGAGCGCGTTCACGGTAAAAGGGGAGGTATTTGCTCGAAATGACCAATCGCATACCTTAGTATGGGTATTTGGACACGGCCATGGACAAGGCAAACAATATGCATAAAGTTCCGTCCACCGTATTTTACACAAGCAATAATATAGAAATATGAACTATAGGCGCAACACAGTCGCTACTGCCAAAGGCAGGAAGGAAAGCTGGAAAAATCCTGCCTACGTTTTATCATTATCCTCCACATGAACACGAGTAGGCTAGATCATTGGGCTATGCCTATTCTTATGGCATGTAAAGCAATTGTAGCCTATATCAATATATCTTATTCTTTCAGCTGCAACCCCTAGACTGGCAGGGGATGCTTAAATAAAGCAAATGTAGGCTATGGTTTTTAATAGTTTCAGGTTGGAGTAGACAATGTGAAGTCTCTATACAAGAGACTAGAGATAACAGGCTATTAAAATGTAAAAAGTGAAGCTCGAGATGGAGAAGTAGGCTCTAAGCCTACAGGGAAAAGTAGCCTATTTTATCGTCATATCGTAGCGTCATTACTATAACGTCATTGATTGTCAGGCATTGGTGCTATCACAATTCAATATCTTTGTTCCTAGGAACGTGAGGCTAGTCTAATAAATCAACATTAAAGACTTGACAATTGAATAAAAAATGTTTCTCCGCATCACCCACAGACACGAAACTGCAGTGCAAGCCAGTGCATAGCCTACAGTCTACGACTGTAAATGCACAAGGCAAAATAGGCTATGGCTCAAGCACAAGCAGCTGTTGTTCTGCAATTTTTCATAATAGCTAGGCCTAAGAGGGTTTTGTCGGTTTGTAAAAAGTCTTCTAAGAACCTCTCACTGTTCGCGCACAGCAGATTATTGTTTAATTTGCACACTGAAGTTCCATATAGAATCGTAACGTCCATATACCTTTCTCCAAGTGAATTGATGTCAGCGGGCAGTGCTTCATACGTTTTGATCCATAATCTGGAACTTAACCTGCCCCGGAGCAGGTTAGCTCGGCAGCATAAGTTACCACGGCGATATAGCACAGTGAAAAGTGATCTAACTTCATGATACGGATAAACCAGGCTTGAACCTGAAGTTATCACGCTAACCCCGTAATCCTGTTTCGTAGTACAGGGCTCTGGTCTGCTACATTAATATTGCCTCATGACTCCTCAGGTGCTCTTCAGTACCCATGACCAGGACACACACACACACGCACACACACGCACGCACACACGCACGCACATACACATTCACATACATACACACACACACACACACACACAGACACACACACACACACAGACATACACACACACACGCACACACACACAGACATACACACACACAGACACACGCGCGCACACGCACACTCACACTCACAGACATTAGGCTTTAATAAAGGCAGTGTACATCTAGGACACGTTTATCCAAAGGAATGTCAATATAATTAATATTTATTTGTCTAGCACTCTTCATATAGACACTGCAGCACAAACTGCATTTAAATTTCATCACACAACATACACACAGGTCGTATCACACACACACACACACACACACACACACGCACACACGCAACAGCGCAGCAGCCCTGGGTGGCGTGGAAGCAGCCAGGAGCCGGACGGAGAGGCGAGGGACATTTTAAATGTGAAAAACTCTTCTTCTCTTGGCTGGGTCGTTCGTCAGCGGGGCTTATCGCTGACAGCAGCCTGGCCTGCTCTCTCTCTCTGTCACTGACACGGGACGGAAGGGTCCAGAAAACCGCCAGCTGATTACCCAGAGGTCTCGGGCCGACAGAGGGTCTACAATGGTCTTTTTTTTAAATCAAGATGCCTGTCTATCTGAGGCCTGTTTGCGTCTGTCTGTGTGTCTGTCTGTCTGCCTGCCTATCTGTCTGAGGTATGTTTGTGTCTATCTGTCTGCCTGTTGCTCTGCCTGCCTGCCTGTCTGCTTGCTTGCCTGTCTGTCTGTCTGTCTGCTTGCTTGCTTGCTTGTCAGTCTGCTTGTCTGTCTGTCTGTCTGTCTGTCTGTCTGTCTGTCTGTCTGTCTGTCTGCTTGCTTGTCTGTCTGTCTGTCTGTCTGTCTGCTTGTCTGTCTGTGTGCCTGCCTGTGGTGGACAGACAGCTCAGAGGCAGCATGTAGGTAATGTCCTTGTGCCTGATTGGATGATATTGAACTAAGGGGCGGGGTTGTACACAGCAGTAAATAATAAATGGCTGAGTGCTCTCGGGATTAAGGCATAATAGACTGTTGTAATATAGGCCGAATGTGTCCCCAAGGACAGCACTGAATTAAAGGTTGCCCTACATATGCACACACACATACGGTTTAGCTGACTGCAAACACACACATACACACACACACACACACTCACTCATACATACGTACACATACTGTAGAGTACACACACCTAGCCTGAAGATGACCATTCGGTAGTGGATAATCTCCACCACCTGAATGCTGTTAGGGCAAATAAGATCTGCTCTCTCTCTCTCTCTCTCTCTCTCTCACACACACACACACACACACACTCTCACACACACACACGAAAACACACACACACGAAAACACACACACACACAAACACACACACACACAAACACACACACAAACACACACACACCTGTGACGAAGAGACTCCACACCACCTCACTGTCACAAGGATACAGTGTCAAACAGTTTCTTGTGAAACTATGGCGAACATCTTTCCCATCTGAAAGTCACCGCACTCTTCCTCTGTTAACACACTTTATGAGAATGAATAAGAACACAACGCTCACTATGAGAATGAATATCAACACAACGCTCACTATGAGAATGAATATCAACACAACGCTCACTATGAGAATGAATAACAACACAACGCTCACTATGAGAATGAATAACAACACAACGCTCACTATGAGAATGAATATCAACACAACGCTCACTATGAGAATGAATAACAACACAACGCTCACTATGAGAATGAATAACAACACAACGCTCACTATGAGAATGAATAACAACACAACGCTCACTATGAGAATGAATAACAACACAACGCTCACTATGAGAATGAATAACAACACAACGCTCACTATGAGAATGAATAACAACACAACGCTCCCTATGAGAATGAATAACAACACAACGCTCACTATGAGAATGAATAACAACACAACGCTCCCTATGAGAATGAATATCAACACAACGCTCACTATGAGAATGAATAACAACACAACGCTCACTATGAGAATGAATAACAACACAACGCTCACTATGAGAATGAATATCAACACAACGCTCACTATGAGAATGAATAACAACACAACGCTCACTATGAGAATGAATAACAACACAACGCTCACTATGAGAATGAATAACAACACAACGCTCCCTATGAGAAGGAATAACAACACAACGCTCACTATGAGAATGAATAACAACACAACGCTCCCTATGAGAATGAATAACAACACAACGCTCCCTATGAGAATGAATAACAACACAACGCTCCCTATGAGAATGAATAACAACACAACGCTCCCTATGAGAATGAATATCAACACAACGCTCACTATGAGAATGAATAACAACACAACGCTCCCTATGAGAATGAATAACAACACAACGCTCCCTATGAGAATGAATAACAACACAACGCTCCCTACGAGAATGAATATCAACAACAAAACCGTGAGCAGAAGGAAGCAGAGGGGTGGGGGGGGGTCCTGGCAGAGCCTCTTTATAACTCAAGACTACTGGCCTGATTCATAGTTCAAACTGCTCCCCAGGCTCTGGCCTGTGGCTGCGCCATATGACTCACATAAAGGGTTCAGCTCAACCACGTCTGGAACAGCAGACATGCTAATAGATATGGATATGCTGATGACAGGACCAGTGTTAATACTGCACTATTACTTCTGATGACAGGACTAGTGTTAATACTGCACTATTACTTCTGATGACAGGACCAGTGTTAATACTGCACTATTACTACTGATGACAGGACCAGTGTTAATACTGCACTATTACTACTGATGACAGGACTAGTGTTAATACTGCACTATTACTACTGATGACAGGACTAGTGTTAATACTGCATTATTACTACTGATGACAGGACTAGTGTTAATACTGTACTATTACTACTTATGACAGGACTAGTGTTAATACTGCACTATTACTACTGATGACAGGACTAGTGTTAATACTGTACTATTACTACTGAGGACAGGACTAGTGTTAATACTGTACTATTACTACTGAGGACAGGACTAGTGTTAATACTGCACTATTACTACTGATGACAGGACTAGTGTTAATACTGCACTATTACTACTGATGACAGGACTAGTGTTAATACTGCACTATTACTACTGATGACAGGACTAGTGTTAATACTGCACTATTACTACTGATGACAGGACTAGTGTTAATACTGCACTATTACTACTGATGACAGGACTAGTGTTAATACTGCACTATTACTACTGATGACAGGACTAGTGTTAATACTGCACTATTACTACTGATGACAGGACTAGTGTTAATACTGCACTATTACTACTGATGACAGGACTAGTGTTAATACTGCACTATTACTACTGATGACAGGACTAGTGTTAATACTGCATTATTACTACTGATGACAGGACTAGTGTTAATACTGTACTATTACTACTTATGACAGGACTAGTGTTAATACTGCACTATTACTACTGATGACAGGACTAGTGTTAATACTGTACTATTACTACTGAGGACAGGACTAGTGTTAATACTGTACTATTACTACTGAGGACAGGACTAGTGTTAATACTGCACTATTACTACTGATGACAGGACTAGTGTTAATACTGTACTATTACTACTGAGGACAGGACTAGTGTTAATACTGTACTATTACTACTGAGGACAGGACTAGTGTTAATACTGTACTATAATGACAGGCCCAGTGTTAATGCTGTACCATTATGACAGGGCCAGTGTTAATGCTGTACTATAATGACAGGACCAGTGTTAATACTGTACTATAATGACAGGACCAGTGTTAATACTGTACTATAATGACAGGACCAGTGTTAATACTGTACTATAATGACAGGACCAGTGTTAATGCTGTACTATAATGACAGGACCAGTGTTAATACTGTACTATAATGACAGGACCAGTGTTAATACTGTACTATAATGACAGGACCAGTGTTAATACTGTACTATAATGACAGGACCAGTGTTAATGCTGTACTATAATGACAGGACCAGTGTTAATGCTGTACTATAATGACAGGACCAGTGTTAATACTGTACTATAATGACAGGACCAGTGTTAATACTGTACTATAATGACAGGACCAGTGTTAATGCTGTACTATAATGACAGGACCAGTGTTAATACTGTACTGACTGGCTATCCTTCTCTGCTGAGATAGAGCGAGAGACAGGGTGAGGGGGGGGGGGGGGGGTAGAGATAGAGAGAGAGACAGGGGGAGGGGGGGGGGAGGAGGTTGAGAGGGATGGAGAGTGAGGAAGAAAGAGGGATGGAGGGAGGGATGGAGGGAGGATGGGAAGTGGAGGAGAGGTAAAGAGAGAGAGAGGGAGGGAGAGAGGGGTGTACTGTAGGTCCCTAGACGCATTCAGTGATAGAGCATTGTTGCTTTGAAAGCAGTCAGTGTGTTTATCAGGAAGGCACAGACGTACACACACATACACACACCTAGACTCACACACATAAGCCTTTTTGTTTGTAGTACACACACATACACATGCACACGCATAGCACTGTGAGCTGCCAACGCTATCTCAAAATACCTGACTCTGATTCATGCTGGTTCACACACATACACACACACACACACACACACACACAGTCACACACACACACACACACACACACACACACACACACACACACAGTCACACACACACACACACACAAATGCACACGTATACACCATGGTGAACCCACTGCCAACGCTATCTCAAAATACCTGACTCCAAAGCTGCCCGTGGCCCCATGGCATGCGTGTGTGTGTGTATTCGTGTGTGTGTGTGTTTGTGTGTGTGTGTGTGTGTGTGTGTTTGTGCGTGCGTGCGTGCATGCATGTGTGCGTGTGCACCAGCATGAATCGATCTTAGAAAAATAACTACTGAGTCTAGTATGGAGATAGTCTGGGAACCCTGAGTGAGGGGGAGCAAGTGTGTGTGTGTGTGTGTGTGTGTGTGTGTGTGTGTGTGTGTGTGTGTGTGTGTGTGTGTGCATGCGTGTACTTACGTTTCAATTTCTAAGTGTCTTTCTCACTCTCTCCCTCTTGTTCTGTGCTGTCTGCCAGTCTGTTTGTGTGTGTGTGTTTGTGTGTGTACGTGCCTGCATGTGTGTTCGTGTGCGTGTGTGTGTGTGCGTGTCTGTGTTCATGTGTGTACGTGCCTGCATGTGTGTTTGTGTGTGTTCGTGTGTGTGTGTGTGCGTGTCTGTGTGTGTTCATGTGTGTACGTGTGTGTTTGTGTGTGTGTGTGCGTGTCTGTGTGTGTGTGTTCATGTGTGTACGTGCCTGCATGTGTGTTCGTGTGCGTGTGTGCGTGTGTTCATGTGTGTATGTGCCTGCATGTGGGTTTGTGTTTGTTCGTGTTTGTTTGTGTTCGTGTGTGTGTGTGTGTGTGTGTGTGTGTGTGGGCCTGAAGGAATGTGATCAAACAGAAATAGAAATTCCCAGAAGTGTGTTGAATTAACAGAGTTTGGGGCGCAGCAGCTCTCAGAACGCATTATCAAGAGAACCAGCACGAGACTGAGCAGAAGACATACCACGGCCTGTCAGAAAGCATTCTGATGGAGTCAAGGCAGGGGCCTGCGTGTGTGTGTGTGTATGTGTGTGTGTGTGTCTGTATGTGTGCGTGCATTCGCATGTGTTTGTGTGCAATCACAATGACCTGAAGCAAAAGGCATCTCCCTTATGTCAGCTCTCCTATCAGACACACATACACACACACACACCTCCACCCACCGACACTGCACCTATGCACTCTCTCTCTCTCTCTTTCTCTCTCTCTCTCTCTACAGCATCGCCTCCGTGTTGAGAAAAGAAAAATGCCGTCTTCACAGGCTTCCTCATATGCTCCCGGCGTGTTCAACACCCCTGCTGTACCCCCTCCCCCCACCCTCCAACCCCACCCGACCCTGCGTGTAAAAACCAGGGGTTAACACTAATCCTTTAGGTCCCCTTTTCCTGCCCTGCATTCCCTTATGTAACCTTTCAACAGTGACTGCCCCTGTCCCGGTCCAGACGGCCCTGCGTGTACAGGAGGGTCATTATAGTCACATGTGGCGCGCTGCACGGTATGTTCCAAACGCAAATGTTGTGACCCCGATTGAGGGATTCCACTTCTGACGCCCAAAAGAACAAGAAAAATAAACCGCAGCTCAGTACTGTACAGGGAAACCACTCAGGATGTGGTGGAAACAGTTCACGTTCATTAAAGAGATATTTCCTCCCATTTGCATGTTTAGTTAGGATTTATGAGACCCTCAAAAGGCCAGTGAAAACGTCTACGATATGATGAACTTACTTCGAGGAATAAACAGGAATCATGTAAAATTATAAAAATAGGGTGACTTAATCCTTTTAAATGACATCACATTATATGAAATCATGTATGCATGGCAAACTAAACAAAAGCAAAATATGTCCGCCGCTGGCTAGCTAGCTAACGCTACACCATCAAAAACCTCTCAACTAAGGCTTTACCACTGGACCTCCTCATTTGTCTGTGCATCTGTGCAGGCAGGAAGCTCTATGCTACAGTTGGGAGTAGCTAGAAATTATCCATCCCACGGCATTTCATCAGTTAGCTAGCTTACTCGTCCTGATACCATGTTCCTATGAGAACACTCTGCTAGCTAGCTAGTTAGCTAGCCTACTGTATTAAACCTCTACTTGTCCCGATACCTCATTCCATATGAGTTAACAGATATAGACCCGACGTCAGTTACAGAGATAGCCTATCTATCTATAGTATCTATGTTAGTAATAATTAAATTACAACCAGACGGAGAACAAGTTTGAGAACAAGGTAAGCTAATGTTCCAGACAAGGCTACAGCAATGGGTCAATGAGTAGTATTACTTCTCCCTCTATGGGCATGCGAGCGTTGGTGTGGAATGCCGCAGACGGTGTGTTGAGATCCCGCGGGTCAGGTTACTACTTCCAAGGGCTCCCATCTGTACATTAGCTCCAAGTCTAGGGCCCTATTCCCAGAGATGTGAGCTTGGTTAGCTCAGCTGGCTATTAGCACCTCTAATAACCTTTTTATGTGTTATTTGTATTGTAAAGCGCTTTGTGCATTCGTGCTGTGAAAGGCGCTATATAAATAAAACTTACTTACTTACTTACTTACTCTAATAGAGCCAAGAGGAGTGCTGGTCTATAGAGACCACCGGGACCTATGAGTGGCTGTCACACGAGTTATGAGGGCCACTCCAACTAGCACATGTCCCATCTCAAGGACACGGGGATAGTGGATGGTGTGAAAATATATACCGTGCGTGTCTGCCGTCGGTCTTTCCTGAGGGGGGGATGAAACGCCGACGCTGCCTCCGAGGTGTGGCAGTGCTGTGTATCAGACACACATGCTGCCGCAAGCCAGGGGGGGGTTGAATGTGTGTGTGGGGGCATGTGTGTTTGTGTGAGAGAGTGAGTGAGTGAGAGAGAGAGGGAAGGAGACGAACAAGGAGAGAGAGGCAGAGTGAGACAGAAAGACAGCGAGAGAGGCAGGGAGGAAACCTCATCCATCTCAACATAAACCAGCATCGCCGGCGGTGGGCTCCGGTACATACTGTGTGACAGACGCAAGGACGCATAAACGGTCGGACAGAGGCTGTTGCAACAGTCCCCCCCCCCTCGCTCCCCCTCTGATTCCATGGGGTGGGGGACAACTAGACTACAATACCAAAGCTGGAGGTACTGGGCTGGAGCCATTATCATCCCAACCATGGACGGTATTATATATTATTGGTTCTGATACCTGTTGGAGCACACAATCAGTAATTGGCCATTTTGTCCATTGAACTACTACTGTTCTGATCGCTAAAGTTTTTGGCATAAGTGAATGGAGTACAACTTGCTGAAAATTAGCATCATGGCTAGTGGACATATTCTGTTTGGCAAGTCCTACGAGAACCAAGATGGCGGAAGAGATTCATAACTCTTAATCAGTAATTGGCCATTTAGTCGGCCCTAATTACCTGAATAAAAAATCTGGCCCTGTCACGGTCTGTCCGGGACCCCTGCCGGTAACCGTGCCAAACATGAATGCTGTCAGGCCGACGGTGTCCACGGAAAATGGAATCAGACAGAAAGAGATACAGACAGAGATACAGAGAGTTGCTCATTGATGTGTTAGATATGTCTGGAACACAATTGGCTCTATTGTTGGTGAATCCGACACGGTCGCAGATGCATAACTGAGGACAGTGGCGCTTTAAGGCGTGGCCAATCCAGGTAATTTTGTGACTGATGATAGATGCTAGCGCACCCCTGGCACAGTTGTAAAAGAGGTTGAATTAAGCTAATAAAACACACACATGGGTGTGGTGGGGGTTTGGTTTCACAGTGGCCAATCACAACACTTGTTTTCAATCCCTTTAAATACGAGTGCGCCAACGCTATAGAACCGGCAATTTCTTGATGACGCAAACTCCTTATTTGACACCGAACTTGGATAGCGCTGACTGTTTCTCATTTCAATAGTCACACCTCCTATTGTGCTGGCCGACCCACTGTGGCGCAAGCGCCTTCATTGCGCACCGCGAAATCGGCAAAATTGGCGGGAGGCGAGACATATTGAGTTTGCGATAGACGAAACCAGAAATCTGCCTGTGCCGCTATAGGGGCATAACACCGCCGCTTAGCATCGGCGCGAAAATAGGCAGAGTCAGCTGTTCTGTCTGTAGAAGAAGCAATAAAGCTGTAATCGTTTTGAATGTGGTGCCGTGGGCCGCGGAGCCCCCGGAGGACTTGAGGCTTCCCATAATCAGATCGTCGTGGCGAATTAGCGAGGGGCTAACCTAGCCGTGATGTCAGCTCTCATTACCGTCTGCTGAATGTCAGAGTGCAGCGGTGTCTGGAGGAGAGAGAGCCTCTCCAGCAGGCCGCCATGACGGCGAGTAAATCACAGGGTATGAACTCATATAAACATGCCAACGCTGAGACACGCACGTGTGATGGATGGCCTGAAAACACGCACTGAACGTGCAAACACACACATGCGCACAAACACACACACACACTAGCTACGGTCAGAACAGTCAGACATGCCAGCTGAGATATCCAGGTCAATAGATCAGCTTTCACTGCATAGCTTCTATGTTTGGGACACACCACCATGTACTTTACCTGCTTAATAACCACACACACACACAGATGTGGGAAGTTAGAATTGTCACATGCTGCAGCATTTCACCTTCGCGGTATTTGGCAGGGAAATCCCGTTGGAAATCTCGTGGGATTTCAGACGGGTGTTATTTCGTTTTAGTGTCAACCACCGCCAGGTGGCGTCTTTGAGTAGATTTAGCAGGCTGGGCTCAGTGTTTTTCTCCTATAGTCTATGAATGAAGCATCATAAAATTTCACATTCTTTAATTTAAATGCGCTGTTGTAAAGCACTTTCAGCTGAATTTATCTGTAGGAAAGGTGCTATACAAATAACGTTTAATTGTTATTATTACCTTGTTCTCAAACACGTTTTCTCCATATGGATGTAATTTAATTATTACGAACACCTATATCTAGGCCTACAGTAGCCTATCTATCTCGGTAACTGACGTCGGGTCAAGACGTGGTGGCTGTTAAGTCAAATGTGCAAAATAACAGTATTGTAAATATATTTGTTAGTAAAGATGTGGTTTTGAGGGTTTTGCGTTTTGTTTCTGGAACGCATTCAACTTGTAGGCTACTCGTAAACCCCGGAAGTAAATTTGAAGATGGGGCACCAGCTAATGTAGCCAAGTCTGAGCGCAGTAGGCTATATGGCTTCAGCACGATACAAAGAAAAAATAAGCTTGATCGGAGGTGTGGATCCATACAAAATTGACATAGTCGCCATGAGTAAAGATCACTTATTGCCAATCATATCCGGTCACTCATTGCCAATCATATCCGGACATTAACCATCTTGTGCATAGCGGTAGGTTTGACAGTGAGTGCGTTCACATGCACACTATACACCGATCAACCGATAATTGTAATAATGCGATTATTGAAATGGTCTTGTGAACGCCTTTATCTGATTTCCAAAATCAGGGTGAGGTCTTAGAACCGCCAAAGACGTCCATTGGACGATTGTGGGTTTTCATTTGCACATAACTATATTTTAATAAAACATTGAAGTCCGCCTGTCAATGACTTTCCTTACTTCTTTACTTAGAATTGCTGCTGCCCATATCTCAATTTCAAGATGTCATGCATTCAATAAATTGTCAGCAAGAAGGGAATTGCAATGATATGGAAATGTTCTGCTTATTTAACACCGTCCACACTAAATCAGCTCCTCCAATCACTTGTCCTGTCCCACATACAGTATTGTCTGGTCTTATGGTCATCTGCAAAAAATTTAAATAAACGCCAGCTAGCACAAAATAGGGCAGCTAGAATGGCACTCCACTTTTTTAAGTGCATAAACGCTGATTACATGCATTCACTGCATTCACGCCTAGCATGGCTCACTGTTGAACAGAAACTCCAAGTAAGTCTACTGAGGTTTCTCAAGAACATATTACTTTCAAAGAAACCAGAAAACGTACACAATCAAATAGTTTACACAAACTACAGACATAATCACCATACAAGGAGTGTCAGTCTAACGCTAGCCTAGCTTAGCTAATGCTAGCCTAGCTTAGCTAACACTGGCCTAGCACCAAGCTAGCTAGCTTAGTTCCAGTAACACTAGTAGGAGTCTCAAAGACACACTTGTGTCGCTAAATCCTAAATGTCCATCATCTGGTAGAAATACAGACCACTGAACATTACCTAGTGCTTGTCTCTTGCCATCCTCAATTTTCTTTTTTCTCTTTTTTGCCACGCCGCTCAGTTAAAACCGTTTGGATATGCTGGCCCACAGTGTGGTCTCTAATGACTGAAAGTGAAAGCTAGCGAACTGGGGCCACGGGGAGGGGGCGGGGCTCTAAGTGGCCGCTTACTTTGCTTATAGGGTGGGCCGGCTCTGAGTGTAGGCCTAGGATAGGCTATAATCAAAGTCCTTATCTCTGATATAACAATAATAAACTATTTAAACAGATTTAAAAAATAATACGAATAATTTCACTACAATACCCTACGTAGTGTCCTCTGTCCCAGAATCATCGCCTTACTCAGCCGCCGTCTTTTCCTGCCCAGCCCTCTCCCACGCCTACCAGCTCAGCTTGAGCCAGCCTCTGCCCAGGACTACCCCCCCCACCCTCCTCTATTTCTCAATAAATCACCCATTTTGGGTTTCACCTTTTTCCGCCTCCCTGAGTCGTCATTTGGGTCCAAACTAACACAACCCCTACAACATAGGCATGTATTAGTTTAGAGTTCAGTTTATTGGTTTGAGTGTAAAATGTTTATCTTTTCAATTATATTTATAGTAATACATGTTTATTGCTGGGTTTGTGAAAACCATTACTAGTACACCACGCTGCCTGTGTCACATGGTTGCAGATAATATATTAGATATTATGACACGGGAGAAATAGAGCTACTATAGCTGTTCTAGCAAAGTTGCTATGAGGACTTATATTTTGATTTAAAAAAATGTTTTTCAGTTTCTAACTAAATGTAGAATGTCCCCCAGTTAAGGGTGGTGGTGGGGTTCTGACACTTTATAGTTTGTTAAAATAAAAACATACAGGATGATGACGAGGAGGAATTATACTTAATTAATAATAATAATAATAATAATAATAATATATAAACAGCAATTCTGATGCGTTGAAAGCACAGCAATTGCAATGCCAATTAATATTAGGCTAAAGAAATGACATTTCCCCTCAGTTTAAACTGTTTTGAACCGACTTCCGGTTTAAGCCCCGCCCGTTTCGTCCGAATACGAATACGAATCTGAATAATTAGCTTTCAAATACAAATACAAATACAAATAGTGGGCTCCCGGCACACCCCTAACAGGCATACTGATTAGTTCTCACAGGGTCACAGTGTGAAGTGAAGTTGCTGTTCTGTAATTGCGCTGGGGAACTGTCCATTCGTTACCACCAAATAACCAGGAGGTCAGACAGCACTGTGAACCCCAGACTACACCCACTACACTCTGATTTAGCTTGGAGGGTCTCTATAGAAGAAGGCAACCATTTGTATACTGTACAGAAGCCATTATAAGGCTACATAATGGCTACATCGTCAGTGAATGGTAGAAGAATGTCTTTTGACGATGCTTGTTGCCGGATGAGTACCTATTTTATTTTGAAAAAATGAGCATGGAAGACCTTAAAAGGAGTTTAATGAGGCTCCTTCACTCTACCCCACTCCCCTCCCTCCAGCCCCCCTGCCCTCCTCTCCTCTCTTCTCCTCCCCTCCTCTCCTTTCTCCTCCTCCCCTCCTCTCTTCTCCTACCATCCCCTCTTCTCCTCCCCTCCCCTCATCTCTTCTCCTCCCCTCCTTCCCTCCTCTCCTCTCTTCTCCTCCCCTCCCCTCCTCCCCTCCTCTCCCCTCCCTTCTCCTCCCCTCCTCTCTCCTCCTCCCCTCCTCTCCTCTCCTCCCCTCCTCTCTTCTCCTCCCATCCCCTCTTCCCCTCCCCTCCTCTCTCCTCCTCCCCTCCCCTCCCCTCCTCCCCTCTCCTCCCCTCCTCTCTCCTTTTCTCCTCCCCTCCTCTCCTCTCTTCTATGGGAGAAGCACCAGAGGTCATATGGTGATCTCTCAGGCCAGGCCAGGGAAAGAGATCTCTGAACCTGGGAGAGTTTCTCATCTCTTCCTCCTCCATCCCTCCACCCCTGTGTCTTTGTCATCACTGACGGTACGGCTGCGCCCAGAGAACCAACCCATCAATACTGGCCCAGATAATTCACTTCAATTGTTTAGCATTCAGAGCCGGCCTGAGTGTGTGTGTGTGTGTGTGTGTGTGTGTGTGTGTGTGTGCGTGTGAATGGGGAAAATAACATAATAGTAGAGTATTTAAATCAGAAAATGAGGGAGGGAGATGGAGAGAGGTGACAAACAAAAGGACAGAAGTGCGAGGACAGGAAGAGAGTGGAGGTATAGAGAGGGAGAGGAATGTCTCCATTCAGGGTCAGTGCTCTGTGCCTCTCTATTGAACTGTGTCTCTCTTCAGTCCCCCAGCCGGTGGGGGGGGGGGGGGTCTCCACAACAGGTTTGGGTCCAGAGCCATGTTCCCTCTGTCCTCCTCTCTCGCCTTTCCATCCCCCCTCTCTCCCTCATTCTCTCCCCACTCTCTCTTGCTTCCTCTCTTTCTCCACTCTCTCATCCTTCCTCCTGTTCCTCTCTCTCTCTCTCTCTCTCTCTCTCCCTCTCTGAGTCTTAAACTTGACTGTTTCCCTGCAAGTCCAAGCCCCAAATGAGCGCCACTGGAAGTCTAAACCTGGAGCAAATTGAGTGTAGCACTATTACTCAGGACACATAGGGAAACCCAGAGGAGCTCTCTCTCTCTCTCACACTCACACTCACACACACACACACACACACACATACTGGCAGATGCCTTGACATCTGGAACTGCCATTCACAACTAAGAGGGTAAGACTGCCTGTCGCAAATTCAAAATTCACGTTTTAGAACGCCCATCCTCTCTCCATCTCCTTCTGGAAGCGAAGCTGAGAAGAAGAACAGGGGCACTCTCTCCTCAGGGATTGGACGGGACAGGAGGAAACAGGAAGAGGAGGAAAGGAGGAAACAGGAAACGCGTTTCACCTCAGACATGTCGAGAGTCACGGTTATGAGATGGCGAGACAGCTGTCAATCAAGCCAATCAGAGTGGTCCATAGCTCAGGACATCCAGACAGATGCTGAGATGCTCCACGAGCGCGCGCACACACACACACACACACACACACACACACTCTTAGACAGACACATTCCTAGACACTTGATCCCCTTAGACAAACACACCCACATGACACAAGCTATCCCACTAAACACACACACACACACACACGCACACACATACACACACACACACTTGACCCCCTCAACAAACACACACACAAAAACTCCACACGCTAAATACAGCACCACGCTAACTGTCATCCCCAGCATAGCGAGTGTGAGTGTGAGGAGGCTGACTAGAGTAGCTCTACCCTGAAATAGAACTCAATTGAAGGAGCCCGGTTGCCAGCTCAGCAGGGGGCTGCTGGCAGTGGTCCCCAAATTAGTCACAGTCTTAGCTTGGCTAGAATAGGCTAGGCTAGGCTAAGCTAAGCATGGCTATGCTAAATTATGCTAAGCTAAACTATGCTAAGCTAAACTATACTAGGCTAAGGGAGTGGAAGGACTCCACAGCATGCAGGAGGAGGAGAGATAAGAGAGGGAGGTGGACATTAAAGGGAGAGACCAGAGGGAGAAATATAGAGAGTGAGGGAGAGAGGTCAGTGGAGGGAGACAGTGAGTCAGCAGTAGGTTATCTGGGGGTGAGCGTGGGGGAGTGGGGGGGGGGGCTGAGTGGGGAAATAGACACAGTGTCCATGTTCACACCACTGTGGGAGGAGTTTGACCTCAGGGCAACGAGGCCTTGTAAGTGTGTGTGCGCGCATGCACACACACACACACACACACACACACACGCACACACACACACACACACGCACTCAGTTTCTCCATAACTACAGAACAGCATATTCACACACCCTTACAGTTAAAACCATGTTATCTTACAGAACTTTTGTTTTGTTTTTTGTGTTTTTGCGTACAAAACAAATACAAGGATACAATTATAAATACAATAAACATAGAATACAAATGAATTAAAAAACAGAATGTACAAAATGATGCACCTATTGTTTTTATATTTTGCTATTCTTGCTCTTTGGCTTTAGCATTAGATTATGCTCTTGGTCACTGGTTTAGAAAGGAGATGCACTTGTGAGTTCTGGCGAGTAGTAGTACATTGACTAGATACGTTAAATGCAATTATTGTAAGTCACTTGAGACAAAAGCATCTGCTTAATGGCTAATGTAATGTACTGTAAAATTGCTATACGCTTGATGAAAGCAAACAAACACCAGAAAAAAATGGATGACCCCTTCACTGAATTGTCCTCATGCCACCGATGTGTTTTACTTGAGAAAGTTCTAGAGGTTGTTCCATTATGCTAAATAAATACCAAAACAAAAGCGTTATCCAATACTATGTGGTGTCTGGTGTTCCTAACATTGATCAGGGTCGGTGGTGGGAGATTCTGAAAGTTCTTCACACACAAAGAGAGAACAGTAGAGAGTTGGAGGAAAGTGCTTCTTCTTAGGGCTGCACAATTAATCGTGAATTAATCGAAATCGCGATTATGACCTCCGCGATTAACTAATCGCAAAAGGCCGCAATTAATGTGATTAATAATTTTGCTTTGAATTGAGTGTGCTAGGACTACACGGACGAATCACAGGCGCTTATGCTGTCTGACCAATCACATGCGTTCCCGCTGAGTGCGCTGTGCGCAACAATTTCACTGAGAAGACAGATAGCAGTACGTCAAGACCAGTGTGATTTGGGAGCATTTTGGTTATTATATATTAATATAATATATTAAATATTAATCGCAATTATTAATTGCAATTACCATTTTGAAGCAAATAATCACAATTATTATTTTTTGTCATAATCGTGCAGCCCTACTTCATCTAATTATAGATGGGACCGATCTGATCCGGTACCGGGATCAAGCTCCGGTCCAGATGTGGTTCATGGATCGGGTATCGGCCTGAGGTCACCGATCCACCTACCGATCCAGATGAAGTGAAAAAGCTCCAGTATTCAATCATTCAATCATAGACTACAATTCACATTTCCCTCAGTCAAGTGTCTAGTTCACCAAACCAGCCTACCTTTCAGACTGTTTGCTTATGTTTGCAAACGTTTGGTGTGAAAGCAAACATTTTGCAGAAAAAAGTTTAAAATAGTTTGCAAAGAACGTTCACGAGTGAAAGTGAAAGTCTTGTGCATGCGCTGCTCGAGGTGGTTACACTAGACAGTGGCGGAGGATTTCCAAAAGCAAGATTTAACCCAGTGCTAACAGGGAACCTGATAATATAAATGAGGCAATCTGTAAACTAGAGCCATTTCTCCCTCTTCTTACTCTTGTTATGTCATAGTGAAATATGACACCGTTGCTCTCTACTTTAGTGGTTGTATGAGCCTATGTGTTTCTATAATTGTTGCATTTGGACCCCCTCGAAAACGAGATGATTCATCTCAAGGGGTTTATCCTTTAATACATTTCGACTACTGAGGCTGAGACCCACTGTGTAGATGTGGAGTGAGTGACAGGAGAGCAGAGCAGACAGGGGGCTCACCCCAAGCGTAGGAGCCTATATTTTAATAATTAGTTATTTTATTTGATGAACGTGGGCGCTGATACACGAAAATGAATATACAGTAGGATTCAAGGATTCTTTCATTGTTAGGCCTACATTCAATACACAAGTAGCCGTATGCTTGGTAAAATTGATGAGTAAAATTATTGTTTTGGCTCCTCAACTTTGCAGCAACAAGATACAAGCTATCCTAATAATAAAAGCAGTTCAATGCAGTACACTAGCAATACAGAATGAATATGGTGTGTGCAAAGTGTACAAAGTGTATGTTAATCATAACAATGTATAAGTTAATGATAAATAATTATTCAAGAAAAAGGACTGCTAGTATCGGCATCGGATCGGTATCGGCAGAAATTAAAATTAATTCTGCTAGTATCAGAATCGTATCAGAACTGAAAAAAAGTGGATCGGTGCATCTCTAATCCAAATGGGCAGCATGTCCAGGGACACGTTCAATGTGAGCACCACCCAGAAGTTATGAGGTACACTCTTGTGTGACTTGGACAACAGCATACAGCCCTGTTGCACACACATCCACAGTGTCGCTTAGCGACAGAGCCACGTCGTACCTGAGATGAGGAGTCAGTGGGCGGGGCCTGTTCAGTTGAAGACCGGGGACCAATCAGTGCTGCGGTAACCGCAGGGTCTTCCGGATCTCTCCACCAATCGGAGAGGATCGTCCGAGATTCCCGCTCTGTCTGTCCGCGTCTGTCTATCTCCAGGTGCTTTCACCATTCCCTGGAGAGACCAGAGAGAGACCAGAGAGAGAGACATGTAAGATATGACTCAGTAATGAAGAATACAACCAGAGTATTAGTGGAGTTAGTTACTAGTAGTATTAGTAGCAGTTATCCTATGTAGGTTAGGTGTTCTAAATAGGGGTTATACAAAATATCGATAACGCGATTATCATATCATGGCCATCGTCAAATATATATTTTTGGGGGAGGGTGAGCAAGTCCTTCCCTTAAACATTTTAACTCTTTCTTTCTGGGCAGTTTGTAGCCTGGTATGACCATACCGATCTAGCGAGCTCACTGCTTCGCTCCGCAATATCGGTCTGGCCTTCGCCCCATAGAGAGCGATTACGTGGGCGGGGGAGACACTAATCTAAGAGTCAGAAAGATGCAAGATGAAAGAGTAAGAAAGATGCAATGTATGGTTTGTTTCATTTTTCACCACAACCAGACAATGCTGCAGTCAATGAATAAAAAACATAATTCCTGCTTTTTGCCTTTATAGTGGTATTTTTTCTTCAGTTAACACAGATATTGTGATGTATCACTGATGAATTGTCTTACATTATATCGATAGAATCACTTTATTGTGATCCCATCGGTATCGGGGCAAAATAGGCTATATGAAGTTTGAAGTTTGAGTTTATTTAATTCACAATTGCAGTTTACACTGAAAAAGATTGCAGAATTTACAAAAGTAGCTAATATAAAAGGATTCACATATTAAAAGACAAAAAACCCCACTGACATTACACATTATCACAAAAAATAACCATCCAGACATAAAACGCAAAAACATGTCACAGTATACACACAGAGATCTATACGCACAGACTCACACATCACAGACAGGGCAAGACCTGTCTATATCATATTGTGACTTACCCTGTGATTCCCACCTCTAGTTCTAAATACATCCCATATACTATAGTTATAGTAGCCAGCCTCCCTGTTGTAGTAGAACCATCCTGGGGAAGGCCCAGACTAGCCCGTCTGCGCTGTGACCCCCCACTCTATGTGTGTGTGTGTGTGTGTGTGTGTGTGTGTGTGTGTCAAGGTTAGAGACGTTGAGGTTTGTTGACCATGCTTCTACATAGTCTGATCAGCTCTCCCTCGCTCTCTCACCCTCACTCAGTCACTCACTCACTCTCCCTCCCTCTCCCTCACACTCAATCACTCTCCCTCTCTCTCTCTCTCTCTCACTCACTCTCTCTCCCTCCCACTCACTCACTCAGGCTCCCTCCCTCCCTCTTCCCCCCTCCCTCCCCCCCTAGGAACATTCAGCAGAACAAACACTAGCCACTATTTATAGATGCCCACCCCATCGGCATGGCAACCACTTTGTTTATCTGCATCACAGTCATTCAGGCTGTTTTTGTCGTCTGCTTGTTTGCGCAGAAATGCAAACTTTCTCACCGCCTTCCGTCTCACAGAATAACAATAAAGTGTTTCTTCTCTATGCTTGTATTGCTAGTCATACTATATGAGATACACTGTAGTAATATTAGTCACACTGTAGTAATATTTTTCACACTGTAGTAATATAAGTCGTACTACTACTAGTAGCAGTAGCAATTAGTAGCAGCAGTTATAGTACTACTAGCAGTACTATACTACTACTACTACTACACACAGTACAAACAGCCACAGGAGGCTTTATACAACATGGGCGGAGCCTTGGGTCAAGGGGCGGAGATTTGCGGGGAGCTCAGAGGTGGACTCCGGAGCAAAGAGTCTCCATGGTGACAGAAACCAGGTCAACTGATTCGGGTGTCAGGTGCCCTCAGGGCAGGAAGGTAGACGTCTACATGCAACTAGAACAAAAAGCTGGAAAGAATGTGAGCAGCTGGTAGTCATGTCGGCCCCTACAGTAGAGAGACAGGAACACCATGTGATCAAGTTGCTAATAATTGGTGAATAAGTAGTCAATGCATGACTATAATTGCTAAATTATTACTTTAAGCCCCAAGCATACGGCAACCATCAAATGAATGTTCTGCGACAGAGAAGGACATCAGAATCCCACTGTTTTGAACCAGATAAGCGCACCAGGTGTCAGCTTCATGCAAACAAACCCCCAGGCTGTCTGCTGGTCCACAAACTGTAGAAAGTGTGTGGATCCACAATGCCATGTGCTCTGGGCTTTAGAAGTGTACTTTTATTCAAGGTTGAAGTGGATAAATTGAGGCTACCTCATGAATACCACATGAATCATTCTAGAACAAGTTCACAGTGAACCTGTCGTCCCCCACCCATGACTCATGTCATCAGCATTTGCAGTTGTTGAATGAAATTTGAAAAGCAAATTCACAGCTAATGATTGTGGATCTTCAGAAGATTCGGGAGCTACGTAGAGTTGGACTTCAGAACAGCTGTACTATTAAGAGATCCTCACTTCTCTTGAAGCATAGATAAGCTACTAAGGCATAGCTAGTCAGTGATAGCAGAAGTAGAGCTCAGATCTGTATTCTACGACCAAATCCCACAGAACCCGCATTACGGCATAACTAACTTTGTTAGTTTGCTTGCACATATATGAGTTATCCTTACAGATTTCTTATCAGCTAACCATTCTTAAATCGTAACAGTCAGCTGTAGGGAGGGAAAGATAGTGTTGGTGAATTGGCTTTGTCATTCAACGCTCTCTCTGGAAGACATGAAGACGTGATGAAAAAGGAGAGTCTGATTCAGATTCACGTTCAGAGTCGGAATGGATCAGACGCACGCAGCCCAGCTCTAAGACGCTGCTGGGGCCTTGGAGTTCCATGCTGACCGCCTGAGAATTAGTTGCATCACATACAACAGTAGCTAGCTACAGTAGCTTGCTTTGGCAGATGTTAGCAAGCTAGCTACTATTGTGTACAAAGGGATTGTTTGAAAGAGGAACTCACATCCATGACTATGGAGATAGTATTCCCTTTGGTCAGAACATGTTTTAATTTATAGTTTTGTTGACTCGCTACTTAGCGCTTCACCCCACATTCTAAGTTCTCTTCGATATTCCTGATAGTTTGTATGAATTGTTGCATTTGCGTTTCATGTTTGGATTCAGTTCAGTCAGACAGTTACAACAGTGAGTGATGAGTTTACCTTTTTTTTTTTTTTTGAAACAAGCACCAAAAGAGTATTACTAAACAGTTTAAAAAAATTATGTACAAAGTAAAATGTACTTGGCAATGGAAAAACTAATTGTGGTGAGCGCCCCCAGGTGGTGGGCTCTGGAACATGTGTGCCGGACACGCACGTACACGTCCAAGGGTCGATCAAAGCCCCCCCCCCTCGGTGTTGTAGGCTGGGGGGCCATTACCTGGAGTAGTGTAGTGGTGCCAAGGTTGATAGGAGGGTGACAAGCTACTGCAGATAAGGGCTTCTGCCACTGAGTAAATACTAGAATCAGTGTGTGTGTATACACACACACACACACACACACACACACCGTACACGCCTGCATCTTTTCCCCCTGACTCAGCAGTGGAGGGCACAGGTTTCAGTTCCCTGTCTCTGTCACGCAGGAAATTCACAACCAACCCGGCGCGCGTGTGCTTGTGTGTGTGTGTGTGTGCGCTGTTGGTGTCCTGCCCCTCTTAGCCAGCTCTTCTATTGGTCCTCTTACTGTACCCCCCTCTTTCTAGCTCTCTAGTTCCCTCTCTCTCTCTCTCTCTCTCTAGCTCTCTCTCTCTCTCTCTCTCTCCATCTAGCTCTTTCTCTCTCTCTCTAGCTCTCTAGTTCTCTCTATCTCTAGTTCTCTCTCCCTCTCTCTCTTATTTCTCCCTCTCCCTCTCTCTCTCTAGCTCTCTAGTTCTTTCTCTCTCACACTCTCTCGATCTCTCTCTTGCTCTCTCTCACTCACTCTCTATCTCTCTCTATCTCTCTTTCTCTCGCTCTCTGCACGCACAAAGCACACACTCACAAAGCACACACACGCACACACTCCCAAAGCACACACTCCCAAAGCACACACTTACAAAGCACACACTCACGAAGCACACACTCACGAAGCACACACACGCACACAGTGAGCAGCTGTCAGTAGGGAACACAAGGCCATAGGTGGAGAAGAGCTGAGCCAGACGAGCTGCAGAACAGAACACCAACCTGGCCTGGCTAACACACACACACACACACACTCTGGCTAATAGACACACATACACACACACACTCTAGCTGACCAACAAACACTCTGGCTAACAGACACGCACACACTCTGGCTAACAGATTAATGGTAGAACAGTACTGTAGCTTCTAGCTCACCTAAACACAGTCGGCAAGTCGGCTATCAACAGATGCCTTTGATTGTTGCTGCGCGTTGAATATCACCTACTTGTAAGGTATGGATTCCATCAGACGGCAGAGCAACGTGAGCTGAGCTGGGCTGAGTTTCCCAGAGGCATCGTAGCGCTACGTTCAGCGTAAGCTATGGTGTTCATCATAGCGCTACGATGAACGTAGCGCTACGATGCCTCTGGGAAACTCAGCCCTGGTCTGTTTGGCTCCAGGGAGCAGGACGGAGTGACCAGGGAAGCCGGTGAGGTGAGGGAGTGTGTGTGTGAGCGCACAGGACTGGGTGAAAGACGACGTGATGGAGCGTGTGGCCGGATGACAGCTAGCAGACTGGAGGGCTGACAGGATGACAGAATGACTCGAGAGAAGAGCCATTTAATCTCAATTCAAACCTTTATTTATGCTCTGCACTGAGGTTTCCCTCGTTTACAGTGGCAGAAACTGTCTGTCTGTCTGTCTGTCTGTATACCTCCTTACTGTCTGTCTGTCTGTCTTGTTGCACAACCTCCCTAGCCTGAACCTTATCACTCGGGGAAGGGGGGGGGGGGGGTCAAAGTTCACCTCAAATCCTCTAAAACAGGTGTCCTGACCCGCTTCCATGTACCTGGCGATCACGCTTCACTGTGCTGACACACACACACACACACACACACAAACATACACAAAACCAGCCCGTCGATACTGATAGCAGGGTTCAAACGAGTGTGAGCGTCTAAAACGCTGACAATGCAACGTCTCAGGTAGAAGGCGGCGCGGCCACGTGTCCGCAGGGACAACACCGCCTAATCTCTTCAACGCCTCTCAAAAAAACAGACCGCCTACGCCGAGCCAGCCATCTCTTCAACGCCTCTCAAAAAAACACTTTCAAAGTCGGCGGGTTGTCAGGAGCAACTGCCCCCACGGCAAGATCATCAGCCGTTTCTCTTCAGTGCTTCTCGTCCGTGACCTGGTTGTGGTCCGGCTCGGACACCCGCCGGTTTTGCGCCCCCGCCAAAATGCCCCCGCCGGTTTTGCGCCCCCGCCAAAACTTCCACTAAACTGTCCTCCGTGTCTCGTGTCAGGGACTCTCTCGGACCGCACGGCGAGCGGTTGGCGCTACGCGTTCAGCGCTCGCGTGCCGCGGTTTGCCTCGGCGCGGGCGCCTTCGTCCGCCCTTTCGGACTAGTCGGGGAGCAGGACGTCGGCCGAGACGGCGAAGCGCGAGTGTGTCACACATCCCCCGCCTCCCTCACCTCCATGACCTCACTAATCCTTCCCATCTCCTCTGTCTCCCTCTTAACACCGTGCCCCCTCGTCCTTCTCTCTCCTCTCTCTCCTCGTCACTTCTCCCTCTCTCCTCTCTCTCCTCACTTCACCCTCTCTCCTCCACAGTTCTCCCATCTGCTTTCATACCTCCCTCCTTCTTTATCCTTCTCACCCTCTCCCCTCCTCTCCTCCCCTCCTCTCCCCTCCTTTCTCCTCTCTTCCTCTCCCCTCCTCTCCTCATCTACTTTCCGCTCCTCTCCTCCTCTCTCCTCCTCTCCTTTTAGCCCCCTCCATTTTTCTTCCCTTCTGGGTGTAGAGATGACATCACCTGGTCATGTGACTGACTCGTGAGGAAGACAGTACAGGATGAGCATGTTTTCTAGGATTCACACCACACAGGTTCCCTTAAGAGGAGAGTGTGTGTGTGCCTGTGTGTGTGTGTGCTTGTGTGTGTGTGCGTGCCTGTGTGTGTGCGTGCCTGTGTGTGTGTGTGCCTGTGTGTGTGTGCGTGTGTGTGTGCCTGTGTGTGTGCGTGCCTGTGTGTGTGTGTGTGTGTGTGCGTGCGTGTGTGTGTGCATGCGTGTTTGCGCGCAAAACATCAAAACACAAGGCAGCACCTGAGGGAATGAGGCAGCATTCCTGAGCCGGGCCTGGTTAGGCAGGGAGACCAGGGAGAGACCAGCGAGAGGAGGAGGGCCCGGTCTTTGATCATCCACAAGATCCAACGCTAGGATGAGGAGAAGCAGACGGCAAGACGCAACGCACGAACACACATCCTGTACACACACACACACGCACATACACAC
>NC_140254.1:10531926-10661926 GCF_949987555.1 Borostomias antarcticus
GCTGTGCCATCTGTAACAATGTTCCAGCGTGGCCACGTGTCACATCAAAAGATTCTCCTTTTGAATGGACAGGACTGCACAATGCAAGAAAGGTTGTTTTACTGTAGGACCAATTCTATTGAGACATGTGAAAGTGTGCGTCTGGCAAATTAAATAATCCAAGTCCAAAGTGGCCATGCGACCGAGGGACTCTCGGTCACGCTGTTTACCAGTGGTCCAGGCAGGCGGCCTTTCTGTGTCCCTTTTGAGACACATTTAACTCTCACTGTTTGAAGGAAATGTTTCTCAATGGCAAAATGTGGAACATTGTTGCAAAAAAAAAAAACAGGTCATGGTTTCCTACACTCTGGGACAGAGAACAGAAACAACAATGTACACTCTCCCTCTCATCAAATCTCAGAATATTACTAATATTTATTTGTTTTTGCAGTGTTCCGTAGATCCAACATAAGTGTCTTAAAGTATCTTAAACCTCACAGTGTAAATGGACTGCACTTATATAGTGCTTTTATCCAAAGCGCTTTACAATGAAGGCCTCTCATTCACCCATTCACACACACATACACACACCAATGCCATGGGAGGTGCTAGCCTGCTCATTGGGAGCAATTTGGGGTTCAGTGTCTTTCCCAAGGACACTTCGACATGACGGAAGGAGCCGGGATTCGAGCAGCCGACCCTACGATGACCAGACGACCCGCCCGACCTCCTGAGCCACAGACCCCCCCCCCCCCCCCCGTGTCCACCAGCCAGACGCGCAGAACGATTACGAAGCCTTACCTTAGGATAGAAGATTAAAACATCGACCAAAACAAAGATAATACGAAAAACACACAATCTGGAGCGCCAGGGTTGAGCAACGTTTCTATTGACGGCTTTAATAATGTTGCTCCTTCTGATCTAAACCAGCGAACCCGGAGCCGCTCGGGTGAAGGAGCTGAGACGAACAAGCTAGTCCAGCAGCTACTGAACCGCTGCTTCGTCTGCAACAGAATGTGCTCGTTTCCCCTGCAGCAGTCTGAGAGGAAGACCTCTGGGTTTGAACCTTTAAGTCCGGTGCTTCTGTTGAAAAGTTGTCAGAAAAAGCTGACATCAGATTGCAGTATATTCCTTTACGTTACCACGTGAGTAACGCTGCCCAACGCCATTCTAAAAGCTCTTAAAGACAGTGCATGCTGTTTGGTTTAAAAGGCACATTGATCTATCCTTCCCCTGAATCAGCGAGCGCTGCTAGCAGCGCGCAGGAGAACAGGCTAGTTCTGCTCTGTGGTTCACCATTGGCTGGATTCTCCACAGGATCCAGCGTCCGGCAGACAAGCTCAATCACCCGGCAGCGACCTCCGGACCTGAATCAACTACCGTCGGACGTGTGGTCACTGAGGTTCAACAGCACACACACACACACAAACCGTCCACCACAAACCACTGTCTGAGGCTTGAGGTCAAAGGTCACCGTGATTGGCCAGAGAGATGGGACCGTTGAGTGTTCTAGTCGTTGAGTAGGTGAACAGACAAGTGTTCGGGACTGGAGATGGATTGGTCTAGCCACAGCACCCTGGAATGGGTCCCTGTCCCGTGCAGAAAAATGATGAGCATTATTTTCTCATTCCATCTCTTTACGCCTCCCTTACGTTCTTATTCCATCTCTTAACGCCTCCTTTATGTTCTCATTCCATCTCTTTACGTCTCCCTTACGTTCTCATTATGTCTCTTGTTCTTGCATCCGCGAGCAGCACACAATCAAGACCCCTCAACAGGACAGGACCAGCACACAATCAAGACCCCTCAACAGGACAGGACCAGCACACAATCAAGACCCCTCAACAGGACAGGACAGGACCAGCCACTACTGCATAACACACGGGGGGATTTTGATTTTCTGGAAGTACCTCCCCTCCCAGTAATGCCCCCCCCCCCCCCCAAACACACAAACACATTCTCACACTCACACACACACACACACACACACAGTAATGCCCACCCCCCCAAACACACACAAACACATTCTCACACTCACACACACACACAGTAATGCCCCCCCCCCCCCCCCCCAAACACACACAAACACATTCTCTCTCTCTCACACACACACACACACACATACACACATACAGTAATGCCCCCCCCCACGTCCATCACACATACAGTACACACACACCAGTGCACCAGTACCTACAGTCCCCACTTAGCCCCAGCGCAAGTGGTGGCCAGAGCCTTTAAAGGGCCTCCATTAGTCACCCCTCAGTGGTAGCGGCACCCTGTCATTCAGCCAACTACTCTCCTGTCTCTCTCTCTCTCTCTCTCCATCCCCACTCCTCCGCCCCTCTCTCTCTCTCTCTCCATCCTCATTCCTCCACCCCTCTCCTCTTTCTCTCTCTCTCTCCATCCCCACTCCTCCACCTCTCTCTCCTCTCTCTCTCTCTCTCCATCCATCCATCCCCATTCCTCCACCTCTGTCCTCTCTCTCTCTCCATCCCCACTCCTCCACCTCTCTCTCCATCACCATTCCTCCACCCCTCTCTCCTCTCTCTCTCTCCATCCCCATTCCTCCACCCCTCTCTCCTCTCTCTCTCTATCCCCACTCCTCCACCTCTCTCTCCATCCATTAGCCGACATGACAGAGCGTGTGTGCTGAACGATGTGGGAGGGTTGGGAAGAAAAAAAACAACAGCTTTTCGGTCAAAGGACTTGCCAAGGTTTCATGGTAATTCGTAGCGATTGGCTGGTAAGCGGACTGTGGATGCTACCCCCTCACCAACCGACCCGCGGGCCTCTCACTCATAATGACCTGCCCCTGGAGGTCCGCACCAGGGGTTCGAACCCCCGACCTACAGGCGTCGTAGCACTTTGGTGGCCAAAAACGACTTGGGTGTGTGCAATACACCCTCTGATATCTCTCCTGACACTCCTCGCTTAAACAAACCCAAGAAATATGTATCTGTAAAGTGTGAATTCACACTCTCATACCTGCATGCCTATCATACTGAGCTACATTCTTCATAAGAGATCAAAATCTAGTGAACATCCTCCGGTCTGGCCCCGATACGGCTGCCAAGATCAATCAGACAACTCTGACGTGTGGCTAGGGAGGTTTTCCACTATGAGGTCAGCCAAAGCATATTGATTTTTTTTCTTTTACTACCGTGCACTCGATGAGATTTTCTATGTTCGTAGCACAGACGCTCATTGCGCTGCACTTCTTCGCGCAAAGCCACAAGTCAGGGATTTCTGAAAGCCTCTCAAATTATTAACAATACTCTCTCCAGTCGACAGAACTCGCAACTCAATTCTCTCAGAACATGCTCTCAGACTAGCCAGCACTTCGGAATTAACTTGTCTCCAGACTCCTCCTTCTTTGGCCAGTTTGGATAAAGCAATTTTGATCTTTGAGAGCTGGACTTGAGTCTATTAAGTCATCACTTGGACGGTGTATGTGCCCATAAATCACCCATCCTAATTTACAATTCCTTTTTAAATCCACGTGGGACAAACACACTGTTCAAAATAACATGAAATGTCTTATAGCTAGAAGTGAAAGATATATCATCTGTCAAGAAATAGCATGATCTCCCCTATTGTGTGTGTGTGTGTGTTTAGTGTGCGTGTGTGCTGGGTGTGTGTGTGTGTGCGTACATGTGTGTGTGTTTGGTGTGTGTGTGTGCGTGCATGTGTGTGTGTTTGGTGTGTGTGGGCGTTTGGTGTGTGTGTGTTTGGTGTGTGTGTGTGCGTACATGTGTGTGTGTTTGGTGTGTGCGTGCATGTGTGTGTGTTTGGTGTGTGTGTGTGTTTAGTGTGTGTGTGTGTGTGTGTGTGTGTGTGTGTGTGTGTGTGTGGAGGTAGCGCTAGCCTAGCTGTCACAGTGGTCTAGGCTGCTGGGGATCTGCTGACGGTAGAAGGCAGACCAGGACACGGGCATTAGAGAGACCCACATTAACCTCATTTATCTGTGTCAGGACTCATCAGTCCTGCTGCCACCTCACACGCTAGCTATGTCTCTCTCTCTCTTGTTCTTTGTCTAGCTATGTCTCTCTCTCTCTAGCTATGTCTCTCTCTCTCTCTCTTTAGATGACTACAGTATGTCTCTCTCTACCTATTCATATTACAGCATGTCTTCCCCTACCTACCTCTCTCTAGCTATGTCTCTCTCTCTCTAGCTAGCTACAGTATGTATCTCTCTTTCTACCTCTCTATGTCTCTCTTCCTACCTTTCTCTACTCTCTAGCTATGTCTCTCTCTAGCTAGCAACAGTATGTATCTCTCTCTAACCATGTCTCTCTCTCTACTATGTCTCTCTACCTACCTCTCTCTAGCTCTCTCTCTAGATAGCTACAGTATGTCTCTCTCTAGCCATGTCTCTCTCCCTCTCTCTGTCTAGCTATGTCACTCACTCTCTCTCCATCTCTCTCTGTACTCTGCCTCTAAGGCCTTCCCAGGCATAAGAACAATGTCATAACCCCAATGAGGTACACTCATATTTGATATAATAGTGCTGCTGCTCCAACAGTATTAACATAAGTATTGATGATTGATTGTGATTATCGAGGACCAATATCAAGACGCTTCTTCAGAAATTCCCGTGTGGTTTTCAGTCGACAATCGTCTGGGAAAAGAGAGAGAGAGAGAGAGAGAGAGAGAGAGAGAGAGAGGGAGAGAGAGAGAGTGTGAGAGAGAGAGGGAGAGAGGGAGGGAGACAGAGGGAGAGAGACGGAGAGTGTGAGAGTGAGAGAGAGAGAGAGAGGGAGACAGAGAGAGAGAGAGAGAGAGAGAGGGAGAGAGAGAGAGTGTGAGAGAGAGAGGGAGAGAGGGAGGGAGACAGAGGGAGAGAGACGGAGAGTGTGAGAGTGAGAGAGAGAGAGAGAGGGAGACAGAGGGAGACAGAGGGAGAGAGAGGGAGAGAGAGAGGGAGACAGAGGGAGACAGAGGGAGAGAGAGGGAGAGAGAGAGGGAGACAGAGGGAGAGAGAGGGGCGCTCTACTAAACTCACACTCTGTGATGATAGAGGCGACGGCGACTGGGTTCCGAGGGGAGCGCCGGAGACTGAGGGGGAACGGCCGATTTAGCTTCGCTCACTTATCATGTTCTCGGCCAGTGTTCTACTGAAACCTCCTCTGCCTGTCAGAATGGCCGCTAGCTCCTCTGTCTGAAGAACATAATGAGCCAGATAAACAGAATGGAAAGCAGACAGCAACCAAACCAGCCAGCCATCTGGCCACCAGCGATATAACCAACCAACAAGCCAGACGACCATCCAGTCACCTAAGCAGTCAGCCAGCCAGCCAACCAGTCAGCCAGCCAGCCAACCAGCCAACCAGTCAGCCAGCCAGCCAATCAGCCTACGAACCAGTCAGCCAGCCAGCCAACCAACCAGTCATCCAACCAACCAACCAACCAACCAGTCATCCAGCCAGCCGGCCAGTCAGCCAACCAACCAGTCTGCCAACCTGCCAGCCCGTCAGCCAACCAGCCAACCAACCAGTCAGCAAGCCAACCAGCCAGCCAACAAGACAGCTAACCAGTCAGCCAACCAGGCAACCATCCACGGAGTAAAGCAGCCAGCTAGACAGGCTAGTCCAGCCCTCAACCAAGCCCAACAGGAAATGACATCAGGGAACTGATACAGTTTTAAGTACTGGCCTGTGGTAAATAAAAAAAATAAGGTCCTTGGTTCTTCCTAAAAATACTTTCTCCATCCACTTCCCAGGAAGACGGTCAGTGTGCAGCCGCACGGCGGATCACAGCACAGAGGGGCGTGGCCTATCAACACCGTAGGTTGACAGCTGACAGCGCAAGAATGCGCCCGGCTTATCAGCGTTTGCGTGTGCACGTCACTGACATCATAGAGGAGAAGATAACAGAAGTTGTAGCGCGGAGCCAAGAGCAACACGGTCGAGGGTGGGTTTCACTATTCACACTGATTGTTTGTATCACTGGCGTTTTCCTGTTATTGAATTCCTCTCCCTCCGTGCATATCCTCAGCTGGCACGGGCTGGAGGCATTGTTGATACTCTCGCTCGCTCCTCTCTCGCTCGCGGGGCCGGGCGAGACTGGGTGTGTCGCACCCTCGCCACCCTCTCCGAGGACAGACAGGACGTGCACGCGAGGTACCGTCATCTTCCTGTCCCCCCCGGAGTCCTCTCTCCTCGTCTTGCTCCCGCCCCCCAGTGTGCAAACTGTACCATGGCTTTATGGGGGGGGGGGCACTTTGAAGCGAAGCACGCGGGTGTCGGCGGTTACCGATGTTGTGACGAATTTTAAATATCTTTTGTCTTTTGACTGCTGAAAACATGATGTGCCACAACTATATCTGTCTCATTAAAACTACAGTTGAAGTATTACGTGTTTTAGTATTAGGATTCATCCCTTTTTATCTAGTGCCTCTTAGTAGGCTACAGGCTCAAATGAGCTTAAGATGGCGGCTAACCAGGAGAGGGGGGGATACATAATATAATTCATGAATGTATTACTTATGAACGATTATGTATTCTCTCTTTCTGCTCTCGTAGTGTATTATTGTGGTTGTTACAGTGTAGACTAGCCATTCTGAGGTCCGTGTTGCGATGTGCTCACTTTAAATCCTAAGATATGGGCTACCGTTACTTTCTGGTGAAGTTCTCCTCTTGTGATGTTCGGGGTAGAAACTGTATAAACACTCATCTTGTCTCGACCAGACCAAACCCAAACCAGACCAAACCAGACCAGACCAGACCAGACCAGACCAGACCAGACCAGACCAAACCAAACCCAGACCAGACCAGACCAAACCCAGACCAGACCCAGACCAGACCCAGACCAGACCAGACCAGACCAAACCCAGACCAAACCCAGACCAAACCCAGACCAAACCAAACCCAGACCAAACCAGACCAAACCCAAACCAGACCAAACCAGACCAAACCCAAACCAGACCAAACCAGACCAAACCCAGACCAGACCAGACCAAACCCAGACCAGACCAGACCAAACCAAACCCAGACCAGACCAGACCAGACCAGACCAAACCCAAACCAGACCAGACCCAGACCAGACCAAACCCAGACCAAACCCAGACCAAACCCAGACCAGACCAAACCAGACCAGACCAGACCAGACCAGACCAGACCAGACCAGACCAGACCAAACCCAGACCAGACCAAACCCAGACCAAACCCAGACCAGACCAGACCAAACCCAGACCAGACCAGACCAGACCAAACCCAGACCAAACCCAGACCAGACCAGACCAGACCAGACCAGACCAGACCAAACCCAGACCAAACCCAGACCAGACCAGACCAAACCCAGACCAGACCAAACCCAGACCAAACCCAGACCAGACCAAACCAGACCAAACCCAGGCCAGACCAGACCAAACCCAGACCAGACCAGACCAGACCAGACCAGACCAGACCAGACCAGACCAGACCCATAAACAATAGCACAAGCAGTGATAGGAATAACAGTGCACGGCTAATCTGCCACTCAGGGCGTTTTCTCACCTGTTAGTGAGTCTAGTCCACTTATTTGGTTTGCACTAGATTAACAAATTGATTGTTTCATTTTTTTGAGCTGGCTCAGTCGCTTTCACACCTATTCTTGGGTTCTTGTCCAGACCAATTGATGAGTTGGTGAAGCGAACTAAAATGCACGCTCATTCACTTATTGGTCAGATGTGTCAGGGGCGGGAGCACTCAAACTGCTCTGTAATTGGTCAGAATTACACACGGGAGGTCAGGTAAATAAATTTAAAAAGCAGAAGTGGAGAGAAAGCACGATGGAGAAGGGGGGGGGCAGGATGGTGGGATAACAAAGCAGGACTGATGGATGTTACATGTCTGTGGTCCATATTATCTGCCAGGTAAATTCATGCTTACTACTCAAGACGAAAGAGAGAGGTATCTGACATGTAAATCAATGCTACTGCTCCAGAATGTTCTGTTAAAATTAGTCCCATTGAGAGTACTAGGCTTCAATATTTCAGGTACACCAAAGCCAAATATAAACCATGTAAGCTCTACTCTACAACTAAGGAACTCTAATACTCCTGTAGTTTCAACTCACATTTCATCCATAATAGCTCTCACAAGGTTGTCTTAGTCTGACAGCAAACGAGCAAAGCAGGAATTAGACTATAGTGGCATAATACACTAAGCAACACACAATTAAACCTTCATACAACTAATGCAAGACTTTGATGTCCAAGCCTGTGAACTATTTATGTCTGTTCAATTGGGCTTTTATGGGAGAAGAGGGGGATACTTTAAAGCCTATCCTAAGAGACTTGTGCCTTAAAGGAGTAGTAAAGGGAAAATCATGTTTAGCCCTGTTTTAAGGTTACTTATGATCATATACAATGGTTCAGATCAAAACGTTGATAAAACTAGCACTTTTGAGAAAGTCTGATAATTGCTCTACCACCGTTTTGGTCAGACAATGGATGTGGGTGGGGACCTTGAAAAATATTTCAAAAACATGTTAAACTCTCGATTCCAAAGACAAGAAACTCACTGAGGTGTTAGTTGGCGTTCTGACATATAATTCGCCATAAAGTAAGATTCTAGTTCATCTGGAAAGGCTTTTTAAAAAATATTTAGCATAGAACTATTTAGTCGCAGCACATACGTGTGTAAACTTCCGCAAACTAGGTAGCCTAGCAACATAAACAATAACAATAGCTACCGTAAGTAGTTCCGCTTCCTGAATCCCCTCTGCGGATTGATCTACACATCTACAACGGTCGCTTCAATACAAGTCAATGGATTTCATAAAATGATCAATAAAACCCTACAGGATTCATACTTTGCGAATTTGATGTCAGAACACCAACAGACACCAATTACCCCCTCGCTTCTTGTCTTTGAAATCGAGAGTTTAACATGTTTTTGAATGATTTTTCACAGTGCCCACCCACATCCATTGTGTGACCTAAATGTGGGGGCCAAGCAGTTTAGCTGCAAGCAGCCAATGAATCAGCTAGACTGACATGAGACGTGTTTGACAAGGGTCAAGGATGGTCCCGAGAATTTCAAAAGTCAGACATATGGTTGAACGGGATTCGATCTCTGTACCTGCTGCTTGCAAGGCCGACGCGCTATCCACTGTGCTACGCCGGATGTTGCAAAGGTGAATCGCCCTAGTCCACAAGGCATGTCAGCCTTTCGCTAACCCCTAGGGCTGGGTTTAAAAAATGTATTTATCGATTCTGAATCCCAAAATCGATCTTTTATTTAATGAATGAATTAATAAATGAAGGAATGAATAGTTTATTAATTCATTCAATGATTCATTCATTCATTTTTGGAAATCAGTATCGATACCCAGCCCTAGTATTGATGTGTTGCATAACTTGGCAGTCATGTAATTAAGGTTACAGCTAAAAAAAAACAGGTTTTAGTAACACTAGCCAAATCGATATTGAATCGAATCGAATTGAATCGTGATAATCGATTCTGAACCACGTGAATCGGAATCGAATCGATTCTTGAAATTCGATACCCAGCCCTACTAACCCCCTAACCCCATTAGCTGATTGCGACAAACCACACTTCCGCCCCCTCACACTTGAGCCTGAGTCCTGAGCACTTAATTAATGTCAGCTGGAAGGGTTGCTTCCTCTCGGTTGAGTGAGAGGGGGGGGGTGTCATCATTTAAATTGGCACACGGCGAAAAGTATATGTAGCAGAGCGTAACTATTTACTTCTATAGAATCCAGACAATCACACAAACATTTCGAGGTATAATATGTCCTTCTGTCTTCAAAAGTGTAGGAGAGGTAAAGAGTTAGAAACACAGCATTGATTCTGTCATTTTCTGATTCGAGTTAGAGCGTGGCTCCATTGGTTTCAATGGAGGGGGGGGTCATCATTCAAACTGTCACACGGCAAAAAATTATAAATCGGAGAGCTTAGCTTTTTGGATTTTACGAATCCCAAGAGTTATGTTAATGTTTTTATATATAATATGTGTATAAGCTGTGCAAATTGGAAGAGGGATGGCAGTTTAGAAAATGTGTGACATTGTTCCAAAGTGCGTCTCTCCCCACTTTAAAATCTGTGAAATTGTGCAGAACACCAAAAGTGTAACTTGCATTCTGCAATCAAGAGAATGAAAAAATAATGAAACCATGGTTTGTTTTGAACTCAGCTTGACGCAAGGAATCCAATGATCCCTGAATCATGAAAATTGAACATACGGTAAAAAAGTTACAAGCATTAACGTGACTCCAACTTTGACACGATGGTGTCGCTAGAGTGCTCAACTTGACTCGGTGACAGAGGTCACGGGAGGGTCCCTAACCAGTCTGCTAAACATACTTTTGATACATTAAAGCATTTCTGCGATATGCCCCAACTTCCTGTTTGGTGGCTTTGTCGCCAAATTCAATTGGCTGTCACAAGCGAACGTATTGGAATATCAACAATTCAAATCAATCTTTTGTAGACATTGGTCTACAGATTATGTGTATTAAGTTTTTTGCAGATTTGTGAAAATCTGTAGGAGGAGTAGCATTTTAAGTGTTTTTCACAAAATCCAAAATGGCGGACAATCCAATATGGTATGCATGACGTAATAGGGTTCGTTTAACTCGGCTTAAGCCAAGGAATCATATGGCACCTTGATTTTGAAATAAATAGGATTTACGGGTCAAAAGTTGAGTGCATAAATGCATTGCCAACTTTGACATGTTGGTGGCGCTAGAGTGTTGGAGCTGAGGACATGGGACTTGGTCAGAGGGGCCATGGAACTGTCCTGAATCAGTGTGCCAAATGTCATAACTTTCTACCATACGGTTCTATGGGCTAACATAGACTCCAATGGCAGAATAATAATAACTAGTGCTGCGAGCAGCAGTGAGCGGGCCCTCGCACCCCACGCGTGTCGGGTCGCTGCGCCGTTAAAGGCTGTGCTATTTCGGTGTGCAGTACTGAGAGAAACTTCCTGTCACCAGTAGGTGGCGCTCTAGGCGTGACTCAATACCGAAGCATAGATGTGTTCAGGACGGTACCTTGATGAAGCGTGAGAAATGTTGAGTAAATCGGATAACGTATGTAGGAGTTATGAGGACTTCCTGTTTCACCAGTAGGTGGCGCTGTAAGTGTGACTCAATACCAACACATAGATGGGTTCAGAAGGCCACCTTCATGAAGCGTCAGCAATTTGGTGCAAATCGGATGATGTATGCAGGAGTTATGAGGACTTCCTGTTTCACCAATAGGTGGCGCTATACGTATGACGCAATACTGACACATAGATGTGTTCAGGACAGAACCGTCATGAAGCGTGAGCTATATCGGACAAATTGGATAATGTATGGAGGAGTTATGAGGACTTCCTGTTTCACCAATAGGTGGCGCTATAAGTATGACGCAATACTGACACATGGATGTGTTCAGGACAGAACCGTCATGAAGCGTGAGATATATCGGACAAATTGGATAATGTATGTAGGAGTTATGAGGACTTCGTGTTTTATGGCGAAATGTCAAACTTTGGCGGGGCGCCACGGCAAGGGTGTTTGGTGAAAACTCAATTTTTTTTACACAAAGGTCTTAAGATGAAGCTGACCCGATATGAAGTTGATCGGATGAAATCTGTAGGAGGAGTTCGTCGAAGTACGAGGCATGGAAATGGTCAAAACAAGGACAAAATGGCACATTAAAAGCAAAATGGCGGCCTTCCTGTTGCATGTTGGGTATAGCTCCAAGAGACATTTTAGTGCGTCTCGATGAACTACATATGCCCTCCGAATTTCGTTCGCCTACATCAAACTGAAAGGTGGGGCTCGCCATTTTAGATTTTCCAGGGGGCGCTCTTGAGCCGTTTTGCCACGCCCATTTCCGTCACCCATGAATTATCAAATTTTTCACCGGGACTGACGTATCTGCAAAGTTTCATCCGTTTTCATTGATGTTCAGGCCGCCTATAAGGCATTTGTTTGGAGTAAAGGAGAAGGAGAAGAATAATAATAATCCTTCGAGTTTCAATAGGGCCTCGCACCGCCAGTGCTCGGGCCCTAATAATAAAGAACAAAGAAAGAATAAGGAAAGGTAGAAACATAATGGTGGCCTACGCAGCTTCGCTGCTTGGCCCCCAATAAAATGGAAACATTAAGCATTTTAGCTACATTGCTAATGTACAATGTTCAACAAATAGTTGACAGACAAAGGGCCAGGTTAAAGATAAATGCATAACGAAAAGATAAAAGAGGTACTTTTAAAAAGTGGGGTTACAGTGGGGTTTGTGTTCCTTTGGTTGCAATTTTCTTATCGCAATAGGTCACAAATCTTGCTACTGTGATTGCAGATACAGATATGAAAGTACTGTATGTCTCTCTGTCTCTCTCTCTCTTCCATTCACACACCACACTGATTGACTGACTAAGCTACTGAGTGGCGATACAATTTGTACTGTACACAAAATATGATGCTTGGTGAATCAGTAAAAATGCTGTCTATTCTGCTCAGGAGGCAGTCTACTGTCTAAATCCACTGAGTTCAGAGCTTGAGGGGTTTAATAGCTCTTTTGATGCTTGTTCTAAATGTTAGGATTATCAGGTTAGTATCAGGGTTACAGTAGGTGCATTGTGGGTACAATTCTCATTAGTTAGAGTTGTCATATTCACAACATAGATCAGATGACTCTTATGTAGGTAGTTTGATTATGTTGGACAGGTCAGAGATATCTAGAGCATGGCTAGGTCATCTGTGTCCAACCGTGACACAGTAGTCATGCCGTTAGGGGGGGAGTCTGTAGGGTTTGGTCAAAGGGGTTAACACTGTGAGAGGAGAAACTATAGAAATGAGAGGAGAGGAAGAAAAAGAAAGTGAGAGAGAGAGAGAGAGAGAGAGAGAGAGAGAGAGGGGAGGAGAAGAAAAGAACAATGTTAGATTGGTATACTACTGGAGCAGCTGAGCAACGTGGCTTGGCACAGGTCCTCTCACACACTCACACATACTTTTTCAGTGTGTGTGTGTGTGTGTGTGTGTGTGTGTGTGTGTGTGTGTGTGTGTGTGTGTATAAAGAGCCTGTCTGGATCAGCCTCACATTGGCCCTCGGCAAAGGTTGAAACTAGGGAGCCTGTGTCTCACCCATTTCCCTGTGTACACGCACGTCCCAGACCTGGGCTGCTATTGGTCGATCTCCAGGCCCCTCCCCTCACTCGGGGTGGAATCACGATGGCCTGTGCCTGCAGGTAGGGAGGGACGTGTCCTCCTACCTTATTCACTATCTCACAGCTCCGCCATGAAAACCTAGCGCAGTGAATACCTGTAAGTCTGTCTCTCTCTCTCTACTACTACAAACAGACAGACAGACAGACTGACAGGAGTTTTAGATGGCCCGTCTGGTTTTTCTTCTCCTCACGTGCGTGGTAATAGTTGAGAGAGAGAAAGAGAGAGAGAGAGAGAGAGAGAGAGAGAGAAAAAGAGAGAGAAAAAGAGAGAGAAAAAGAGAGAGAAAGAGAGAGAGAAAGGGAGAGAGAGAGAACATAAGAGGAACTAGGCAGATCACAGTGATGAAGTACTGCGGAGGTTCAGCAGCATATGTGTGTGTGTGTGTCTGATATACCGAGTTTGATGTGTGTGTGTGTGTGTGTGTGTGTGTATGTGTGTGTGACGTGTGTGTAATGTGTGTCTCTGTTGTGTGTGTGTGTGTGTGTGTGTGTGTGTGTGTGTGTGTGTGTGTGTGTGTGTGTGTATGTGACGTATGTGTGTGTGATGTGTGTCTCTGATGTGTGTGTGTGTGTGTGTGTGCGTGTGTGTGTGTGACGTGTGTGATGTGTGTCACACTGACAAATGAGCTGAGCTGAGTAAAATGGCTTGTGATTAGGACACGTTGGCTCCTAATTGCCTCTCATTAGCATTTAAAAGTGAGTGGCGGAGGGGGCGGGATCAAAGGGGGGGAGGGCCAGCAGAAGTGTTAATTCAGTCCACAGCACCACCAACGCCCACGCCTGGGTCACACATCGTTATCATTATCACTCACCTCGTTATCGGGGCTGAGGCGTTCATGAGAGCTCTGCTCAAAACCATCCGTTACAAAAGAAAACTGTTACTTTTGATGCCATTCAGGCACATTGACACACTAAGAAACATCATGTTGTGTAATGTGTACTAATATGTATAATGTGTAAACAACCTTTGATCAGATATCAAATTCTTGAACTGAAGGAATTGAAACAGAAGTACCACCAGTAGACTTTAGGGGGTTGATATTCACCTTTAAACGAGTGAGAAAGAAAGGAGTCAGTCCTGACTTGCTCTGCAGCAGGTGACAGACATGGCAATCAGCCAACGCAAATCAAAGCACACTCCTACTACCAAGAAGACAGGCATGGTAGCAGAGCTGCAAAGGAAGATGGAGTGGTCCGGTGCATGGCTGTATAGGCTCAAGTGTGGGGTGTGTTAATCTTGTCCATAAAGAGCTAAGTCATTGTAAATGTAGACGGTCTCTTAACTATCCCAGCAGTATCCACTACATCTGTGCAACAATGTGGTTGGCTAAAGACCATGCATAGCAACAAGTTCAGTAGGCCTACATGGAAGTTACATGTAACATCTAGTGCAACCTTTCAAGATGTTATAACTGAAATCCAAAATATTGATTTTGCAGTTGGATTAGAAACAGAGCAACATTTCCCCCTGCAACACTGAAACACATCTGGTAAAATCATACAACTACGAACAATAGCCTATAACATTCTACAGAACCTGCATCTAGGGTGGGTCGAGCAGCCTCATAGCCTACAACTTGGCTACGATGCATAGTCTACTGCAATTCCGAACTGTAAACAGTGTAAAAATAGCGATCACAGGGATCCCTACGTCCCGTTATATAATCAGCTGGGCTCGGGTGGGTGACATCACGGGTAGTCGAGCAATCACCAGCCGCACAAACCCAATGTCCTTTACGACCCACCATCAATGGAAACTGATTGGTAGTGACATTATCACAGTCATACATCAATGAAACAACTGCAAATCCATGCAATAAATTACCTAAACGCATTTTTAAAAATAGCGAACGAATTATATGGACTGTGGTTAGTTGTCTCTAGTATCGTTTTCCATAAAAACACTTCCGCTATGCAGACACGTTGATGAAACTGCAAATGTCTCGCTTTGGCAAAGCCGTGTCATTAAAAGAGTTCAAGCCAATGCATATGTAGTACCCAGACCTACTCTTTTACGAACGTGTAAGTGATTGATAGTATCTAGCCTACTACGAAGACGGTGTCAAAAGAAAAAGTGTTATCTGTCGGTCGAGGTGGCGTGGCGCAGTTTCTGTAAGTAGCGCGCTCGCCCGACACCAGCTTGCCAGTGTAAGCACTCCTTGCTCGGTTTCAATTCCGCGAAACCACCGCTCTCTTCAATCGCACTTTAACCTTACTTTGCATTTCCAATTCGAAATGACAAGTGTATAAGAGTAAGCGTCAAGCACCCTTGTATGCTCGGGATAATAATAAAAAATAGGTCAGAGTAAGAAGTAAACATTTTCAAAGGCTTTGGAATAAACCAGCGCGACTGCACGACCCTGCCTACTTATAGCCATTTTCTACAACTGCTCAACACGAAAAAGTGACACGGTAAAAACACTAACGTTGTCAGGCGGTGACAGTAGAATAGACAAGACCATATGACTTACTGTACGGTACACTGGACTGGTGAGCGTGTGCCTGTCCTTGTTGCCACGGCTTCCCTAGCTCTGCTCCTACGCTGACGATGGAACCGTCTCCCCTCGTAATGATGTCTGCAGCGCAGAGCTAATAGCTCTATCGCTCCGTGCCCCCACCTCCGGAGTGAGAGAGAGCGTGCGTGCGCGCACGCCTGGGTATGTGAGTGAATGTGTAGTACAAATATGGAGCAGTTGGCAGGCGCTGGTTGCCGTGTTCTTGCTCACTATGCAAAAGGAGTAGAAGTAAGTAGTAAGCAACCGACTCAGAGGAATAAAACCTGTACAAACACTCGTTAAATCTCACACTAAACTCACACTATTAAATCCGTGTTTGTCCTACATTTCATTCAGATGAATCAGAGGAAATTGAGACTTGCAGAGAAGTTCCAATAAGACATTTTGACAAATGAATTCAATGCCAAACTCAAACACACACACACACAAATCCAGCTTACAAATATATACTGTATGCTTTCATGCGTGACTTGGGCCTTTCACTTTAGCCTCGGGCCGCATAAGCATATCAGGGTGCTTGAGGTAGCTTAGATATCAGAAAGCTGCCGCAGACTGACAGTCAGCTGACAGTGTGCTGGATCTCAAGCGCAGATAGCCATTTCCCCTCGACTAGTAAACTGGTATATAAGTGACTTAGGTCTGTATAATGTCATAGCATGACTTCAGTTGAAGCAAATTAGAAATTCAACTGATTATTTTTTCAGTAAGTTTTCATTTCAGTCAAAAACATTTTGGTCCCGGATTTATCTCGAGACACAGATGTGGGAAGTCCACGTTTGAAGAGGCAGATGTAGTTAAAGGTGCTCTGTTCGATTTACTGCACTTTTTGTAAAAATAATAATCATAATAAAAAAATGTTATTATTATTATTATAAAATATATATATATATATGCAATAAATAGGTCCAGGGGAGTCATAACTATTTGTACAGAAAATATAGCCAACAGTGTAGTGCCTGTGGAGCAAATGCAGAATTTATTTTTATTATGAGCGAAGCCGGCCCGGCGCTGAGCCCCACCCCCTGAACGGCACCGTAGGGCAGCGTCATCTTGATGGGCGTTTGAGAAGGCCGTTGGGAATAGGCCTATATAGCTAACGTTAGCTGAACACTGCTGAGAGAAGTTATAGTCCGGGAGCAAAGACACCACGGTCTTTTGCTAAAAAAGTCAGACAAAGACAAAAGAAGATCACTAGGGTGAGCATATTTTGATTTCCAAAAAAGAGGACACTCGGCCCGGTCACGAGATAGCCTAAATACTCGCAGTTTACTCAAAGATGCCTTATAATTTGTATATATTTAAAGTGTATATGTATGGATAGAAAATTCAGTTATATTAAAAAAGAATATCTCTCAAAGACAGAAATTCAGATAGGCTTCTCAGAGGTTTCAATGTGCTTTATTATGTCTAAAATAATATCCCTTTGATTGAAGTTTCAATTGTACAAAAATAACTGTAAAATCTCTGGAATAAAATAATGATATAATAGTAATAATGCCTCTTCTGTATAAGAAAATCAACTTGTAACTAAATAATAGCTCTCTTGTCAAGTCTTACTGGACATATAAAAAAGTATTAGTAAATAAGTTGTAGGCTATGTGTGGGCTAAATTGATTGGTTGATTTTTCATTTGGTCTTGATTTCCGTAAGCCAGAATCCTTTTACCTGGCCTACAATGTTGAGTGAATGACGAGCTAAGACAGCTGTCAACGGACCGTAACGTGGACTGTATTTTCATGAGGACTGTAGGGAGCGACAGAGGACTACCAAAACGCTAAACATGATGAAAATGAAGAGAATGCAGAGAATACCCACAGTCCACCGCGTCTCATGTGACACAGTGCTTGAGTGCATCCAAGTCATGATCCGAGTGAATCACACATAAATGATGACATTTGCCGATAACACAACATTTATCTTGAAATCCACATGCTGCAAACATATCCCACCCAACATAATTTTTAAATTATTATTAAATTAAAACAGACGTCAATCGGTCAATTTGCAGAGCCGAGCGGAGAGCTGAGGGGATAGTCAGAGCAGCCTCTGCGTCGGAGGGACGCGGCAGCCAATGAAAACGAAGTGGTAGGTGCATTGAGCTAAACTGGCTTGGGAATCGTTGGCACGCCGCTGGAAGTGCTGTCCCATTTAATTCACGGCCTTGCACCCTCTGGCCCTTCCAGCTGACGTCAATTAAGTGCTCAGGCCTCAGGCCGCAAGTGCGAGGGGCCACAAGGGTGGTTTGCGCACTCAGATTGGGATTCAGCTTCAGTCTCGCCAGCAATGCTGCGCCGGTGTTTGCTTCCTCGTTCGGTGTCTGCTTCCTCGTTGTGAGTGTTGGAGATCCGCCTACAAAGCAGCCTCTCTGGGATTACGTCACACACACTAACCCAAACAAGGACAACCGGAGCGGGGAAAAAAACACAGACACACACAAGGAAAACCGGACATTATCATCAATTTATAAACCCCCCCCCCGGATGCCCCGGACAGGACGTGAAAAGTGGACATGTCCGGATAAAAGAGGACGTTTGGTCACCCTAACGTACACAAATCAATATTGGGCTGGCTTTTACTATCTGGAGAGAGGTTAGGTTGGAGCTACTTTGGCCATCAAAAGCGACTCGGAGCTCGCCTTTCTTCTCCTCAATGCGTAAGTAACTAAATTCAGGTTCATAAGCAACGTTAGCCAGCCCTAGTCCCCCTAGAATGTTAGCTACCATGTATTTCTGTATTATACATATATATATATATTCATATATATCCATATATGGAGTGAAAACGCCCACTTGTTTATATCTGATAGCTGCACCACTGCCCCATCTAGTGGCCGAAAAAAGAAAAGAGAAATCGAACTGAGCACCTTTAATTTAGTATTTTTAGGGCCCGAGCACTGGTGGTGCGAGGCCCGATTGAAATTGTAAGGATTCTTATTATTCTCCTACCGTCTCCTACCTTCTACCTTCTACCTTCTTCTAGGAAGAATGCCATTTTGGTGGCCTAAACATCGATGAAAACGCATGAAACTTTGCAGATACGTCAGTCCCAGTGAAAAATTTGATATTTCATGGGTGAGGGAAATGGGCGTGGCAAAATGGCTCAAGAAAAAAATGGCAAACAGCAAAACGGCCCCCTGGAAATTTAAAAATGGCGAGCCCCACCCCCTTTCAGTTTGATGTAGGCAAACGAAATTCGGTGGGCGTATGTACTTCATCGAGACACTAAAATGTCTCTTGGAGCTATAGCCAACATCCAACAGGAAGTCAGCCATTTTGCTCTTAATGTGCCATTTTTTCCTTGTTTTTACCATTTCCATGCCTCGTACTTTAACGAACTCCTCCTACAGATTTCATCCGATCAACTTCATATTCGATCAGCTTCATCTTAAGACCTTTGTGATCAAAAGTTATAAAAAATTGAGTTTTCACCAAACACCCTTGCCGTGGCACCCGATCAAATTTTGACATTTCGCCATAAAACAGGAAGTCCTCATAACTTCTCCATACATTATCCAATTTGTCCGATATTTCTCACGCTTCATGAAGGTTCTGTCCTGAACACATGTATGTGTCAGTATTACGTCATACTTATAGCGCCACCTATTGGTGAAACAGGAAGTCCTCAAAACTCCTACATACATTATCCGATTTGCACCAAACTGCTGACGCTTCATGAAGGTTGCATTCTGAACACATCTATGCATCGGTATTGAGTCACACTTACAGCGCCACCTACTGGTGAAACAGGAAGTACTCATAACTCCTACATACATTATTCGATTTACTCCAAATTGCTCATGCTTGTTGAAGGTCGCATCTTGAACACATCTGTAAGTCAGTATTGTGTCATACCTACAGCGCCACCTACTGGTGAAACAGGAAGTCCTCATAACTCCTACATACGTTATCCGATTTACTCCAAATTGCTCAGGGTTGATGAAGGTCGCATCCTGAACACACGCGTGGGGTGCGAGGGCCCGCTCACTGCTGCTCGCAGCCCTAGTTTTTAAATGTAATATCAAGGAACTCCAGATCATTTATGCACCTTGAAATAAAATGGTTGACAATTGCTACAGTAGTATTGAGTCGGACACCACAAGAAATATAGGCTACCTTTCTTTGCTCCCTTGTTTGGTGCTGTAGGCTAAAGGGCAATTTAATTTCTATCAGAGGCCAAATGCTAGATGTGTGTGTCCTGTTGGAACATGCCACAGCCAGACTACTTCCAGGCCATTTAAATGATTAATTAAATGGTAAAGAGAGCTTAAAATAGAGTCTAACATGCCAGAGTGGGAGTGAAGGGCCTGCTCTGACAGACAGTGAAGGAGTGCCTGTGCGACATGTACAGACAAAACTCGTATATGAGTTAGCAGCTTCATATGACAAGAAAGTCATGATCAGTTTCATATTAGGATCAGAAATAGGCTTATTACCTGGCAATAAACCTCTTGCAAAGTTGTCTATATCCAGACAACTACTTGATTCCCTTAATACAAGGTATGGTGACCTATTCAATAGACTTTAGCAAGCATAGACTTACAGTATGCACTTTACATTGCATGTATAGGCCTATGAACAACCGCCTGTCAATCTTATGGTATTCTCTAGTAGAAATACGCTGCAATACGTCTGCCTGCCCCTCCATGTGCCCTACTGCAGGCCAATTGGTGGGGAGGAACCTTCTGGGATTTGACTTTCCAGAGAATTGGCTTTTCATCAGCTCCGACACACCTTGACCTACAACTCCTTCCTGTCATTTTCACTGTAGGCCTAGAGCAACCCCACCCCTCTCTCTCTCTCTCTCTCACACACACACACACACACACAAAAACACACACAATCTCACTCTTTTTCTCACATATACAGTATGCACACACCCTTCCCCCTCCCTATACCAGGAGCTATAAGCTGTCTATAAGCGATTAATAAAGGCTTGATAAAGTGTACTTGCGAGAAGCAGACAGACATGTGGAACGTAACACTAGCCTCTCTCTACGTGGGTCGCCTACCTCAGGCTTTGTGTCTGTGTGACAACTCCAATAGAACGAGAGACAATGGAGCACTTATTGAATGACTGACTTGAGTGGGTTGTCTTCCTGTCCCTTGTCACTCTGCTGCCTCGTGCACAGTCAGACTCATGCTAGGAGTCATGTTGCAGTGTTCTCTGGAAGTAGGCTACAGTTCGGAGTGTTCTGGGTTTGAATAGTATAAGCCTAAATGTTTATTTGTTGGATTTAGGGCTGAGCCCCAATGAGTAATCGGTTGAAAAGATGGCACACATGGAGACGACCCTGCACATGTCTAGGCCTCAGTTCGGAATATAAGGCCACATCCTCCAAAATTCTCAAAGAAACCGTTTCATCCGTCATTACCAAATTAATGTTCAAACGCTTAGTACTTGCTTATTGTTGCCTATTAGCCTTAAAACCATCTGACGTTCTCAGATAATTCTGTTGGATGTGTAGAGGGAGACAGGAGCAGGAAATCTGAAGCCTGTTGAGTAGTGCACACAGAACCACTTGCAGCTCAAAGTACAGTAGGAAAGGAAAGACCAGGGAGATGGTGGAGGACTTCAGGAGGAAGTCTTAGCTGTCTCTAGTTTCAATACAGGGAGTTGATGTTGATGTGGTCCAGTCATACAAGTATTTAGGAGTGCACCTGGACACCAGGTTGGAATGGGCAGGAAACAGTGATGCCATCTACAAGAAGGGACAGAGCCCACTCTACTTCCTGAGGAGGCTCAGATCCTTCGATGCACCTGTATGTAGAACCATGCTGAACATGTTCTACCAGTCTGTTATAGCGAGTGCCATCTTCTATGCGGTTGTGTGCTGGGGCATCAAGGCCGCAGACGCTAACAGGGTCGACAAGCTGATCGGGAGGGCGGGTGTTACAGTTGCTGCTGCGTCGCTTGTCAGTATAGCTTGCTCCCTCACTTGTCCATGCTGGGTTCGAACTTGGGCCCTCTGACTTGCCAATGCACATGACAACATTACATCAACACCGCTTTAGCCAGCTACGCCAAAGAAAACTGGCGATTCAATGGCGTGGGTAGGCGGTATTTATATTTATATATTTATACTGAGGAGTGAGTTTAACCAGCTGAGTTTAACCAGTTCAGTTACAGAGTCTCAGTTGGGACTCAGTGAGAGTGGTGTCAGAGAGATGAATGCTGGTCAAACTGCTGTCCACCATGGACAATGTCTCCCTCCCTCTACATGACACTCTGGTCAGGCAGACTGGTCCTGGCACAGCGCTCAACAGACCTTCATATCAGCCGCTATCAAACTGTTCTTTGCATCCCCTGACGGGCTAATATGGACCTGAGTCAGATCAGAGGAAGCTACAGTAGGGCTCCCTGGACAGGACATGTCTATGTCCTACTCTTACGGGTCTATTTACATTATTGTACATTTGGATTTCTGTATATTTTGTATCTATTGTAAATTTCTATTCTAGTCTGCTACTTTGTTGTCTTTTGATGATATGTCTAATGGTGGAATTCCCCCCCGGGATCAATAAAGTACTACAAGCACACAAAAGTACTACTACTGTAATACTACTAACCATGTTTCAGCAAAAAGCAAACATTCCTTGCCTTGAGCAATGAGAACACACACAATGCCTTACAACCTATAGGAACTTTATGTAACCCAGTTGAATTATAGTATAAATACCGCCCAGCCATGCCATCAAATTGTTAACTTCACGGTGTCATAGCTGACTAGTCAGCGGACCCAAGATGAACCCAACCAGGGAAAGAGAGTGGAAGCAATGACACCTGTTAGCTTTACACAAACAAAAGGTTGAACATTGTATAGGCTTGTGTAATAGGTTGATGTCAAATTGCAGGGGTATGTTCCAATACTTGATTGGTTTTTAGATCATGGCAAGGAAATTCAGTGGAGATGAATAGCACACAACAGCTTGGCATTGGCATTATTTGCGTTGTGAACTCCAAATTTCATAAGTCTTAGATTAAGATTCCCACATTTTCACTTCCTGTTGCAAGTAAGAAAGTAAAAAAAATAAGAAAGTAGATTTTAAAAATCCCAGCTGCTTGCCTTTACATTTGGTTAACGAGGGAGTTGAGGCCTTCTCAGGCTGAATGGAGCATTTTTAATCTGTAGGCCAAATGAGGAAGGTTGAACATACTGTACTGTAGGTGGATTCAGGCAGCAGTGGACTACAAATTAAATGGCAGCAGCAGTGGACTACACATTAGGGACTTTACGACCGCTACGACGGGCCGCTATGGTGACTGGCTCAGTGCTCGATAGATAAACATGCCTGCCGTAGCAGATGATTCTACGATGGCAAAACCCCCTGTTTCAAGTAGTAGCTACAACGTCTCGGAGACGCTTCGCCGTAGGGACCGGTCGGCTGTTTGCTTAACGATTTTGACCGCTACGGGGATAGCATCATAGCAGATCTATTTCCGGCCACCATAGCAGTCCTGAAAACCATTGTTGCTTAAAGTCCCTATTAAATGGCAGCAGCAGTGGACTACACATTAAATGGCAGCAGCAGTGGACTACAGATTAAATGGCAGCAGCAGTGGACTACAGATTAAATGGCAGCAGCAGTGGACTACACATTAAATGGCAGCAGCAGTGGACTACAGATTAAATGGCAGCAGCAGTGGACTACAAATTCAATGGCAGCAACAGTGGACTACAAATTCAATGGCAGCAGCAATGGACTACAAATTAAATAGCAGCAGCAGTGGACTACAAATTAAATGGCAGCGGCAATGGAATACAAATTAGATGGCAGCAGCAGTGGAAATAAGATGGCAGTAACCTCTCACTCCTCAAAAGCAGGGGCTTGCTGGTAAGACCTTGTCTGCCCCAGCCTGCAGTAAGGCTAAGTCAGGACCAGGACAGAGGCTGTCATTGTGTTGGTTAGATGGGCATTCTCAACTACTCACCTTTAAAATAGGTTTTGTCAGGTCAACAAGACCACAGCTGAGAGACTAATCTGCATACATCATTTTTTGAAGGACTGGCCAGAAGATTCAAGGTGAGTCAAAAACATATTGAAATGAAGGCCAGGAAGCTTTGGCCTGAAGACACCCCTGGCTATGATTACACACACACACACACACACACACACACAGACACACACACACACACACACACACACACACACACAAAGACAACAACACACCATACATCACTTTTACTGTACATACTGTAGCCTCTTAGTATTGAGGATAAGGACTTCTGCTTTCATTTATTGCTCTCCACTCCCCCTTCTGGTGAAATTATGAAATATTACTACTTCAGAGACAGGGAGAGTTGACTCACGCCTGCATCATAGCCCTCATCTTTACTGCAGAGCAAACTGACATTCTTTCCGTTCATCCCAAGCTTAAGCTTGTCATTCGAGTACAGTAGCTTCATTTTATATCGAAAACAGTGAGAGTAACCTTTCTCACACACTCTCCACCTGACTGTGCGAAGGAATAAAGCACCTAGATGAAGACTAGGACAGGGTTCTCTCTGTTAAAAGCAGCCAATTTAATCAACATGTTCCCTGTAGACAGATCAACCAGGGCTGGACTGGCCATGTGGCGTACCGGGCAAATGCCCGGTGGGCCGGACCTACTTGTGGGCCGATCTAAAAAAAAAAGAGCTAACGAACGGCCCATAGAGCAGGGACAGCGGCCCATTGGTCCATTTTCTATACTGACATTGGGCCGGCCCAATCATATGTAGGCCCCACCCCTCCCTCTGTTAGTTTCAGGTGTCATTTGCGTGGGCCGTTAGAGAGCCAACTGGCCTGGCCCGCAGTGAATGGCCTGTCCCCCCGTCAACAAATCGCGCAGCAGCACCCCCCCCCCACCCCCCCCGTCAACAAAACGAAACTGAAGGTGTTCCATCTCACCGCGTCGGCTCGGCTAGTGGGCCGACTGGGGGTACATTTCCCGGTAGGAAATATTCACCCAGTCCAGTCCTGAGATCAACTGTTATCTGAAGTAGAGAGAAGAGTGGGACCCTTCATTAATGATTCCAAAATCAGCAGGATCACACAGGCACGTGCACTCAGACCTCAAGGGGGGCGAGGGACCCTTTTCGCCTCGAGAAGTGCCTTTTCTCTGTAAGCTAAACCTTCTTTATAAATTAATTTATGTTGCGCAGAGCCTGCCCTGCCTAACAGATTTTGATTTTATCAAAATATCAGTTTGGAAAATAATTTGTTTCTCTCTTGCTACCCTAGCCTACCCTCTCTCTAGCTACCGTAGCGCGAAACAAACGCACCTGCACGCGCACGCGATAGTTCGCTCAATAGTTTTGAGAGTCAGTCAGTTGAGTAAATGTCTTTTTGAGGCAGACACAGGCATGTTACAGGTATGTGGCCACTGGGTAACATTAGTAAACATGTTCATTTTCGTTTTATAGTGATATATTGATGTGCTTTAGCCTACCTTTTTCTAGTACTAACCCTAACACGAGAATCAGTCTCTCTCTCTTTCTCTCTCCCTCATGAGTTTTAATGTTGTCTTATTGAGTCGGTAGCTCGAGCGCCGTTGTTTAGCGGTGAAAGGTGATGATGATGATTATAAGGGCTCACAAGCAAGCAGGGCCCACAACAAAAAAAGAGGTCCCTCTTTCTATGACGAAATTATTCTGCATTTAGATCAGTCACGCTAGTTGCTGCATCAGAATTCAAATTAAGCCACAAATAATGCAATACAGATGAAATTTCCTGAGCAATATCCCCCTGCTTAAATGGTTTCCATGCCATGGTTCATGCGGGCAAGTCTCACCTCTTTTGACATTAACGTCACTATACCGGCTGGCTGTCAAATACTAGCACTAATAGCCTAACGTTAAATCATAATCATGCCCATACATAAATCCAGGCACCAGAAAAGAGTGGAGAGAGAGGCCAGGAGAAAAGGCAGCAGAGCGGGAGCCCCTAAGCATTTTTTTCCACAAGAAAGGTGAGAGTAGCTATGTTAAAGGAGAATGTTCGTTTTTGACAACCTGGACCTTATTACGGCGTATTATAAGACGTTTGACTCACGAGATAACTTTGGTGTAATTCGGAGGCCTGTAGAAGAAATTTAAAATCCAGCGCGAGCCAATTATATCCATGTAATGGCGGCGGACGGGGCACTGAGAATGCAGCTTCTAAAAAATCTATTTTCTGCCATGAAACGGTCTGGAATGTAATAGAATTTAATAATTACAATATAGTCTGTAATAGTGTGTAAGTAAACTCCAGGCCTGTCCTAGATAATGTGAGGTGCTACCGAGAGGGACAAACACGTTGAAGTCAGAGAGTCTTGTGATTTCACGCCTTTCTACTGAGTCACAACGAGGCCTTTGTCTAAGGACTGTCACAGGACTGTCAGTATATCATAAAATCATCTTTGTATCAAGTATTTATTGTGCAAACTCCAAGACATGTTACAAACAGTACAAGTCAGCAGTAAATGGGAAGTTTGACAGTTTTAGCATATCAATAAGACAAAAACAAACAAACACGCTAAACTAACCCACCCACCCAGTTAACCATCCACCCAGTTAACCATCCACCCACCCACCCGCATGTCCCAGGAGGTACAAAGCACTTTTCCCTAGATAACAAAAATAACAAAAACAAAATAAATGTACAATAACTAAGTAAAAAGTAAATAGCTAAAGGACAGAGACATAAATAAAGGTATTGGTCAGAATTAAAGGAGTAGTAAAGGGAAAAATCATGTTTATCCCTGTTTTAAGGTGACTTATGATCATATACAATGGTTCAGGTCAAAAAGTTGACAAAACTAGCATTTTTGAGAAAGTCTGATAATTGCTATACCACCGTTTTGGTCATACAATGGATGTGGGTGGGCACCTTGAAAAATCATTCTTTGAAATTGAGAGTTTAACATGTTTTTTGAATGATTTTTCACGGTGCCCACCCTGGAATATGTAGAGAGTGGGTCGTATGCCCACCTCCCTTGTTCTCTGTAAAGCGCATTGTGTTGCCTCTGGGTATGAAATGCGCTATACAAATAAAGCTTTGATTGATTGATTGATTGATTGATTGTGGGTGATAAGTGGCCAATTGTCAGCATGTATTACTTTTGTTTTGCTATTCTCATCCTCGATATTAGGCGATAGCCAAGTCAGCGCAGCACATTGTCGCGGCCACCAATTTAGCCTCTTTTTCACAAGACCAATACCAATTTAGATTTTATCTTGTGTTCCAGATTTACTTTTCAGCCTTGTGGCCTGGCCTACCGGTGAAAGTGCGCGTGATTGTGGACCAATGGATCCATGCTGAATGTTAGCCTACAGATTTGTCGGGATAGATCGCTGGTGTTCAAATTTGCTTTCAAGGCACAAGCCTACTGTAACAGTGATTTGATGTAGCCTATAATGCACATAGGGCCTACCTTTAACTAGCCTACGCATATCACATTTTTTAATGAGGTCTAAAGGGAGAGAAGGAGAGATAGAGAGAGAGAGAGAGAGAAGGAGAAAGAGAGAGGGAGAGATAGAGAGAAGGAGGGAGAGAGAGAGAAGGAGAGAGAGGAAGAGAGAGAAGGAGAGATAGAAGAAGAGATAGAGAGAAGGAGAGAGTGAGAAGGAGAGATAGAGAGAGGAGAGATAGAGAGAGAAGGAGAGAGAGAGGGAGAGAGAAGGAGAGATGGAAAGAAGCAGAGAGAGAGGGAGCGAGAGAGAGAGAAGGAGAGAGAGGGAGAGGGAGAAGGAGGGAGAGAGAGATAGAGATAGTGAGATTTAAGCAGAAGAATAATTTAAAGGGCTCTTAGTAATTGGGATTATACATGCATTATGCAGTACATGCATTACAATCATTTAGTAAATCACTTTTATCTAAAGCGACTTACAATAATTGCATTTAACATAGGTAGTCAAGTGTACCACTACTCAGCAGAACTCACAAGTGCATCTCCTTTCTAAACAAGTGGCTGTATAAGAGTAAATTAGTGTTAATGCCTAGGAGCAATACCAGCAAGATAAAAACACATGAGCAGCACAGTGGCGTAGTACTTACCACTGTGGCCTCACAGCAAGAAGGTCCTGGGTTTGATTCAGGGGACCAGGGATGTCCTCCCCAAGGTGGTCAGGTACTCAGGTGGGGTATCTCCCCAGGGTTGTCAGGTACTCAGGTGGGGTATCTCCCCAGAAAAAAATCTATTTTCTGCCATGAAACGGTCTGGAATGTAATAGAATTTAATAATTACAATATAGTCTGTAATAGTGTGTAAGTAAACTCCAGGCCTGTCCTAGATAATGTGAGGTGCTACCGAGAGGGACAAACACGTTGAAGTCAGAGAGTCTTGTGATTTCACGCCTTTCTACTGAGTCACAACGAGGCCTTTGTCTAAGGACTGTCACAGGACTGTCAGGATATCATAAAATCATCTTTGTATCAAGTATTTATTGTGCAAACTCCAAGACATGTTACAAACAGTACAAGTCAGCAGTAAATGGGAAGTTTGACAGTTTTAGCATATCAATAAGACAAAAACAAACAAACACGCTAAACTAACCCACCCACCCAGTTAACCATCCACCCAGTTAACCATCCACCCACCCACCCGCATGTCCCAGGAGGTACAAAGCACTTTTCCCTAGATAACAAAAATAACAAAAACAAAATAAATGTACAATAACTAAGTAAAAAGTAAATAGCTAAAGGACAGAGAAATAAATAAAGGTATTGGTCAGAATTAAAGGAGTAGTAAAGGGAAAAATCATGTTTATCCCTGTTTTAAGGTGACTTATGATCATATACAATGGTTCAGGTCAAAAAGTTGACAAAACTAGCATTTTTGAGAAAGTCTGATAATTGCTATACCACCGTTTTGGTCATACAATGGATGTGGGTGGGCACCTTGAAAAATCATTCTTTGAAATTGAGAGTTTAACATGTTTTTTGAATGATTTTTCACGGTGCCCACCCTGGAATGTAGAGAGTGGGTCGTATGCCCACCTCCCTTGTTCTCTGTAAAGCGCATTGTGTTGCCTCTGGGTATGAAATGCGCTATACAAATAAAGCTTTGATTGATTGATTGATTGATTGTGGGTGATAAGTGGCCAATTGTCAGCATGTATTACTTTTGTTTTGCTATTCTCATCCTCGATATTAGGCGATAGCCAAGTCAGCGCAGCACATTGTCGTGGCCACCAATTTAGCCTCTTTTTCACAAGACCAATACCAATTTAGATTTTATCTTGTGTTCCAGATTTACTTTTCAGCCTTGTGGCCTGGCCTACCGGTGAAAGTGCGCGTGATTGTGGACCAATGGATCCATGCTGAATGTTAGCCTACAGATTTGTCGGGATAGATCGCTGGTGTTCAAATTTGCTTTCAAGGCACAAGCCTACTGTAACAGTGATTTGATGTAGCCTATAATGCACATAGGGCCTACCTTTAACTAGCCTACGCATATCACATTTTTTAATGAGGTCTAAAGGGAGAGAAGGAGAGATAGAGAGAGAGAGAGAGAAGGAGAAAGAGAGAGGGAGAGATAGAGAGAAGGAGGGAGAGAGAGAGAAGGAGAGAGAGGAAGAGAGAGAAGGAGAGATAGAAGAAGAGATAGAGAGAAGGAGAGAGTGAGAAGGAGAGATAGAGAGAGGAGAGATAGAGAGAGAAGGAGAGAGAGAGGGAGAGAGAAGGAGAGATGGAAAGAAGCAGAGAGAGAGGGAGCGAGAGAGAGAGAAGGAGAGAGAGGGAGAGGGAGAAGGAGGGAGAGAGAGATAGAGATAGTGAGATTTAAGCAGAAGAATAATTTAAAGGTCTCTTAGTAATTGGGATTATACATGCATTATGCAGTACATGCATTACAATCATTTAGTAAATCACTTTTATCTAAAGCGACTTACAATAATTGCATTTAACATAGGTAGTCAAGTGTACCACTACTCAGCAGAACTCACAAGTGCATCTCCTTTCTAAACAAGTGGCTGTATAAGAGTAAATTAGTGTTAATGCCTAGGAGCAATACCAGCAAGATAAAAACACATGAGCAGCACAGTGGCGTAGTACTTACCACTGTGGCCTCACAGCAAGAAGGTCCTGGGTTTGATTCATGGGACCAGGGATGTTCTCCCCAAGGTGGTCAGGTACTCAGGTGGGGTATCTCCCCAGGGTTGTCAGGTACTCAGGTGGGGTATCTCCCCAGGGTGGTCAGGTACTCAGGTGGGGTATCTCCCCAGGGTTGTCAGGTACTCAGGTGGGGTATCTCCCCAGGGTGGTCAGGTACTCAGGTGGGGTATCTCCCCAGGGTGGTCAGGTACTCAGGTGGGGTATCTCCCCAGGGTTGTCAGGTACTCAAGTGGGGTATCTCCCAGGGTGGTCAGGTACTCAGGTGGGGTATCTCCCAGGGTGGTCAGGTACTCAGGTGGGGTATCTCCCCAGGGTTGTCAGGTACTCAGGTGGGGTATCTCCCAGGGTGGTCAGGTACTCAGGTGGGGTATCTCCCCAGGGTTGTCAGGTACTCAGGTGGGGTATCTCCCCAGGGTTGTCAGGTACTCAGGTGGGGTATCTCCCAGGGTGGTCAGGTACTCAGGTGGGGTATCTCCCAGGGTGGTCAGGTACTCAGGTGGGGTATCTCCCGGGCCACTCTGTGTGGAGTTTGCATGTTCTCCCCGTGTTAGCAAGGGTTTCCTTCCAAGAACCCAATACGAAAAACATGCAGAAGAACAAATGCTCTTCAGTCAGGATTTGGACTGAGCACTTGGACTTGGTCCCCGGGCGCCACTGACGAGGCTGCCCACTGCTCCTGGCTGCCCCTGGAGGAGGATGGCTTGGATGGGAGAAATGCAGAGGACAAATTCCACCGGCGACTGCTGAAGTTGCATGTGTGTGTTGTGTGCTGTGTTGCCGCTCATGTGTGTGTAATTGTGCGTCTCACTGCAGTGTGGTCCTTGAGGTCCTGTAATTTTTTTCTTGTTTTAAAGTGGACATGCATCCAAGTGTGTGTGTGTGTGTGTATATGCATGCAGTAACTCACATACAGTACATGCAGGGCTGAAAATTAACACCTGCCACCGGCCAAATGCAGGTAAAATTTCCAATTGGCGACTAGATTTCGGAAGGCTATATGAAAAAAAAGAAAAACTTGGCCGGTAGATTTTTTTCATCTACAGTCCCCTTGGCAGGTGACTCACCGTGAGCCAAAAAGTTAATTTTCACCCCTGAGTACGTGCCAGGAGCAACAGGGCACAAACACAGGCTTACAGAGGAGAAAATGAGGTTTCCCTTATTTCCTCATCCAGTTTTAAACAGAAAATCTCAGGGGTCCTTACCACGAGCTGTTCTTGCCGAAAGGTGTAATTATATTGACTTGATTTTAACACGTTTCTCTCTTGCTCGTAGATTGTATTCATGGCTCTTTTCCTTTTGTATTGCTTTGAATAGTTGTGATGTTCTTCTTTGTATTGCTGTGTGATGTGTTCTTTTTGTGTGAAACCATGTTCACCTTGCAGCTTTGGCCAGGTCAGTACTGTAAAAGATATGTATATCTCAATGCTTTTATCTGGTTGAATAAAGGTTATATATATATATAATTTTATTTTTTTTAAGAAAAAGAAAAAAAAAAGACAGCTTTCTGCTCGATAATTAGGTGGTTTCAATGTCTCTGAAGGAAAATGGGCAGATGGCAAAACCTGTGTGTTTCTAAGTGAATACATGTAGGGGTTTATGGCATGAAACAGATCATGAAACAGATCATGAAACGGATCATTCATCGACCTTCAGCCCTGTCTGTCTGTGTGTCCGTCTGTCCGTGTGCTACAGTAGCTCCTGGCCTAACCAGTCCCTACAACCATCCACACTCACTTTAATCATTCACCACTGGTGGGAGCCTTCTAATACACAGGTGTGCGCAGTGCGCACGCACGCACACGCACATACACACTTTCTCATTCTCTCTCTTGAATATACCTGTTTTTCACCACTGACGCTGACCTCAGACGCTGAGCATGTGATTGTGAGAGAGAGAGAGAAAGAAAGAAAGAAAAATACTCCGTAACCCACGGCTGCGACCACGTAACAATTAGTATTAATGCGCCGTCAATCTCATTGACGAGGCCATTGATAAGATCAAGCGGTACTATGCTTTGCGTAGCAACCACTTGCAGCAACCTCGCCTTTTTATTAAGCCTGCACACACACGTGGACACAAATTCACACAAACACACAGGCACACACAACACGCACACATTCTGCCCCTGTGAGTCAGCTTACACAGTTTAGGGCATCTATGTCTGTGTGTGTGTGTGTGTGTGTGATTTATTTGGCTGGATTACAGGAGAGAGGCATGGAGAGGGCTGGCAGCCAGCCACAGGGAGAGCCCTTGACCCAGAAAAAACACACAGGAAATATAAAAAAAACACAGGGAACTGGGGGTATGATTCAGAAAATACAAGTGCAAAAGCATGCATGCTGCATACACACTTAGCACACACACACTCTCTCACTCTCTCTCTCTCTCTCTCTCTCTCTCTCTGTGTGCTGAGTGTGCATCTGAGTGTGCTTCTATCTGTGAATCATAGTTCCAGTAACAGGCCAAAGTGCTCCCTACATTGCACAGTAGTAAAGGTGGCATAATACTATCTGCCTGTATTCTGTCCCTGTGTGTGTGTGTGTGTGTGTGTGTTTGTTTGTTTGTTTGTGTGTTTCTGGGTGTGGTTGTGTGCTGAAGCTTAACTACAGTGTTGAGCAGTACTTTGATGGCAGAATCCAGTTTACAGGAATTACACTGGCAATATGTTTCACTAGAAAAACACAGTTTACACTGGAAATTATTCACATACTGTAACCTAGAGTAACACACACACACATATACACACATATACACACATATACACACACACACACACACACACACACACACACACACACACACACAGAGGAGGGTTAGGAGCAATCAGCTGACTAACATGACTCAACTCTAAAAAATGTGTGTGTGCGTTTAGAGAAGCAAGAGATTCTGAGAGAGAGGGAGAGAGGGGGGGCAGAGAGGGAGTGAGCGAGCGAGAGGCCGAAATTTCCTGGAACAAAAGTGGTCAAATTAGAGTAATCTTGCTCTGATAAATGCTCTATGTTCACAAGCATCATGTCATCCTAATCTGGTTGGGATTATACACTAATCTGGAGAAGTAACAAGATTCCAGATTTAAGCAATTGACCACACGAGGCAGTGGAGGATTTTACAGCAGCAGAATAGGCTGTTACTAAAACTGTTATTAAAACAGTTCTCCAGAGCACTCCTTTTTGCTAGTAGGGGTGTGGAAGTGTTGGAGTCGGACTGATGAGTGCGTACCTGTGGTGAACACGGGGGTAATTAAAGAGAGAGGGGGGGGGGGGGGGCAGTAGGCGGAGGGCAATGCAACGCCTTAGGATCCACAAACTGAGACCCACTGCACCGCAGGGAATGAATGAGACGTCCTGACAGGGAAGGGACTCACTATAGGCCAGCGCAAAAGAGGACCAATCAGTGAGATCAAATCTAATAAGGAATATCTAGCTCATCACATATCGGAGAGCAGACAGTCTCTAACTGCATGACAGATAACCAGAGTCCTTTCGAAATACTTAACCCTATCTAACCCCCCCCCCCTCTCTCTCTATCTCTCTACCCCCTCTCTCTCTCTCTCTCTCTAACCCCCCCTCTCTCTCTCACCCCCTCTCTCTCTATCTCTCTCTAACCCCCCTCTCTCTCTCACCCCCTCTCTCTCTATCTCTCTCTAACCCCCCCTCTCTATCTCTCTCTAACCCCTCTCCCTCTCTCTAACCCCCCCTCTCTATCTCTCTCTAACCCCTCTCCCTCTCTCTTACCCGCCCTCTCTCTATCTCTTTCTCACCCCCTCTCTCTTTATCTCTCTAATCCCCTCTCTCTCTCTCTCTCTCTCTCTCTCACCCTCTCTCTCTCTCTCTCTAACCCCCTCTCTCTCTATCTCTCTCTAACCCACCCCCTCTCTCTTTCTCTCTCTCTCTCTCTCTAACCCCCCCTCTCTCTCTCTCTCTAACCCACCCCATATCTCTTTCTCTATCTCTCTCTAACCCCCCCTCTCTCTCTCTCTCTTACCTCCTCTCTCTATCCCTCTCTAACCCCCCCTCCCTCTCGCTACCCTTTTCTCTCTCTCTACCTCGCTCTCTCTCTAAGCCCCCCCTCTCTCTCTCTAACCCCCTCTCTCTCTACCTCGCTCTCTCTCTAAGCCCTTCTTCCTCCTCTCTCCTCTACAGAGAGCAGAACAAGTATGTAGTACTTGTACTCCAGTCAGCCATGAAAGACTGCACACACACACACACACACACACACACCCACACACACATACAGTATACACACAGACACAAACACATAGATGCCCTAACCGGAGCATGATTCACTGACTCAGGGGCAATGTGTGTGTGTATGTGTGTGTGCATGTGTGTGTGCATGTGTGTTTGTGTGCCCACATATGTGTTTGTGTGTGTCCACGTGTGTGTGTGTGTGTAGTATTTTGACAGGACTCTGGTTACCTGTCATGCAGTTACAGACTGAGTCTGCTCTCCGATATGATGTGATTTATGGACTGTATGAGCTATCTCTGTCCATCTCTCTCTCTGCCCCCCCTTTCTGTCTCTCTCTCTAACCCCCCCCCCCCCCTCTCTCTCTAACCCCTCCCTCTCTCTCTCTCTAACCCCTCCCTCTCTATATCTCTCTAACCCCTCCCTCTCTCTCTCTCTCTAACCCCTCCCTCTCTATATCTCTCTAACCCCTCCCTCTCTCTCTCTACCCCCCCTCTCCCTCTCTAACCCCTCCCTCTCTCTCTCTCTAACCCCTCCCTCTCTATATCTCTCTAACCCCTCCCTCTCTATATCTCTAACTCCTCCCTCTCTATATCTCTCTAACCCCTCCCTCTCTCTCTCTCTAACCCCTCCCTCTCTCTCTCTCTAACCCCTCCCTCTCTATATCTCTCTAAACCCTCCCTCTCTCTCTCTCACCCCTCCCTCTCTATATCTCTCTAACCCCTCCCTCTCTCTCTCTCTAACCCCTCCCTCTCTCTCTCTCTAACTCCTCCCTCTCTATATCTCTCTAACCCCTCCCTCTCTATATCTCTCTAACCCCTCCCTCTCTCTAACCCCTCCCTCTCTATATCTCTCTAACCCCTCCCTCTCTCTCTCTCTAACCCCTCCCTCTCTATATCTCTCTAACCCCTCCCTCTCTCTCTCTCTAACCCCTCCCTCTCTATATCTCTCTAACCCCTCCCTCTCTCTCTCTCTAACCCCTCCCTCTCTATATCTCTCTAACCCCTCCTTCTCTCTCTCTAACCCCTCCCTCTCTCTCTCTCTCTAACCCCTCCCTCTCTATATCTCTCTAACCCCTCCTTCTCTCTCTCTCTAACCCCTCCCTCTCTCTCTCTCTAACCCCTCCCTCTCTATATCTCTCTAACCCCTCCTTCTCTCTCTCTCTAACCCCCTCTCAATTCAATTCAATTCAATGGGCTTTATTGGCATGAAAGAACACATGTTCATATTGCCAAAGCAACAGTGGAATTACAGAAATATACAAACAATTTCAGTTAAAGTAAATAACAATGAAAGGAAAGTAATGCGCTAGAAGGTGAATAGGAGGGTGTGTTGCCTCCAACGGTGAAGGGTGTGGGTTGCTGCGTGTTCAGCTCCCATACCCAGACCCAGCTCCGTGGAGTGAGTATCAGTAGTTATGTGTAAGTAATTAAGTGTTTGTGTGAACCTGGTCTTGGAATGTATAAGTGAATGTATGTGATCACTGTATCAGTATATTATTGATTCTAAGTATAAAATAACAGAAAAGAGAATAACAAAACATTTCTTTACAGAAACATTCCGTATCCGTTAAATTAGTTATACATACTACTTATATTTTAGTATGCACACAGATATATATACTTCCTATACTCTAATAATAATAGTCAGAACCTGTTACACTATATAACAATAATATAAAATGAATGTCTATACAATATACAATACAATACCGCTAATATTATTATTTGTATATTATTTGTATATACTTATATTGGTATATCATTAGTTGTTCTCAAGTTATGACATTTCTGTACCAGTTTAGCAGCAATTAAGGTACACTTTGGCATTTCACCTTATAGGTAGGGCATTTTTTCGTCTTTAGTTTTCGTCTCAAATTTTTCATATAATTTTGTGACTGTTTGCATGCTGTGAGGAGGTGAATTTCAGTTTCTACTTCCTGTGATGCACTTGAGCACAACCTTTCTGCTCTGGGAAGCCAAGTTTTTCTATGGCGGCCCCTTTTCAATACCCAGATTATGTTCACTAAGTCTGTACATAGTCAATGTTTTCCTTAGCTTTTTGTCAATCAATCAATCAATCAAAGCTTTATTTGTATAGCGCATTTCATACCCAGAGGCAACACAATGCGCTTCACAGAGAACAAGGGAGGTGGGCAGACATCCCACCCCTACATATTCAAGAGGGAAGCAAAAAAACAGTAATCACCCGGGGGCCAGATAAGTGAGCTGTAAAAATTTATCCACAATGGTAGTTAGGTAATTGGCCAATGTATAGTTATGATTTAAAGTCAAATAGCATTGTAATTTGTTTTGGGTTTGTCATATTATTCCAGTGGATGATATATTTTTATTTTTGTTGTTTTGTAATTTGTTTTGGATTTATTGTGGGGCTACTGTCCTGAGGCTCTGTGGGGTTTGGTGAAGAGTCTCAGGACTAGCTGGATGAGAGGACTCCTATGTGGTCTCATTTCTTGGCATAAGAGGGCTTTGCGGTGGAAGGCATTTTCATCACTTTGGCAAAGGTGTTGGTAGAATTTGATTGCTCTTTTTTGTATTTTAATTAATTCAATAGTAGATATACTCCTAATTCAGCTCTGCAGGCATTGTTTGGGGTTTTGCATTGGACTCTTAGTATGCTTTTACAGAATTCTGCCTGCAGAGTTTCTATTGGGTGTTGGTCCCACTTACCAAATTCTTGATTTGTGGGTGGACCCCAGACTTCACTGCCATACAGTGCAATGGGTTCTATAACAGATTCTACAATTTTAAGCCAGATTTTAATAGGGATGTCCAATTTTATATTCCTTTTAATAGCATAAAAAGCCCTCCGTGCCTTGTCTCTCAAGTCACTAACAGCTTTGTGGAAGTGGCCTGTGGTGCTGATGTTTAGACCAAGGTAAGTCTCATTTTTGGTGTATTCCAATAAATCGGTTCCAAGCAGAAATGTATATTTGGGATCCTGATTTCTGGTTATTTTTTGGAAGATGAGAATATTTGTCTTTTTTAGATTTACTGTCAGGGCCCAAGTCTGGCAGAATCTGTGAAGCAGATCTAGTTGTTGCTGTAGACCCTCCCTGGTTGTGGACAGAAGCACAAGATCATCAGCAAATAAGAGGCATTTGACCTCTGTGTCAATTAGGGGAATGCCAGGTGCTGTAGACTCTTCCAGTTCCTTTGCCAGTCCATTTATATAGATGTTGAAGAGGGTGGGACTGAGACTACATCCCTGTCTTACTCCCCGACCTTGAATAAAAAGTCTCTGTGCCTTTGTCCAATTTTTACTGCACAATTGTTATTTGTGTACATTGACTTGATGAGGTCGTATGTTTTCCCCCCGATTCCACTCTGTATCAGTCTATATAAAAGACCTTCATGCCAGATTGAGTCGAATACTTTTTGAAAATCAACAAAGCAAGAGTAGACTTTACTTTTGTTTTGATTAATTTGTTGATCTATAATTGTTTGTAATGTATATATATGGTCAGATGTACGAAATTTTGGTAAGAAGCCAATTTGACATTTGCTCAGTATGTTTTTTTCACTGAGAAATTGGATGAGTCTGTTGTTGATGATACTGCAGAGGATTTTACCCAGTCTGCTGTTTACGCATATGCCACGGTAATTATTGGGATCAAATGTATCTCCATTTTTGAATATTGGGGTGATCAAGCCTTGGTTCCAGATTTTTGGGAACACGCCTGAGCTGAGGATAGTGTTAAAAAGTTTGAGTATGGCCAATTGAAATTTGTCATCTGTATATCTAATCATTTCATTTAGTATACCATCAACACCACAGGCTTTATGAGGTTTTAGGCTGTGTATTTTCTCTTGCAGTTCCTTCAATGTAATTGGAGAATCAAGAGGGTTCTGGTAATTCTTAATTGCCGATTCAAGTAATTGGAGTTTTCGATGTATATCAATTTGTTCTGGGTTTTTATCTATGTACATGAAAAGCTTGGAAAAGTGGTTAAGCCATATATTCCCGTTTTGAATTGACAATTCAAACAAATAACTACACCCCCTGAGTCCCTTCCCTGCCTAACTGCTGGTAGTTTAGTAGATGGAACTATTAGTTCTCTATATCCTAGAGGGCAACCAGTAGATTCATCACCTCTGCTCCACGTTTCTTGTAGGATGATTATATCAGAGTTCTTAATTTCTTCAGTGAAGTCTGGATGGCCAAAAGATGAAGATTTCAGACCTTGGATGTTCCAGTATGAGATGGTAAAAGCTTTGTTATTTATAATGTAGGTATGGATTGGGTGTAATTATGCTATAAGATGCTGGCATAGCATGCTGAGCATCTGTTGAATGTTCCTCATCTCACTGGATGATGGGGCCTGGTGTGTAGGGGCTGGTGCTCTACTCACAGCTTGGGCATAACTGTAGCGACCAGGATGGGGTCCTTGTTGTTCTGTGGGGGTGGGGTAGTGGGTGCGCTCAGGTAAGTTCAGGGGAGTGGGATATTGGGGCTGACCGGGGTTGTTTGGAGAAGGTATCAACTGGTCAGGGAGGTGGGGACGCTGTGACGGTTGGTATTCCTGTCTTGGCGGCATCTGTCTGGATGGTTGGTGGTCTAGTAGTCTTGGAGGCATCTGTCTGGATGGTTGGTGGTCTAGTAGTCTTGGCGGCATCTGTCTGGATGGTTGGTGGTCTAGTAGTCTTGGAGGCATCTGTCTGGAAGGTTGGTGGTCTAGTAGTCTTGGCGGCATCTGTCTGGATGGTTGGTGGTCTAGTAGTCTCGGTGGGGGTCTTCTGGTTGCAGGTCCTCTAAGTGTAGGTCCTCTGTTAGCAGCTCCAGGAACACCTCTAGCTGGTCTGGGATTCCTATTGAGGGCTACATCTTTTAGCGTCCTGGCAAAGGTGGGGATCACTGACTTGTATAGGTGGATTTGCTCGTAGAGGCAGTCAAGATCTAGTGTGGGGTGGTGGGCTAGTAGGACGTTGGATTTAAGGGCACAGTCTCTGGAGATGCTGGCATTGATCCTCTGGATGGTGGCAGGGTGGCAGTCTCTTCTGGGTAGAAGTGTAGAGATCACTATTCTTGAATTTGGGAACGCGTGTGTAACTTTTTCACACATTTGGCCACTTTTTCTTGATGGGTTCTCAGGTTGTTGGTACCTGTATGAATGATTATGTGGCTGGGGGATCCAATGCTTTCTTCATTCAGGAGCTCCAGGGCCCGCTGGGTGTTTGGGCACCATAGCTTGATGACTTTGTGTTTGGGGAAGAGCTTATTTTCTTCTATGTTCTGTCTTCCCATTGGAATCAATTAGGAGCACAATTTCTGGGATGGGTGTGTCCTCAGCTGGTGTGTCCTCAGCTGGCGTGTCCTCAGGGTTGTCATGTTCAATGCTGGGGGCAGGGTGCAGTTGGGGGCAGGGTGCCTGTTTTGGAGGGACCTGGTTGGTTTGCCTCATATTGTTGGTTGGCCATTTGTTCTTTTTCTTGCCTGATCTCTCTCACCTCCTCTCTCAGTGCTGTCAGCTGGGCCTGGTAGCCCACCCTCTCCTCTTGTAGTTCTCTCACTTCTACTCTTAGTGCAGACAGTTCTCTCTTGAGGCCATCCCTCTCCGCCTTGGCTTCTCGTGGTTTATTCTGTTTTTCAGTGTGTTGTGTCTGGGATGACTGGAGTGTGTTGATGAGCTCCCTCATTTGAACCAGGTCTATTTCAAGTCCGGTGAACATCTCCCTCATGTCCAAGAAGGAATCACAAAGCTCAGAGATCCGCTGGTCGCTGGGGTTCATTTTCTCTGGGATCTGCTTCTTTGTGGGACATTCAGCATGGGGGCCACAGTGTGTAGAGCCTGCTGCAGCCAGGGTGGGGTAGCTGTCCATGGTCTTCTCCTCCAGGGGCCTCTCTTTGATGTCCAGGAAGTCCTGTTGGAATTGGTTGGTGCTTTTTCCTTGAACTATTACTGTTCCGGTTTTGTAGAGGTTTATGTGGACTGTATCCTTCTCTGGGTCTTTCTCATCTTTTCTTCTTAATTTCAAGCCATTGCAAATCCCCCCATTTTCTGTTAACGGGTAGTGTGCTCTGATGGCACTGTGCCAAGCAAGGGTCTGGTCAGTGTAAAAAATGAGGTTGCTAACCTCTCCGATTTTGTAGGAGTCAGCATACAGTGTCTCTGGGTTGTCTTTGAAGCTTCTGTTTATACTGTTTTTTTTCTTTCTCATTAGTAACATCAGATGGATATAGCCTAATATGGTTACTGCCCCCATAAATAGGGTGAGGGGATCCATCTGCAGTATATTTCAGAAGCCAGTAGTTTGTCTTTTTCAGTTAGATAGCTAGTTTTCAGTTAGCTAGCTAGTACTTTAGCTCATTTGTTTGACAACAACTCACTGCGTTGTCATGGTGATGAAGATGCTTGTTAGCTTGCTGGCTTCTTGGCTTGCTAGCTAACTGTAGAGTTATTCAAATAACTATCTTTTTTGAGTCCTTTTCTAAATAAAAGATGTCCAGTCTTGTTCTGTATATGTTCCTCTGCAGTTGTCCACCTTTGGTCAATAATAAATATAATTTTCCATATAGTAGTTGGGAGCTCAGGTTTTTTGCTGCTGCTTCGGAACTCTCCCTCTCTCTATATCTCTCTAACCCCTCCCTCTCTCTCTCTACCCCCCCCCTCTCCCTCTCTACTCTCTATATCTCTCTACCCCCCTCTCTCCCTCTCTTCTCTATATTCAAATGAGCTTTATTGGCACGATAGGTGAAAGAACTCACCCTCTATATCTCTCTAACCCTCCACCCCTCTCTTTAACCCCCTCTCTCTACATCTCTCTAGCCTCTCTACCCCCTCTTCCTCTCTTCTCTATATCTCTCTACCCCCCTCTCCCTCTCTTCTCTATATCTCTCTAACCCTCTCTCCCTAACCCCCCTCTCTCTTCTCTATATCTCTCTAACCCTCTCTCTCTACCCCCCCTCTCTCCTCTCTATATCTCTCTAGCCCCTCCTCTCTCCTCTCTATATCTCTCTAGCCCCCCCTCTCTACTCTCTATATCTCTCTAACCCCCTCTCCCTCTCTCTCTAACCCCCCTCTCTCTAACCCCCTCTCTCTATCTCTCTACCCCCCCTCTCTCCCTCTCTCCTCTCTATATCTCTCTAGCCCCCCCTCTCTACTCTCTATATCTCTCTAACCCTCTCTCCCTCTCTCTCTAACCCCCTCTCTCTATCTCTCTACCCCCCCTCTCTCCCTCTCTCCTCTCCCTCTCTCTCTCCCTCTCTCCTCTCTATATCTCTCTAGCCCCCCCTCTCTACTCTATATCTCTCCAACCCCCCCCCTCTCTCTCTAACTCCCCCTCTCTCTCCAAGTCCTTCTTTCTCCTTGTGTTGCTCTCTGCAGAGGAGCATACAAGTATATAGTATTTGTACTCCAGTCAGCCATTAAAGAGTGCGCACACACACACACACTGTACTGTACAGTACAGCACACACACAAACAAACACACACACACACACACACACACACACACACACACACACACACAGTATCTAGGCATGGGACTACCTGTTCCTCCTCTGTGAGCTGGCCTGAGAATGATCCCTACAGAGTGAAACGTCATGGACATGATTGGAGCTGCCATAAAAAGAACATGTTGTTCCACTGTCAAAATGTTGTACTGTAAACAAGCCATTCCTACAGATACGCAGCCCTGGGCCTGTGTGTGTGTGTGTGTGTGTGTGTGTGTGTGTGTGTGTGCGTGTGTGTGGCAGACCGGGCTAGAGGATGACAGCTCACAGAGAGAACACAGGAAGTAGACACATTTTCTCACATGGCCCGCAGAAGTTTGAGTGTGTGTGTGTTGGTTGGCGGCAGCTATGTGCCTTGTTCATGTGTGACATGCATGTGCACAATGTGCAAAGTCCTTGTGACAGAGGTCTCTTAATACTGACTCCAGTATGTGTGTCCTCTCTCTCTCTAACAAACACACACACACACACACAGATCCCTTGTTCTCTGCTGCAGGCCATTGGAGCGGACACTTAATCCACGCATGTATACACATCATGTCCTGTACAGTATACCCATCTACCTCTGGACCCTAAATATGCTCACTTATGCTGGGGCTCAACCGCTTTCTCATAGTTGCGTTTGTGTGTGTATATGTGTGTGATTCTTCAGGTTGATATTCTTTGTGTAAACATAACCCAATAGGTATAGGTACTGCATTTGTAACGCGCTCCCCATCCAGTTGTTACACTGGCCTGGAGCACCATTCACACACCAATGGCGGCAGCTGCCATGCAAGGCGTTTGCCTGCTCATTGGGAGCAATTTGGGGTTCAGTGTCTTGCCCAAGGACACTTCGACAGGTAGTCAGGAGGAGCAGGGATTCGAACCACCGACCCTACGTTCACTATCGGGGTTACAAACTCATCATTACCAGACTCCGATTGTTTTTCACTGCCGTTGTTTTCGCGTTTGGAAATACATCGGAGTGAATGCAGCTCACTATGGCTCATTCACCTCCATGTATTTCCAAACGCGAAAACAACGGCAGTGAAAAACAATCAGAGTCTGGTAATGATGAGTTTGTAACCCCGATAGTGTATTCAGCCTGTTATTTTCACTATTTCGGTTCTTGAAGTGGTGTTTTTACAGCGAACCTTTAACATTGAAGTCAACAGGCACTTCCGCATCCGCACCCCAGACTGACCAATATGGCTGCCAGGTGAATAAGGTGAATTGGGAACGCAGCTGTAAGCTTGGCGTTGTTCAGCTAGTCTACATACAGCTCGCTGGTGGACACACAGCCTAACTCATTTACTCACTTCACCCATTTGTATTTACATTTATGCTTTCACATTTTTGTGATTTTTGTGAACGTATGTTTCCCATGCCAGTAAAGCCCTTTCAATTGAAAAATTGAACTGAATCTCTTTCAATCTTTCTCTCTCTTTCTCTCTCTCTCTCTCTCTCTGTTATCTGATCTCCTTCACTCTCTGTTTCTCTCGGTCTGTCAGTATCTGCCTTATCTCTCCTCTCTTTCTCTCTCATTTTCTTTCTCTGTTTTTAAACATGTTTCACCACTTTGTGGATATACTTTCTTCATTGTGTTTCTTCACTCAAAGAGGGACTGCATAGCCAGGAGTTTGTCAAAATATGTAACGATGGAGCCCGGCCTGTCCTTCTCTTCCTTCCTCGTGAGATGTTGATGGGTCACCCTCTTAAAGTCGCACAGAAATGAAAAAAGCATTCTGTCCCATTTTGGTTCACATAATCGGTCTTAGTGTTCACCTATTCAATGATGTATGCCCAAAAAATTACAAAATTCTACTTTTGTTGTAATCTTATATCAAAGTATATAATTTCTTACTTCCTGGAAAACGGTAGGTACGTGCAATTACGACAACAGGTACCTTAGATTTTAGGCCAATAATCTCACGACATCCACCCTGTCAATCAAAACGTCAACTACTCTGCAGCCTCAAGTGTTGAATATCCCGCCCGCTCGATAACGTTCCAATGAAATTCATCTAAACGTATGTCCCGCCCCTTGCAGCCCGTTTCAGGCGGAAATACGTCAAAGTACGGAAGCAAGATCTTCTCCAACTTCCCTTTCGGTGCGACTTTAATCCGGGACTACAGCTCCCATGATCCCCTAATGACTCGGCTGAGACGCCACCTGCAGCTTGCTGTGAGGTGAGTGGCATGCACACCACGCCCTGGGACCCGCAGTATCCCTCCGCACCACGCCCTGGGATCCGCAGTATCCCTCCGCACCACGCCCTGGGACCCGCAGTATCCCTCCGCACCACGCCCAGTGGGTGAGTATGTTTGAACATATGTTTATACGTATGTGTGTGTGTGTGTGACTCGTTGGGTGAGTGTGTTTGAACATATGATCATGTTTATGTATAACTATTGTGTGTGTGTATGTGTGTTTGCATGTTTTTACATAATTATGATCAGGTTTATGCATGTACAGTATGCGCGTGTGTATTTGTATGTGCGTGTGTGTGTGAGAGTGTGTTTGAACATATGATCATGTTAATGAGTAACGTGTGTGTGTGTGTGCATGTACCGTATTTTGTACGTGTGTGTGTGTGTGTTTGACTCTGTGGGTGAGCATGTTTGAACATACTGTATGAACATGTTTATGTGTGTGTGTGTGTGTGTGTGTGTGTGTGTGTGTGTGTAAGCACTTGTGAGCTGCCCCGTCCTGCGCTGCGCTAGTTCTATTAATACCAGGCTGGTCATGTTGTCAGTCAGCAGGACACACATGAGTTTGTTTGGCTGCCATCTGTGACAGTGTTAGGTTCCAGGTACAGTATCAGCTTTTATAGTCCTCTCATGGGGTGGGGCTCAGAAGGCCATTATGGTTGTTGTTGTTTGTTTGTGAGGGGATTCTGTGAGTCTGGGTTAACTTGTTAAGTAGAGATTGGTATTGTGTTGATCTGTGATATTGCTCAAATTGAAATGCATGTGGAGGGAGAGGTGATACTACACTTGTAGTACACGCCTCATGACTGTGGTGATTGACCGGGGGTCGGGATGTCACTCCCACAGGGGTTTGGACATTCCTAGGGCAGACACACCACCTCCACCCCACCTGCTCTGGGCCAGACACCCTCCTCCCCCATATCTGGCTCTCAGCTCAGTCCCTCTCCCCTGGACCTGCCAGACTCCTGGCTCACCCGCCTCTCCACCTATAGTATATACCTCCAAGTATATACCTCCCTCTCTCCCTATGGCTCTCTATAGTATATACCTCCCTCTCTCTCCTGCTCTCTATAGTATATACCTCCCTCTCTCTCCTGCTCTCTATAGTATATACCTCCCTCTCTATAGTATATAACTCCCTCTCTATAGTATATACCTCCCTCTCTATAGTATATACCTTCCTCTCTCTATAGTATATACCTCCCTCTCTATAGTATATACCTCCCTCTCTATAGTATATACCTTCCTCTCTCTATAGTATATACCTTCCTCTCTCTATAGTATATACCTCCCTCTCTCCCTCCTGCTCTCTATAGTATATACCTCCCTCTCTCTCCTGCTCTCTATAGTATATACCTCCCTCTCTCCCTCCTGCTCTCTATAGTATATACCTCCCTCTCTCTCCTGCTCTCTATAGTATATACCTCCCTCTCTATAGTATATACCTTCCTCTCTCTATAGTATATACCTCCCTCTCTCCCTCCTGCTCTCTATAGTATATACCTCCCTCTCTCCCTCCTGCTCTCTATAGTATATACCTCCCTCTCTATAGTATATACCTCCCTCTCTATAGTATATACCTCCCTCTCTCTATAGTATATACCTCCCTCTCTCTATAGTATATACCTCCCTCTCTCTCCTGCTCTCTATAGTATATATCTCCCTCTCCCTCCTCTCTATATTATATACCTCCCTCTCTCCCTCCTCTCTATAGTATATACCTCCCTCTCTCTATAGTATATACCTCCCTCTCTCTCTCCTGCTCTCTATAGTATATACCTCCCTCTCTCCCTCCTTTCTATAGTATATACCTCCCTCTCTCTATAGTATATACCTCTGATGGAAATGACTAGAGCTGGCTGCTAGAAAGAACTGTCAATCATTAACATTATCAGCTGGTTCCAGTGTGTGTGGGTGTATGACTCCTGTGTGACTGCCCGAGGGTTCCTGGAGACGGAGGTTACGACAGGGGGAGTCATGCTGCTACCCAAGGGGGGTCTAGGCATAGGGAAAGGTCCCCATCGTATAGCTGTATATGTCCCTAGGGTAAGGGTGACAGTCTCTTATGTGGTGCACAAACACCGACTCTTTAGATACGAGGGCGTCAGGCGCCTCATCCTATCTTAGTAGCAAGTTCGCATGATTGAGAAGAGAGAGAGACAGCTTTGTCTCGAAGGACGTAGGGGGGTGTGGGACACCCACCCCTCCCTCTCGTCAGGAGGTTAAAACCACTGTTCTGCTGTATGTTATTTGATTTGAGTTCAGCCAGCATCCAGACAGGTCATCTGTGCATTAGACATTGTCATGTTCTTTTGTATGTTATACCTTCTGGAATAAACCGCTTTTGCTCGAGACTCAAATCCCGTGTTGAGAGATTCATTTGGAACACCTGAGAAAGGAGACACTGGACTGTTTGGTATATTTGGAGATTGGGGGTCCGTCTTTTATTGGAAACAAAAAACACAACGCAGAGCTAATCAAGGACAATAATAAAAGACAACGAGATTCAACACCTCCCTCTCTCCCTCCTCTCTATAGTATATACCTCCCTCTCTCCCTCCTCTCTATAGTATATACCTCCCTCTCTATAGTATATACCTTCCTCTCTCTATAGTATATACCTTCCTCTCTCTATAGTATATACCTCCCTCTCTATAGTATATACCTCCCTCTCTATAGTATATACCTTCCTCTCTCTATAGTATATACCTCCCTCTCTATAGTATATACCTCCCTCCTGCTCTCTATAGTATATACCTCCCTCTCTCTATAGTATATACCTCCCTCTCTCCCTCCTCTCTATAGTATATACCTCCCTCCCTCCCACCTGCTCTCCCGACAGGTCACTCAGTGATTAATTTGGTGGGCTGATCTGTCTGGACTCCTAGCCGAGTCACCAGGATGTGGGTCCCACTGCTGTGCTCCATCTGGGGCCTAGCCTGTGCCAGCTCAGCCTACAAGCAGATCAAGCGCTGCCCTGAAATTTGGGGTGGCTCTCTGGCATCCGCAGGTCCCCCTTGGCATTGCCCAATCCAAAATTAATTTTGTGTATATATATATATATATATATATATATATATATATATATATAATCTGAGTCAAGTCATTTTGGGGGATTTTGCAGTAAAATAGCTCAAAGAGGCAAAACATTTCTTTGTCCCTGGAATCCCGCTCCACTCATGAAACCCACAAGTCTAGTTGAGGGCCCCATGTCGCCTAGAGCCGGCCATGCAGCCAGGAGACAAAGAAAACAGCTGCTTTCTCAACGGCTTCTACCAGCCAATTTTACTTGCATGCTTTTAGTTACATGGCAAAAAATAAGACAGTATTGAAGCTATCGTTAAGAAAGTTTTCACTCCAGAGAACATCAGGTGATTGATTAAGGAGATTTTTGACAGTAGTTCAAGTTTGAGTCTCAATCAAATTCCTCGCAATGTTTCTTTTCTTTTTGTTTTGAAGAACAGAAACTGAATTGTTTCAGCAGGGGTTTGAAAACAATGTTTGTGTGTGTGTGGGGGGGGTTGTGTACCTGTGTTTGAAAGGAACGAATTGAAGGAATGAATTAGGCAGAGCAGCTGGAACTACAGTACAGCCTGAACTCACACACACACACACACACACACACACACACACACACGAGTTCTGTCACCAAACCTTAACCCTCCCATTTTCATGCCTCTCTCCCTGTCCTGCTCACCCCCCCTGTCCGCTGGTTGTAGTGAAGCCTGTATCTGAAAGCACATGCCGATCCAGCACATTCCATGTTGGTACTACTTCAGATGTTTGTGGCCCACATAAACTCTGAGTGGCCAGGGAGCCGATAACATGGGGGTTGCAGAGAACCAATAAAGAGCGAGCTGTGGGGAGCAGAAATGAGAGAGAGAGAGAGAGAGAGAGAGAGAGAGAAAGAGAGAGAGAAATAAAAAGCACCAGTTCTACAAAACTAACCAGTCTTCTACTAAGTAATTACATACAGTAGGTATAAGGGCACATTAAATCAATGTGTCACGGTTACATGTTGATTTAATGCCCTTACCTATCCAATCCTTTCAGGAATTTGGAATTCTGGGCAGAGGTTCCACAGATCTGCACCAATAACGTCTGTTCTGTTCTGAATGTGCATGTTGGCTGTACAACCAGACATTCAGGGGAAAAGCCACAGTCTGTAGGCTAGGCTACATGTTGTCTGTGTATTATCAGAATGCAATCTTCTCTGCCTGTTTGCAGTGTCCAATCTCTCTTTATCCATGATGATTGTGATGATTGCAAATGACAAAGTCAACATTCAGAAACAGCTAGCCTACATAGCTTGAGTCCTGAAATACCAAAATTGGGAAATATGCTAAGTGAGTGGGCAGTTCTGGTTATGAGAGTGTCTCTTGTTGGTCAAAGTGAGTGTAATGTGCAAGGGCATGGTTGAACATGTGCCAGGCTCCACCTAGGGGACAGTATAAAAATGACATGCTGATCATTAGTCAGTCAGTTGGTGTCCTGTAATGTGAGCAGTTGACAGTGAACTCCAAGTCAGTTGCATTTCTTTTTTTCTTGTTTCTTTTTTATAGATGTATTTTCAAATTTGGTAGCCAATTGACCGTGACCTAGGCACAACCCAGCCAGTCGGCGATGCCAAGGAGAGAGACAACTCCTTGACTGATCAGCTCGCGACCGTAATCCTGACACCAGACTGGGAAGCACAACCAACCCTTGAGCTGAGATTAAACTAACCACCCTCGGAGGGGCGGCCCAATTAATATATATCCAAATATCTTTATTGAGTCTCACACACTGAACCATATATTACAGTCATTTGCCATTGAAAACGTGCTCAACTCCACACCACACATTTCACGTCTTCATAAACAAAACAAAACAAACAAAAAAACAAATTCACACAGATTGTCAGCCATTACAGACATGAAGTGGAATGGAAATGCATGTCAGGTCAACGCAATACAATACACAATACACTCAATACAAATAAAAATGAGGGGGGGGGGGGGGGGGCTACATTTCCTCACAAAAATAGCTGTAGTTTCAGGAACAGAAAAGAAAGAATGGTCGTTAGATCTAATTAGAATAACATTTTCCAGGGAGCGTGGTTAGGCCGTGCAGCAAGGTGGGGGGGGGGGGGGGGTACAGGTGGACGGGCTACCTGGCCTCGAGGGCAGAGAACTCAGACTCAAAATAGGTGATAAACGGTTGCCATACCCTGTAGTATTTCTGGGCGGAGCCTCGGGCAGTATGTTTGAGGTGTTCAAGTTTAAGATGGGACATTACTTCCTCAACCCAGCACTTGTGAGATGGGGGCATAGCTTTCTTCCATCTAAAAATAATCAGACGTCTAGCGAGTAGGGTAGAAAATGCTATAGCCTCCGCCTGGTGAGTTGTTATTGATATCTCCTGCGGGACTACTCTAAACAGTGCAGTCAACGGGTTAGGGTCAACAATCTTATTACAGGTATATGAAAATGTGTCAAAAACAGCTGTCCAAAATGGGACCAGCTTGTCTATGACCACACTCGTCTATCCATGTACTCTGTGGGGCCGTTAGAGAAAAATGGGATTTGACATAACTCCGTACCTGCAAATACCTAAAGAAAACTGATTGGGGAATATCAAAGTCCTTTCTCAACTGTTCAAAAGAAATAAAATGCCCATCCTTAAAAAGGTCCTTAACACACCTGATACCCCTGCCATACCAAAGTCGAAAAGAAGGATCCGTGAGAGATGGAGTAAAATTGACATTTTCCAGAACAGGGGAAGTAATGAGAGCTTGCTTAAGTTTAAAATGAATCCTAAACTGGGACCATATCTTTAGAGAGCCCTGGATTATTGGGTTATTCGTCCAATGACGTTTACTTCGGGGCAGTGGGGCACAAATCGGGGAACCAAGTGCTACGGGGTTACTGGATTGCTGCTCCATAAGAAGCCAAACTGGAGCTTCATCCTCTGACAAGTCAGAGACCCAGAACAACAATTTGAGGATACTGGCCGCCCAACAGTAGTATAAATAGTTGGGTAGAGACAAACCACCCTCCCCCTTATGCCTCTCCAGATATTCTTTCCTTATTCGAGGTATAGCTTTGTTCCAGATGAAAGTAGACGTACACTCATTCAGTTCCTTAAAAAAAGATTTAGGAATGAACACTGGGATCGCTTGAAACAAAAATAACAATCCGGGCATGATAGACATTTTTACGGATTGGCCGTTCCCGCAAGTGACAGAGGGAGGGTTGACCATCTCTCCATATCTCGCTTTGCCTTATTCAATGTTTTTTCAAAGTTAGTGCTGAGTAGGTCCTTGTACTTATAAGTGACACAGACACCCAGGTAAGTAAAGCTGCCAGGGGTTCGATGGCAATATCAAATAATTGGGGACTCAGGGGACAACCTTGTCTTGTTCCACGGAAAAGAGGAAAATAGTTGGACTTTTATCTTATTCGTTCGCACTGAGGCTTGCGGCGCCAGCCCCCCTGGACTTCACTCACCGTTTTCCACATCCCCCTCTGGACCAGCCCGCGCCTCTTCCTCCAGGGGCTCTCCTCCACTCCCCCTCCCCGCTCCGTGGCTCGCTGCCACTCTCCGCCTCCGCTCCGGTGTAGTATGGGCCCACTAACAACCCATTACATTCTGGAGCATATCCGAATCACAAGGTGGGTCCATGAGCCGCCCAAACATGGCCATTTACTCCATTCAGGACTAGGATTACACAAAAACTACCACATCACTTTTCATGAAACTCGTTGAAGGGGTGTATGGGCCAATTTAGAACCCATTCAATTTTGGAGCGGATCCGAATCACGGGGTGGGTCTATGAGCCGCCCAAACATGGCTGGCCATTCACCAAATTCTCCCCATACAGTACATTCTCAATAGGGGAAATTGAAAATGGTAATTGGTCACAGAATGACGCTGTGATGATGTGGATGAAGGAATTCGGAGAGAGCGAGTCTTCAGGGACTGGCAAAACCTACTGGCCAACGACGACGAGTGGCTCATAAGCTGCTTCCGCTTCTTTGCTGCCACATTTACCGTCATTTGGGCTGTATCGATTTATGTGAATTGGAGGCATTTCACTGGCCATTTATAGGCCTTTATGGGCGTTAAGAGGGTGGGACAAAACGCGCGCTCACGTACGCCAAGTTTAGAGCTGATTGAGATTTATAATGGGGAACCGGCGCGGGACGTGCGTGCGCACTTCGTTATAAATCGGAAAATCATTGTGCGTACCTTTTGGAACTTGCGGATGTCCGCAACCCTTAGTACGCGAATCCTGAGCAAGGTTTTATAAATGAGACCCCAGGACTTGGACTGAGCACTTGGACTTGGTCCCTGGCGCCACTGACGAGGCTGCCCATTGTTCCTGGCTTCCCCTGGAGAAGGACGGCTTAAGGAGAAATGCAGAAGATAAAATTCACCGGCAACCACATGCATGTGTCTGTGAACTGTGTCGCCTCTCACTCACGCATGTTGTGTGTAATTGCCATGTGGCAAATACACAATCAATTAATTGAAATCTTACATGTCTCATCTTACAAAGATCTGATTGGTATTCAGACTTCCACAAGAGGTCTCTGTTGACTCATTAATAGCAGAAAGATGGCTGAATGCTGCATCTACAGGTACATGTGTCTACATTCCCGAAAAGACAACACTTTAACATGACTGCCACTGAAGAAGTCAGAGAGTGTGTGTGTGTGTGTGTGTATGTATGTTTGTTAGCGTGAGAGAGAAGGGTGTGTGTGTGTGTATGTATGTTTGTTAGCGTGAGAGAGAAGGGTGTGTGTGTGTGTGTGTATGTTTGTTTATTTAGGATCCCATTAGCTGTTACCTCAGTAAAAACTATTCTTCCTTCTTGTGTCGGACCAGTAGAGAGCTGAGTTCTGTGCTGCATAACTTTTGGTGAGACTGAATTAATTTTAATCGAGTTCTCTGGGGTATTCCATAGCCTGCAGCCCCACTGGTGAGAAATCAGAAAGAATTTTTAAGTGTTCTCTTCTCTGTCCTTCCCTCTTTTCCGCTCTCTTCCGTTTCGCTCCTCCTCTCTCTAACGTTTCCCACATCTGTCTTCAGTTCTCCCCCTCTTTTTGTGCATGGCTGTAAGACAGCGCACCTAGGATAGCGTTTGTCCGGTTATCACTCCCTCCCTCCCTCCGGTCAATGTTGACCTGCATTTCTCTCTTGGCACCACAAGAGGCAGTAGTCCCGGCACACCAAAATAAAGAAGGACACCAAAATGAATCTGCTGATCTCCACTGCACAAGTAGAGTAACAGTGAAAACAATGGACTCCTACCCAGGAGATCTGGGTTCAAGACCCGATGGGGATGACTTTATGGGAGTATACCCCAAACCTCCACATGTTCATCCTTTCACTCTAACCTTTTTATCCCTTACCTAAATTCCACAAGTAGAGAAGTGATCAGAGCATTGGACTCCCACGTGGGACATTCTCAGAGATTACCGTCTATATGTAGCAACCGCTGTTGTTTATGTTTTATACCTCCGGTGGATTCCATTTCCCCCTTAATGATACAGACTACTACCACCTGGTGGTGTGAAGTTATTTAATCTCACACAAGCGCAGATCGGAGGTTCCACTTGGCTACCGGCACAAACGGGAAACCTGTGTACCCCTACCTCTCCTATGTGAGAGCAGGCTATTCTCCGAGGCAGGATTAACTCTAAAATCAAAAGCCCTAATGGTGTCTTCCTTCCTTTCCTACTAAATTCTAAATATATACAGAATATAAAATTACAAAAAACATAGTTTATAAATACAAAGCAGTTTATTTGTTACATTGTAGCATTAAAGAGCAATAATTGAAAAGAACATTTATGCAAGTCGCTTATGAAAATGTTAGTACAGTAATAGTGTCTAAATATATAGAGATTAGCTAAATAAAAAAATATACACGGAATCATGTATAATATGAAGTGAAATGTTATGTAATTAACCACAAGAGGCAGTAGTCCCAGCACACCCAAATCAAGAAGCACAAGTAGAGTAGTGGTGAGAGTAGTGTTGCACGATATACCGGTACCAACGGTCTACCGCGGTGCCAAAACGTGACGGTGCCAACTATACAATAAGCTCTATACAACGGTACTAACGCGGAATACGGTACTACCGTTGAACACGGCAGGGGGACAATGTTACCTCTGTTCCCAAATTCACTGGTTTCTGCTAATGAGAAGACTGGCTCGCGACACCGTTGTGCAGCTCCCAATTTGTTGACTTGCGCACACATCTCCCCAGTCACTGGCTCGCGACACCGTTGTGGCAGCTCCCAATGTGTTGGCTTGCGCAGACATGCAACTCCGCAATATATTGACGTTATCTGTGTATGTCTGGGCGCGAGCCAGTCTTGTTCTCAGTAGGCTATCGTAATGTCAGAAGCGTTCCCTAGCTCCGAGTCCGCACCATCAAATGTAACATTATTGAAACATAACTCAAAAAGTTTAATATGGAACTATTTGGGTTTTAAACCAGATAAACAAGGAAACGCTATAGATGATGGCCGTCCGTTGTGCAGGCGATGCAGCAATGCCGTATAGGCAAAAGAAGGCAACACATCAAACTTATTAAAGCATCTAGAATCTCGTCATCCAGACCTTGCACTGGAATACAAACGAGCTAATGAGGTTAGTATGATTTTAGCAGTGTTCTTGCCATTAGCTAATATTACAAAAATGAATGAATAAACCTCTTAGCTAAAGTGTGTGCTGCTGTTGCTAGCTAGCCAGCCAAAGCTAGCCAGCTGGCTAGCTAATGAAGTAATGTACCTGCTGTCATGTCGTCATGCACAGCTGTTGAAAGAAAATTGTCGTCTTCTTATTCCAACTCCAAACTCCTTAAAATAATGTGAGCTAGATTATGTAGACGAATCCACTGATAATCCAATGATATCCACCTCTTGACATTTGGTCATTTGTTCTGGTTTTGACTTTCACAAAAGTGAAAGCTAGATAAAGCATGTTGATGTCACTGCCATCAACCAAAACCCAGTGGCCCTCCGCTGACCTTTACTGGTGGTTGGTGATACTACACTTGTGTGTATACATGGCTGATTCAGTAGTTATTTTAGATATGTGTTTTAAATATTCAATATGAATAATTCATAATATGCATAATATATTTTTACTTACCTGTAGAGTTACAATGTAATGCATTAAATGCATGTTATTCATGCACCACTCGTATAAAGTGATTACACTGTACTGTAATGTAGTGTAAATACATTGCACGTTCATAAAAATAAAATAAAAATGTAAATGCTGCGGTATCGTGATACTACTTGGTATCGTGATACTTTGGCTGGTATAGTATCGCAGGTCAAATATTGGTATCATGACAACACTAAGTGAGAGCATTGGACTCCCATCCAGGAGACCGGGGTTCAAGACCCGGTGGGGATGACTTTATGTTATCATCAGTGTAACTGCTTTAGCCACTGACCGCTGCCATTAATGTTATGGAAGCTGCTGCTAGTTGTTGTGAGCTCATGATCTAACTGGCTATCCCGCTCTTATTGTGCTGGATTAGCATTGGAACTGATGTGTCCAGGCGACAAGACCCATCTTAATTTATCAGATATTATTTCATGTCATTTCAATTCACAGCTATTTCAGTGGCATGACTAGCTTCCGTCCTACCAGTCCTGAACAGAAACAAGCCAGCCACGCACATAAGCCAGGCTGGACCTGGCTTGGTTCTTTTCAATTCTCTCTCTCTCTCTCTCTCTCTCTCTCTGAGAGTGGTATTACAGTAGATGCACTCCAGGCATAATAATTGCTGATCCCTCAGTTCTAGTGTAGAGGAAAACAACTTTCTTCTCTCGGTGCATAATTGCTACTGGAGGTCACTGTACTGCAGGGTTCCACAAAATCTATCAGTGTGTTGTGAAATGTTTAACTGAAACAACTTTGGAAAGTATAGAACACTGCAAACTGCCCTACAGTGATGAATATGAAATAAGGTACTAGAACGTTGATGTCTTATGTAGAACACTTGCTTTAGGATTATTTGAATAAAATTGTTTATTTTCAGTCTCTTTCAATTCAATCCCGTCATTATTCACCAGTTAATTGCAAAATAACAATATCTCACCCTCTCGTCTCCTTGTTCTCCAAGATCAGACCTTTCAGCTATATGAAAATGTGTGAAATGCTAATCCAGCGGAAGAGACTAGAGATGCTGCGGATGGCAGACCAAATTGAAGGATGGACAGATTAACTGTGTTACAATGCCACTGTCTGGATGCCGACACCGTCAAGGAACAGAGAGTGAGAAAGAGAGAATGAGAGAGATAGAGAAAGAGGAGAAAATGTGTGTGTGGGTGTGTGTGTGTGTAGGGAGAGAGAAATCCCTTGAAAGTCAGCCAAATGATTTGTGAGACTTTGGCTTCATTTGTGTGCATGGAGTGATAAATATGGCAAGAGACTGGCCATCATTTTTACTAATGCATAAGGATTAATGGATGCTATATTCAGGGCCTGCTGCTATGCAGAGAACAGTGTGTCTGTCCTACTGAGAATCTGACAGAAAAAAAATGCATTCCATGAATTAGTGCATTATTAGGTGCATTATCTTGCGTCCTAACTTAGGGTAGATAGATAATTAGAGTAGATAATTTAATAACTTGACATTGAACAATTCTAGTTAATGATAAGTGAATATATATACAGAACCAATGTAATGAAACCCACTTTAGCCTAAAAAATGGCCCTCTAATAGACAAGACTTAGTAGAGGGGTTTGATTCCTATATCAACCCCATACATAAGAGATCATTTAGAATTGTTTACAAACCATGTAGCAGTAGTAGTGATTATCTACAAATGGTTTATTTGGTATATTGGTATACATTTGGTTAGTTTATTTTTGGGATTATAAAGAGTAAAACTAAGCCAAATATTTCAGTAACAACATAGTCAGATTATTTAAATATACCAGTTCTACTACTTCAAAACACTTGGACTGAGGTCATGGTCACTGAGGCATGTGTGTCAACTGAGTGACAGTTTCAGACCAAGGCCATATGGCGGACAGCAAATTTTGTTGTAGATAGACAGACAGACAGACAGACAGACAGACAGACAGACAGGCAGGCAGGCAGGCAGGCAGGCAGGCAGGCAGGCAGACAGGCAGGCTTAGAAGCATATAGAAAGAGAGACACACACACTCACACACAGGAAGGACACACACAAGATAACACAAAACTACCAGCTGGAAACTCCTTGGCACTGCAAATTGCCCCCCTCCACACACACACACACACACACACACGCTCACGCACCACCAGCAAACATGTCTGCTAAACACTTGTCCAGACAGTCCCCTAGATGGTTTAATTCATAACTCCATTTGCTTGCTACTGTTACCCCCATGTGGACAAACATCGGGACTGCTCCAAACAGACCAACCACAGCCACATCAAAGATTCCATAAGTTATTTATTACTCTGCTATAATACAAGTCCAGGAGGATCCCATTCATCTACTGTAACAAAACATGTAGGCATGCTGTATTAGGAAGACTGCTGTGACAGAGCTGTGAGGTATAAAAGTCTTCAAAAAGACTATTAGAGCCATTTTGTATTTTTCTATGATTATAAGGTGTCTATAAACATCACAGAACTGAGAAGAAGAAAGTCTGCAAAAGTCCTCAAAAGCAGTACGAACTTGAGTATTTAAAATTAATATGAAGTGATCACAGTTTAACAATTCAGATCATTGGTAATACTGCAAGGCTCAGACTTAAGTTGTTAATTGGAGCAAGACTGTGACCACATTCAGCGTCCAAAGAACACAAGTTGGACATCGTCAGAGTGTGTAAATGTACTCGAGCAGTCACTACCATGACACACCACGAGAGGGAAATCTACCCTGAGTTTTGAGGACAAGGTTTGTGTGTGTGTGTGTGTGTGCGCATACGTGTGTTTTACACCCACTACTCCAATTAGTGAAATGGAACGGACTCATAAATGTCTGAAAAGGTCTGACTGACGAAGAGAAACAGACAGGCACAGACAGACATGTTATTAATTAGAAATTCTCATCCAAAAGAGGCACATAGAACGGATAACTTCAGTCTTCAGTTCCATTTGCAGTGGGTTGACTGACAGCATCAACTCTCCACTAGCATTTTATCCTAACCCTCAAAAATAAAAACCCAAGAGATTGTAGAACAGCATACAATATGAATAAACCAATCAACTTGATCATACAATATGAATAAACCAATCAACTTGATCATACAGTACAGTATGGATAAACCAATCAACTTGATTATACAGTATGAATAAACCAATCAACTTGATCATACAGTATGAATAAACCAATCAACTTGACCTAAAACGTCCAATAAAGAGAGTTTCCTAAACACATCAAGACTCACTGTCCATGCCAACACATTAAAACAACCCGATCATTTCCCAAACATCGTGTGTGAGCATAGACCTACGGAACATACAGCACAATATCCAGAAAACAATACTTGAGAGTTCTTGTGGCTAAAACAATCTATTTTTTGCAAGATATAGTTGTAGAATACCATTTTTCTTCAGTACAAGTGTTCTCAACCAACAACAGACAAGGGTCTACCCAGACACTACTCGATACCGCTGTCGTCCTGAGTGGGTTTCAATACAAGCCTTTATCTACAAGGCAGATCCTCTCAAGCCCAAAGGCCCAGATCTGTATAAATAGGGGTCGAATCCCAAATCAACTTCTAGATACTAGGCTAGAATTTAATTTCTGTTAATCTGAGATGAGAGGCTCCACCATCAAAACTCTACAATACTCTACATACTCTCAATGTTTCTTCCCACTAGAGTTTTTCTACGCCACTGTGCATCTCCTTGCTTTAAAGGGTTATGTTTGGGCTCTGTAAAGCACATTGTAACAAGAACTACTGTGAAAAGCGCTCTACAAAACACATCTGATTGATGGAATCGAGATCTCAGCCTCAGCTCCCATTCTGATTGGCTGGACTAGGACTTCCTCTAGTTCGAGACCTAAGCCTCGTCCGATCCTTTCCGATCTTCAGGGGTGTTTACAGAGCAGTCCCTATGGTGTTAAGGGGGCGGGCCCTGTTATCAGGGGTGTTTCCAGGGCGGGCCCTGTTATCAGGCCCCTCTGCGTTGCACCACAATGGTTCCGGCCACAATGTCATAGACCGTCCTGTTGTGCTGGAAGAAGAGCAGGGTGATGAAGACAGGGAAGAGGAAGGCAATGGAGAAGTTCTTGTTCAGGGCCCGCACGGTGGAGCTGTGGGACCCAGATAGACAAGAGGTCAAGCCAACATTTCTATAGGAACTAAAACGGTAGTATTGAGACTATTGACCGTAGTGTTGTGCCTAAGAAAGCAACAATAAGTACAAAATATGATTAAGATTGCATAAAAGTTACACACAAAACTTTGAAGGACAGTCAATTTGAAATGTACATTGTGAATGAGACCTACATAGTCCATGGACCAGACCAGATTCCGGTACCACTCAAGGTGGCAACACTTTGATAGCTATGATAACCATAAAGTAAATTGCATCTTAGATGCTGTTGCCTATCCTGGTTTAGGCTCATGGTAAGGACATTTTTCAATGTTTTATAATATTGTGTTTGGTATCATTTTAAAGGGAACCTTCATAGCTTTAATTCAACCAGGGACACAAAACACAAAAACAAGAATACTCACAGGACTCTAAATGTACAATATACCTGTATTATTTCATTGTGAGAGGTGATTGTGATCTTTAAGTTAGGAAGATAGTAAGAAACTAACTCGACCAAAGCCAGTTACTGTAGGTCCCAAACTGGTTTTTATACATTTGTTTAAATGCAAAAACAGGATAATAAGGAATACAAAAGTGAGGTTAGGAACTACTTGAATATTATAAACAACATCATAAAAAAACATTGACATTCGCATACTTAGTCAATGATATTTAATCCCATATACAGTATACCATTAGTGATGGGAATATGTTAATATTTAGCCTGAACGCACACTTGCATGCTAGCAGCAGTGTGTACTTAGATCTTAACACCAGAGCTTGATAACAATACAGTAACCTTCACATTCCCATCACTAATGATATACCGTATATGTGATTAAATGTATCATTGACTAAGTTTATGTGAATGTCAATGTTTTTAATACTATTCCAAGTAGTTGCTAACCTCACTGTTGTATCCCTTATTTTCATTGTGTATTTAAACAAATGCATAAAGACCAGTTTGGGACAATGAGCCTAAGGCAGGATATGCACCAGAGTCTAAAAATTTACTTTAGGGGTGGATAACTTCATGAGCTGGTTACTGTGACACAGCTACCACTCAGGAATGGTGATCATATCAAAATATCCTCTACAGACATGGATCTTTTCAAAGATTATAAGTAGGTTTTGCCACCCTGAGTGATACCGACAAGTGCAATTTTAGGCTCTGGCCCATGGGCTAACAGTACAACTACACCCAACTGATCAGATGACTTACGCTGACAGAGTAACGTTTGAAGCCGGGACAACCAGAACCCGATTGGGTCGTACCAGGACCGAAGTGTCACAGGTGACCACTCGCAGCCCCAGGAGAAACTTCCCCGGCGTGGCCCCGCCCGCTCCCCAGATACAGATGATCTGATTGGACAAGGAGCACCAAACAGTCTGTCAATCATTTTCTATTTGAACTTCTTGTCCTTACAAACAGAACATTTATTACTCAAACGTTAGAATTAGAAGAGCTTTGTTGGCCTCCACCAGGACGGTTGGAAGTTTGTCTTTGGCTTCATCAATCCACACATATTGACACAGATCAAACAAACATAAAGACATCATCATCATCAAATAACACATTAGTACAGGCAAACATCATATGAACAGTAACCTGACACTACCCACAAGTCAGAGTGGCGTGAGATGAGTGTAGGGCTACTGAGGCTCTGCTCTCCTCACTTAAATAAGCACAGGCTTGGCTTTTTGAAAAAACAAAATTTTTCTTCACAGCCACACAATTATGAGCGTTTACAAGCTCAGTGTCTGAGGAAATGACTGATGCAACAGGGCAGGATGTATGTGTCAATGTGGTGTTTCCACTACCATTTCACCTCGTAGCTAACCCATCCAGAATGTTACAGTATGTTACAGCCTTATTCCAAAATGGATTAAATTTGTTAAAAAAAAAAAAAATGTTTTTTTTCCAAAAAATAATCTACCCACAATACTGTTGGCTTTTGGTGTTTTTCTTAATTATGTTGTCTGTTGGTCTGCGTTGTGTTTTTTTGTTTGTTCAATAAAAGTGCAGCAGCCAGCTAAAACCACAATCTTGTCTGTTCCTCTGACAATGAAGAATTCACTTCCAACACGGGACTGAGGCGGCAATGAACAGGTTTATTGTAGAGTTCAGCATACATAGACAGTTCAATTAGTAGACACTTGCACTAAGTCTGTCTACCCTCTCTGATCTGCCTGTCAAAATCGTCTTCAAGGCCAGAATGCGCTCCTTAAATACTGGTTTTTCTCTCCCTGCATATCGGTATCAGCTAGGGTTCTGATAAACGGCGTGGTGGACAGGGTGAACCTTACTCCTATTCAGTGTGCAAGAGGCCCTGTAGGATCTGTAAACATCCAGTAGGTGTCATAAGACCTTCTTGTAGGCGCCATCCCAGTGAACATAGATACTTAAAAGTGTTACATTATATTTCTCTTAAAACCCATCAATACCCCATAATGACAAGGTGAAATTTGTGTTTGTTTAAATTTTCGCAAATGTTATTATTTTTTTTAAGAAACTGAAATATCACATGTACATACAGGTGCATCTCAGAAAATTATTTTCCATAGTTTCATTCAAAAAGTGAAACTTTCATATATTATAGATTCATTACATATGAAGTGAAATATTTGTCTTTTTCACAATATTCGAATTTTTTGGGATGCACCTGTAAGTATTCATACCCTTTACTCAGTACTTTGTTGAGGCACCTTTGGCAGCGATTACAGCCTCAAGTCTTCTTTGGTATGACGCTACAAGCTTGGCACACCTGTACTTGGGGTATTTCTCCCATTCTTCTCTGCAGATCCTCTCAAGCTCTGTCAGGTTAGATGGGGAGCGTTGCTGCACAGCTATTTTCAGGTATTTCCAGAGATGGTCAGTTGGGTTGTAGCTAACCCAGCTATTACCTGTCTAGACCCTGTAGCTAACCCAGTTATAACCTGTCTAGACCCTGTAGCTAACCCAGTTTTAACCTGCCTAGACCCTGTAGCTAACCCAGTTATAACCTGTCTAGACCCTGTAGCTAACCCAGTTTTAACCTGCCTAGACCCTGTAGCTAACCCAGCTATTACCTGTCTAGACCCTGTAGCTAACTCAGCTATAACTCAGCTATAAACTGTCTAGAAGATCAAGTTCAAATTGGAACATTTTGAAGCTAGAGGGCTGGAACTTGCTTTAGGGTCCTTTGCGCCACACATGACATTTTTCAGCTAAAGAATCACTCAACACTTTCAGATAACCACCTCTGGTGCAGTGAAGAGGGTGAGTACACAAGACTGACTTAATCTCAGGTAACTATGATGAGACTGTTTCATCATACCCCTCTGTGGAGAACACAGGCTGATGTATCCTTCATTGCAGGCAGATTCTCTACCCTGCTCCCTGAAGAAAACACTTGTTCACTCTTCCTCAGGGAAATTCAGCATTAATGTATGCCAGCCTGCCCCCCCTCCCTTCCCCTCCCCCCATGAAGTGTGCGCTTCCTTACAATAAATTTAGAAGAATGCACTCTTATGAACCTTCCAATACTTGCGGCAGAATGCACAAGTGCATACTGTACACTTCAGGGGAAAATGCAGAGAACAGGCACATAGTGTATACTAGGAAACAGGCTAATAGAGGCTCCCTTTGATACTCTAAGGCAGGGGTGTCAAACTCAAATACACAGTGGGCAAAAAATTTAAACTTGAACAAAGTCGCAGGCCAACATTGAACAAATGAAAATTTTAATATGGACCCAAACAAGTTTTGCTTTAACATTGAATATAAACTTATCACTTTCGCTTTTGGTGCGCATCAATGGTGTGCACTAACATATGTGAATACGCCCTCAGACACAAGTGTTGGTGCTCCATCTGCTCAGTAGAGAAGCTTGTAAAACCCTGACTGTCCTACAGCCAGGCAGACAGACAGACAGCCGGCATGCAGACAGACAGCCAGGCAGACAGGCAGGCAGACAGGCCGGCAAGAAGGCAGACAGGATTGAATGAACAGGAACAGAGCAAACACAGCGGCCGGCTAGGTCAACACAGGTGTCTCTATCACAGTGAGACGTTACATAACGTAAACCTTCTGTTTTCTGCCTTTCTTTTCACCATTTTTAACAAGGGGTAACACGGTTACAGTTGTAGTATGAGATTGCTATGACTACTGTCACAGAAGAGAGGGCGTTTCTGGGTCCTGTCTTGATTGACGCGCCAAAACAACAGTAGAGCATTATGGGATTTGTAGTATAAGCGGTGAATGCGCTGTATAATACTGGCGGGCCAGCTCTAGTAGTCATTTGGTATTGCCTCGCGGGCCAAATATAATTACACTGCGGGCCAAATTTGGCCCGCGGGCCAGAGTTTGACACCCCTGCTCTAAGGGGAGCAGAGCTAGTGGACACTTAGCTTGAAGCTAGGCCTGAGCGAGAGAATGCAGAGTGTAAGGCGTAGTACTACTACCCACCTCATAGAAGCACACTAGTATTCTGTAGAGTAAGGCGTAGTACTACTACCCACCTCATAGAAGTACACTAGTATTCTGTAGAGTAAGGCGTAGTACTTCTACCCACCTCATATAAGTACACTAGTATTCTGTAGAGTAAGGCGTAGTACTTCTACCCACCTCATATAAGTACACTAGTATTCTGTAGAGTAAGGCGTAGTACTAGTAGGCTACCCACCTCATAGAAGCACACTAGTATTCTGTAGACCAGCGCCACAGCCATCATCTTCTGCAGGTCCTCCATAGACGTGTTCTCATCAATCTCTTCAACAATGAAGTGGGTGATAAACTTGGCAATGTCCCTTTAAAGCAAAAAAGAGGAGCACTTCCCACTCAGCATCACATTAACGACCATCAGAGTCAGAATTGCTTTATTCATTGATACCGTGTGGAAAGGACTTAGATCTACGGTTATGAACCCTGATCCCTGTTTTTACCCTGAAATATTTTAAACCTTTATAGTTGTTTGTATATGCTAAGTTATTGTCTGTTTTCTTCTTAACTTTTTTATTCATTGTAAAATTCTGCCGTTTTTCAGTGGGCCTTTGGCTCCACTGCAAGCATGAATTTAATCAAATCAAATCAAATCAAATGAAGCTGTTGGTTACTGTATATGACATACCCATGACAGTATATGATAAAACACTCGCATAGATAAAACGCTCTTCATAGGGATATATTCTATCTGTTATGCTGCACCTGTTAGTAGTCTACATCAAAAGAGCATGGATCTCTCACAGTCCTAAACCGTGGACATGAATACGGCCTAACACACTCACTCACTTCATTCCACTCAGGTACATGACCCACAGCACGATGGTTGCCTTCACACAGAACAGGATGAAGAAGTCCACCGTCTCTGCCAGGAACCTGTGCAGGGGTGAGGGGATGGTGTACTCCCTTCCTGAGAGAAGGGTTCAGGATAAGAGGTAGCTTACTCAAGTTAAATAATTCGTTTTAGACTTCCTACGCCTAGAGAATTAAGTTAAAGTCACTTTACAGCCTGTATGGCTACTTTAAGCATTTAATCCATTTTACCTGAGCCAATTTGTTTGTTGGGGCAGGTGATATGGTTGTAAGGTAGGCCCCTGGGTTTCGCAAGAGCTCAGGAGTACACTATGTGCTCCTGAGTCTAAGCAGATAAGCTGGTTTTCCCACACCCGTGCTTGCTAAAGGGCTATAGCTCATATCAGTCAAGAAGTGCCTGCTCAGCACTACGCTTGCAGAGGCTATGTTACAATATCAATGACAGTAGTTTGTCTTGCTGGCTTGCTACTAGCTACCTGCTTGAGGTGGGTTGCCATTCTGCTGTTGCACCGGTCTTGCATCATGAGGCGGGGTGGGCGTCCCATGCTCCGGCGGTGCGGGGAAGCTGAAGGGGTAGGGGTGGTTGGGGTAGGGGTGGTTGGGGTGGTTGGGGTAGGGGTGGTTGGGGTACCAGTTGCGAGCGTCGAACGCCGGTTGTCCGGCGAGATGTGAAGAAGCGGCAGCGGTTGCCTGGCCGCCAGGAAAGGGGAAACTGCACGGTGGTGCTGGTGGGAAGGGACACGAACAAAAAGCCATCCAGCTTTGCCAGTTCACATACCCCCAATAATAGTTCCACATCCATTCCTGCAACTTTGCGCAGTATTCCGCTGTGCTAACGCAAGCGTTTTGATGGGTTTCTTGTTCTGGGCTCTCGGTGGAATTCCGCCGACTCTCACACGCAATGTTACTAGTAGCCGTAGCCATGTCTGACCCAATCTTTAATATTACTTGGCTGGCTAAGTCTTTCTAGACGTCCTTTTCCTATCAGCTAATCTCCTGATTCCTTCATCCATGCTAGCTCACTAGCAAGATAGCTAACTTAACTCATTGTGAAAGATACCATTGTGGTAATCAAAACAGAAAATCCGGAACAACATGCGCTTAGGTTTCCAGTCAAGTGTTGATGCTGCATACTGTAAAGAAATGCAAAGTTATAATTTATCCTTTGTTTGGTGAAAATGTTATTCCATACTACGGATTTATTTTCCCTCTCCTCCTTTTTTTAAACAATTTGTGATTTTACTCACCCCTTTAATTTCATGATAATGGTATGGACCTCAGGCCTGTTAAAGGAACAGTCCAACAGTGGAACGTGATCCACTGAACGCTGCGCTCACACGCTTGCGTTGGTAGACGTAGACCCCACATCACACTGGGTAGACCCTGGCCTGCTCTGCGGCTCTGCGGCTCTGCAGATATTGGATCCACTTCTGTATGTTGATAGACAGAGATCTCAGATTATTTTGTCCATTGGCTATTATTCATACATAGGCTTACACTACTGTATTACTAAAGTATCATTCCATATACAGGTGACAGAAAACGTGAATCACACCTTTCAGTCATGATATAACTTCCTGACAATTAAACAAAAGTAACATTTAGCCAATAATAATAATAATAACCAAGAGGACAGAGCATTTAGTCCAGTCTTAGTTGCTCTGCACTGGCTTCCGGTAACAATAAGAGTAGTAATAATAATAATATATTGGATTTAAAAAGCACCTTTCTCAAACTCAAGGACACTACAAAACTAACATAGTTATAGCTGCTGCGCAGCACTGGGTCAGGGCCGGGCGTTTTGAGGAGGAAGAGGAAGGAGACATAAATACATGAGGGTCTCTGCCCGGACCCTAATTATTTAAAACTTCTTATATTAAAATATGTTTAAAATGTGTCTGAAATCCAAACAGTACAATACCAGAGTAGGCATTAGCATGTTTCTTCTGCATCATCCAGGGCTTGAACTCACAACCATAGATACAAAGGGAAAGTCCTGTTCTTATTGAGCCAAGTGAGAAGCTAGAAGTTTAGATTTTGCTTGCTTGGTCTAACTTGAAGCCGTAGTAAGCATTTCTTAACTATAGAGGGTGACAAAGTAACACATAAAAAAAAAAATACAACAAAGTAAAACTATACTGGGATACTCCCCTAAGGACAAACTGTGCATGAAGGCCAACAGCTAAGCTAAATGAAACTATGGGGAAGTATTACTCATTAATGAATCGAAGATTGGATATTGTGGAGGAATTACACTCAATGACAATCTTAAAAAGCTCCGGTGATGTAATACAGGTAAATTTTCCCATGGTTATCTTGGGTTTGCTGGGGTCGGGGATGGGCAGTGTTGAATAGTTGGTCATAGCTGGTCAATAGCAGATAATAACATTCTATATATGTAAATAAACGTTAAGAATAAACTATAACACTGAGAATCTTCAACACACCACTGATACAATTGTGATAATGTTTCAGGCTACAGTACATGTTGTATACCACAAGAGAGCAGCAGTGTGTCACTTTTTTTTTCTCCTAAGTTTGAGCAAGTTCTCTGTTTAGTGGTATTTCAAACATAATGAGCTATCAGTTCATCTTTTAACTGAGATGTACTATAGATCTGGGTTAGACTTATGCCCCCCCCCCTCCCCAACAAGGGTCATTGGGGTCACAAACTACCAAAACAGTTCCGAAATCGATGCCCTGTTCCTATGAACAGTGGAAGGTGGTTGGTCAGCTGTTGAAAAGCTGTGCTACACAACTCCTCTCCCTACTTTTTTTCTCTCTCTCCTTCCCTCCCTCCCTCCCTCCCTCCCTCCCTCCCTCCCTCTGTCTATCTCTCAGCCTCCCTCATCAAAAGACTGAGGTCTGCGGAGGCCTCTGAAAGTCAGCCTAAACTTCAAAGTATTGAGTGCTAAGCCTGCTGATCTATTATTTACTGTTTCATTCAAGCCCATTTCCCTGCAATTGAAGACAAACCATTCCAGCCCCCCCCCCTCCCTTATTCTGGGGGGATGGGCAGGGTGTGTATTTGCTGACTGGGCTGGCCCGGGTCGGCGGGCTAGGTGTTAGGTCTGGCTGGCCTAATGGCTGTGCTGGCCCGCTGAATGGACCCAGTGAGGCGGAGGGGAATCGGACCCCGGTGAGCGTGATCCCCACCGACAGACCAATGGGTGACTGGGACCAAAAATAATCAGGGCCAAATAAAAGCTGTGGCTGGCAAACGCTGACCCCGATGAGTGGGGGATTACGGTTTGGAGGTGGTGCATGTCTGTGTGTGTGTGTGTGTCTGTGTGTGTGTGCTTGTGTGTGTGTGTGTGTGTGTGTGTGTTAGTGTGTGTGTGTGTGTGTGTCTGTGCGCATGTGTGAATGGGCTAGACTCATCTGCTCTTCAGTCCTACTGATTTTGTCACCTAGTTGATGGCTTCTCGTTCTATGCAACACACTCCATATGCAGCCAATGACATAACAGTCCACCATACAGCTGGGGTGCACTGGGGTTGAAGTGGCCTCCAGACACAGATCTAGGATCAGCTTGTGGCACCCACTGTGAAAACGTGTCCCTCCTGCTCTGTGTTGGTGAGAATGGATGAGCTCTGCCTCCCAACATTTCATGAACAACTCCTATAACTCCTTTAACCCCATGCTGTGTCAACACAGGTAACTGGTGCAGTGACCCACTTGAACATAATAGGGGGCGCGGTGCGGACAGCAGTACCAAGGGGAGCGTTCAGTGACGTGAAATGTTCTCTCAACCTTTAAGCTCACAGGCCTACCTCTGGGGTGTGGTGTGTGTTTTGTGGTATTATGAACACCTTTGTTGTATTTTGGATGTTTCTGTTATGTTTGACCTTTGTTTACTAAATTCCATGGGCTCCTTGGCTTCATTTGAAGCATGACACTTAAATAAAGGAATACATCAGATCAATCATGTTTTGATAGAACAGTAGCGATTAGAGCTGTCACTGTGACTGATTCAAAATGGTCGACAGTCATAAATGTGTGCACAGTGCATTTCTATGGACGGTCAGCTGTCCCCTACTGCAGACCTTGTTGAGTGGGAATGAGAGAATGGGACTACAGAGAAAACCACAGGAAGGTTCGTCATCTCGTTCCTCTGAAAATTGGTTCCCTTCAGAAAAGCAGAAAGTAGATACTGACTTGAAAATGGGTCCAGTTTTCCTATAAGCCACTCTGCCCTAAATTGCCTTGGAGAATGTTACATAGGTCTACCTATGCGCTCAACCTCCCTTGTGAAGCGTTGGTTGAATGTTGAATGACCCCAATGACCTGACCCTAATCTGGTAGAAATTCAGCTACTGCCTCAGATGTAACACTAACAACCAAGAACAGTCAAATAAGAAACATCTAATGATTCTAGGGAGTAACATCTTTAAATGAATGGCTAGATACATGTGCCATAAAGCTGATTAATGAGCATACATTCCTAAAATTTCCCTGCTGCTCTCTGTGTGTGGGAAGTGATTATTCCAGTCATGTTTTTTTTCTTACTGACCTACTACCTTGTCAAACCACAAAGCATAATCTCTTGTCATCAGACATAAAGGCAAAGTTCAGTGATTTAGCCTACTTGGAATGTATTTAATGGTCTCATGTTAAAGGGACAAGGCTCCTGAAAGAGAATGTGGTCAAGAAGGACATGGTGCAGATGGTGACTGGTATTCACCACCAGGAAGATTAGACGATTTTAGGTGACATTCCCATCTATGATGTTACAGAATTCTGAAAGTTTACCGTGTAAAATTATGTGGGTAATAATAATGAATACATTGTGTAATAAAATAATTGAGTGTACTAATATCAAAAACAGACTTGTGTTTAATGATTTATGCACCATACAATTGCCCTTTATTTAAATAGATCAGCAAAACCTTGCCATAACCTGTACTTGATAAACAACAAATCTGATTTAATTTACACCCTGGAAAGAGTACAGTATGGGATTGAACATACAGTATAGTGGCAACAGCAAACCAACAAAATGACCCACAGCTGGTGGAACATTTACACTAATTAGATACATTTCAGACATGGATAGCAGTCAATTTTGGGTATTTGAAACACAACCTTCCCTAAGAGATGACTAACAAGAATATGGCATGAGCTGAAACCAATTATATTCTCCCTGTTAAGAAAGAGAGAGAGAGAGAGAGAGAGAGAGAGAGAGAGAGAGAGAGAGAGAGTGAAAGAGAGAGAGGAGTGGTTGGATAGTAAGAGCTACTTTGTAGGGTTTTTTAACTGGCCTTGCCTTTAGAGTTCACCAGGAGACCTGATCAGGTGAATCATGTTCGCTTTCTCACATCTCTCCACCAGAAACACACGTGTGGGTTATTAAGAGGACAACATATGGGTGTCACCTCCATACCTAGCGCTACTGTAGTTACATTTACCAACCTCCTCCCTTTCCTCCTCCCTCTCTTTCTACTGAACTTCTGACTCATTCTTCACTGTAAGCTACATCACCTCTTTCTCTTCCCTCTCCACATTCTCCTCCTCCTCCCAACCATCTGTCCCTACTCGCTCTGACTCGCATAACAATAACACATTCACATCCTAGAACTTTCCTTCATCCATCATTTATTCTACTACTTCATTCCTTGGTTCATCAATCAATCAATCAATCAAAGCTTTATTTGTATAGCACATTTCATACCCAGAGGCAACACAATGCGCTTTACAGAGAACAAGGGAGGTGGGCATACGACCCACTCTCTACATATTCCAGAGGGAAGCAAAAAAACAGTAATTACCCGGGGGCCAGGTTCATCTTCCACCTCCTTCAAACCCCACCCCCCCCCCCCCACCCCCCCACCCCACACACACACACACCAACATACCTCCCCACCTCCTTCCAAACCCCCCTACCACACCTCCCCACCTCGTCCTCTCCTGTGGCCTGACTCTTGCTTCTGCTTTTTTCGGCCCATCAAAAAGTGCCTTGTGAGAGAAAGCCAGCGAGGCCGGCGAGGCCAGCGAGGCCAGCAGGACATTTGACCCAGTGTAGCCGCTTGTTTGTTTAACGTGCAGCTGTGGAGTCATCGAGGAATAACAGCAGACAACAGCTTTTCTGAGGGAGCTGAGCCAGTGTGTTTCAATCACAGAGACGTAGACCTTTTCACACACAAGAAAATGTAGTCCTAGACTATAGAACATATCAGTGGAGATATGCCCATAGAGTTATGTTAGAGTTTAGTTTGGTGGTATCAGTTTTTTCCTTCTTTTTTTGGGATAATCTGATATTATAAACAAACCACATTGTACATGAATCACATACACACATTCATCTTCATACAGCACAATAGGAACTAAAGCTAAAGGTCTGTTGTGGTTCCATAAATCGTTTGAAGAGGTTAAAATGTGGTTTGGGGGCATTTGGCCTTTAACTAAGAAAAAGGTCAGCTTGTGACTGATGGCTTCCTTTTTCCTCTGGCCTATCAGGGCTGTCGTTATCTTTCCCCTCCATGGGGAGGAAGTGTGTGTTGTGTATCGCTTGCTCCAGACAGCGCATTGGAGAGTGTTCCGACCGCCTATTGTTTTCAGGAAAGCCTAGTTGAGTAGCCTAGTCACTGAAGCCAAGAGAGCTCATTAGAGGTTGTTTCTCCATTAGTAACTAGGTCTATTTAAGTACAAGGGAATAGGTAAACACTAACTGGTTTGGGCTGATATGGTGTTCATATTGGAGACTCATCTTTTTGCAAAGAGCAAAAATAAATCTTATGGCCCTCACCAGGGCCGTTGCTAGGAATTCTGGGCCCCCTTAAAGAATATTGGTGTGGGCCCCTACCCCTCCGACTTTTCGTCACCACTTTTTTCGACCCCTTTAATTATGTATCATTTTGTATTTATTTTTCTGTTTTTCTATGTTCTTTTTCCAATTAACCTCTCCATAGACATTTACTTGTGTACTTTCTGTGCTTGGACTGTCTCTGTCTGTAGCAGTTTCATGACTGGAACTACTATGAGCCTCTTCACTCCCTTCACTCTCTGTTTCTAACTGGCTAGGACCTGGCTCTGTAGACAGTAAGAACAGAACAGTGTCTTAAGACTTGGGAATAAATCTATGTAGCACTGTAGAGTTTACAGGAAGCTGGCTAGGCGGCTGTTGATTGGCTAATAAACGCCTCTCTTATTTCAAGAGCAAATACCCTCTCTAAAATAACAAAAATGAACTGAACAAATCAGCATTTAAACTGAAATCAATTCTATATGAATTTCTATGAATTAACAACACTATTTATTTATTTATTTATTTATTTATTAACCATGAATTTCTTTATCTAATGTAACTGTTTAATATGTACAGTAGGCTATCTTAACCTGGATTACATCTACATGTTGCTATTCAGTACAGTAGTTCAGTAATAAGTTTAACTGGCCAACCAGTGTCTACCTCACTCACTCACCATATAAAGCATCTTCTGGGGGCTGGGGGTGGGTGTCTAGGTCAGACGAGGCCACAGCTGATTCTCTGAGTAGCAGCACATAAAGGTTTTAAAAAGTCATGTCAACAGGACCTGCTAGCTAGCATAGCACATTATAATTTAAACATTCATGAGAATGGAGTCCTGGCTGCTGCTACTGGATTTTTATGTATTGAACAGGAAGTATTTGCAAGTGTGCCAGCTTGTCTTTGAAATCGAGAGTTTAACATGTTTTTGAATGATTTTTCAAGGTGCCCACCCACATCCATTGTATGACCTAAACGGTGGTATAACAACTAATCAACTTTCTCAAAAGTGCTAGTTTTGTCAATGTTTTGATCTGAACCATTGTATATGATCATAAGTAACCTTAAAACAGGGCTAAACATGATTTTTCCCTTTACTACTCCTTTAACATAGCTACTCTCACCTTTCTTGTGGAAAAAACATGCTTATGGGCTCCCGCTCTGCTGCCTTTTCTCCTGGCCTCTCTCTCCACTCTTTTCTGGTGCCTGGATTTATGTTTGGGCTTGATGTTTATGATTTAACGTTAGGCTATTAGTGCTAGTATTTCACAGCCAGCCGGTATAGTGACGTTAATGTCAAAAGAGGTGAGACTTGCCAGCATGAACCATGGCATGGACCAAACCATTTAAGAAGGGGGATATTGCTCAGGAAATTAAAACTTTTTTTCATCTGTATTGCATTATTTGTGGCTTAATTTGAATTCTGATGCAGCGTTAGTGTGACTGATCTAAATGCAGAATAATTTCGTCATAGAAAGAGGGACCTCTTGTTTTTTTTGTGGGCCCTGCTTGCTTGTGGGCCCTTATAATTATCACCTTTCACCGCGAAACAACGGCGCTGGCCCTCACTGATTTACCATCAAACTCATTCCCTTAATAAAGTTCTATAAATAAAGTAAAAAATTTAGCATGTACGGTTTTCAATATGATGAAACAGAGGAGGCTTATATTCTAACCTGTTTTCATTGCTGGTGTCTGGCCATAGTAGTCCATTTCCTGATATCTCTCATCATTGTATCCTAGCTGGAGTTGAATGAGGTTGTTGGTAACATTATGTTCCAACTGCAGGCATGGGCAGACGAACACTATGGCCTGACATGCTGAACCGTCTCTGAGACCTCGACACACCTGCTGTAGAAGGTCGTAGTCGTCTCGTGGAGCACAAACCAAAACAAAACGGCTTTCTCCATAACATTCTCCGTCTGGATGCCTTGAATTCCCTCTCTTTGCATTATCATCCGATGACTAGACCAGACAAAATGCTGCACTGTTGACCCAAAGTGACCCGTTCCTACGACCACACAGTACATTCTGAGCGCAGGCAGGGGCACAGTGAGGAAGCTGTGAGGAAATACTGTCTGTGTAGTCAGAGAGAGCTCTTCATACACAATCAACAGAAAACATCTGAGGCATCCCCCACCTTGCTTTTACACACGCAGTCTGTTTCTCTTTCCTTCTCTGTCTCTCTCTCTCTCTCTCTCTCTCTCTCTGTCTCTCTCTCTCTCTGTCTCTCTCTCTCTCTCTCTCTGTCTCTCTCTCTCTCTCTCACTCTCTCTCTCTCCAGACACATTCCCCAGCATAAAGATCACTTCATTCACAGCTCCCTTCCCCGTCACCCAGTGAGGATTACAGATCACATGCTCCCTGTTTCACAGTATGCGGAGGAGGAGGAGGAGGAGGAGGAGGAGGAGGAGGAATGTACAGACCTGCTAACGCAGCAGTGGTTTGTGGTTTATTGTATCAGGTACATTCCTCTGGTTTTGATTCAACATAGACAGCTTGTCAGTCAAGTTGTCATTAACAAACCATGATTTCAGTACTAGCGTCATGTCCAGGGGATGTTCTTGTACATCAAGCTGCCTCACACTAAGGAATCAAGAGATAGGCTTCTGTCCTATGGGCCACTAGGCTCCAGAACCATTGGTTCTCAAGGCTACTTACTTAAATCATGATTCTTTAACTGCATGTGCAGATGAATATACTACAGTTAAATGTACACTTGTTTTTCTAGCTGCTTTGGATGAAAGTGTCAGCTGTTTGGCTATGGTGCAAAGTTGTACACCCCTTCTTTTAAGACTCCCTGCCTTCCTGCTCCTATACAATTCAGAGCAAGGGGCCCTCTCTCCTGGGGGCCCAACTCCAAGCAGGGAGCTCCTGTAACACTCTTGTTATGCCAACTTCAAAAGACCCTTTCATGAATTCCCAGTTGTTTATTGTAAAAGCAAAAACCCATGCATGCAACTGTTCATCCTTCAAAATAACCGAATGCGCTCATCTGTTATGTCCAATGAACAAAAACTGTTTGTTATTTTCCTTCCAGCAGTCCAATCTGGAAATCCTACATCAAAACAAAATCTTTATTGACATATACATTCTCACAGATGTTACTTCACTCTGTGTTTTCAAAGTAAAAGTATTATCTTCCATTAAGGACCAGACGGTCAGCGTTGCATAGCGGCCTTGCTGTTGATGAAATCAGAGTTCATCAGCGGCTATTAGTGGACTTGGAATAAATGGCTGTTGCATGGCAACCAGCCTCCCTGCGGTTCCATTGGGGCCATGTCGACATAGCTGAGGCCAGCTGTTCTGTTGCCCCCGGATACCGATCTGGGATCAGGGGAGCATGATTCCGTCTGTAGGACAGGGGAATATTCCCAGAAGGGGATCAAAGGCCGAACTGATCTAAGATCAGCGTCTTGGGATCAACCCCACCCTACTCCCATACCTTTCCCCCTAGCAAGTCCTCCCTCCCAGCATGCATCTGGGTGAGAGTGAGCCACCCGGTGTCCTGTTACAGTCCAAACACACAAGAGAGGAGAGGATGAGATTGAGAGGAGAGGATGAGATAGACAGAAGAGCTGTTTTTTTTATTGAGTTCTAAAAATGTGTTTTGTGCTGTTGCATTGAACAACATTTTGAGTGCCTAAACTGTTTTATTTCCCCATGGCCCAGTTCTCTAACATACTTGACTTCATTCATCTGATACTATGGTCATCAACCTTTAGATCAGGTGTATCTGTAATCTGACCATCATATGCAGGCAGGGGAACTGAAAATCCTTTAGTTTTAAATAATAATATTATTGAAATTGCAAAATATAGTCTAGGCTCTGACTTTAACTGGGGATTACTGGGAATGTGTTCCTGAGTGCTGTGGAGATGTGCCTGCATGTATGTATGTATGTATGTATGTATGTATGTATGTATGTATGTATGTATGTCTGAGTATTATTATAGCCTACATATTTATACAGTATGCATGTTTGTACTGTATGTATGTATAGGCTATATATTATACATATTTTATACATAGGCTACTGTTATATATTCCTTGTTCTCTTTTATGTACAGTATATTCACTAGGCCTACCATGTATATTCTGTATTCCAGCCTATGCTGTAATGTCCCACTGCTGAAATGGCCAAATTCTCTACGGGATTATTCAAGTACATATCTTATCTCTTATCTTAAAGTCGTTTTGATTTTTGTTTTGAGTGTGGGCTTTCATCTTGACTGCAAAAACAACGCAAGCCTCTAGAGAGAAAAAATAAAATAGAAAAAGTAGTTCATTTTCAGATTTATTCAAATTGTTCTACATAAAGAAATGTATAAATCACTGTTCTGGCTTAGCCTATCACTAGACTTAACAAAAGGAGCAAAAGCTGAGGACAATGATATCTTTGATGGCGGCAGCATGAAAACTGTCCACTCCCACATTCAAATGCATATCTGCAGTAATATAGCCTACTGAATAATAATGTTATTATGTGAGAGTGTTGCGTATGCATTTTGATCACTCAATCAAACCCTGATGAAATAAATTATAGCCCTGCAATGGGGCTCTCTGTTATAATAAAACTCTTTACTGTTGGTTCCTCTTTCTCTGAAATTCTGTAATTTCACACATGAAAAGAATTGAAAGGGAGCACTGGCTAACCTCAATAACTGCTGTATTGGTATGATGTTCTACTGTCTCTCTTCCTCACCTCAAAATGATTGTCTCACAAAGAATGAGAGGATTGTGAGAACATTTGAGGATAACTCAATGATACACCCAACTGCCCAGGTTAGTCCGGGAGCCATGGGGTTGAACCTTGTTTTGTCGGGTGTAATTTTTTTCTTTGCTGTTTCTTGTAGCTTGGGGGTACCTCTTCAAAATACAAGAGGGTGCTCTGATATCCCTTGAGCATTTTCAGATATGAACCCCTTCATGCCCAAAAATGCCAAAATCACACAAAAATAGAGACTATTGCATGCTGAATATATAAATTAAATGCATCCAATTTACATTCTCTAATGTTTTTTCATACAAGGGGTGATGGGAAATGCATTGCATTCCAAATGATTAGTATTAACCCTTTCAAGCCAGGCCTGTAAAACAACTTTTGTAGCAGGAGTTATTAGCTGCGACACACAACTTAAGTTTGCATTGTGTTGGTCCATTTATTGATATGGGCAACAAAATATGAGCAACATGAAAAGGGGTGCAGCTCTTCCCCCCACAAAATGTATCTAACTAAATCAAACAAGTGCATCCCCACCCAGTAAGTATGCACCCACACTTATGCACATGTGCATTACAAAAACAGTATGGAAAAAAACATAACTAATGTGTGGTGTAATTATAACAGATCATTCTCTACATACTACACATGTTCCCCCAGAATTCACCCCTCAGTAGAAAGATATTGGGGGATACCTCTTCAAAATACAGGCGGGTGCTCGGTGATATCCCTTGAGCATTTTCAGATATTAGCCCCTTCATGCCTGAAAATGCCAAAATCACACAAAAATAGAGACTTGGATTGCATGCATTATAGGATTAAATGCATCAAATGGATCGTCTACAATGACTATTAATAAAGGAGGTCATGTATTCTAAATGAATACTGCAGAGGCGTAGCCAGAAATCATCTGGTGGGTGGGCGGAGGCAAAAAAAATGGGTGGGCAACGAAGCACAATTTATGCCCAAGTTATGGTAATAATATTACGTATTAGGGTATTGAGCATCCTACCTTGAAACATGTACAGAACGTTGTGCATGGCAAACCATGAACTTTACAGCTGCATTTCTTCGAGCTACAAGGAGTTTCACTCTTGCAGCCACACCGGATCATCTTCAGGATGTAGTCTGGAACAAGTTTGACATCTTCTGGTTGGTAGGTGGATTGGGATCAGTGCCCTGTTACTGGTGTCCTTTTTCCATCCAAATTCCTCTGGGTTCATTGCAGGTGGCAGATTGTTATCAAGATTTCAAATGAAGAATAACGTACTCCCGCACACACTTTTTCTCTGCTTTTTAATCAGCCACCTTTTACCAGCCCAAGCCATATCAGGATGTGACACTGTAGCGTCGTACTATGGTTTGGAAAAAGGCTCTGTCATCAAAGCCCTGAAAGCTGGTTACGATCTATTAGCTATTGGCAATGTGGATGCACCATTCCAGCAAGTCCTTGACCAAGCCACTGCCTTCATCTCAGCCTGTTATGGCATAAAGGAGAGCATGGACATGACACACACAAGGCTACTTGTCTGGGGAAAAAAGAACGGAAAAGGACATATGTCTTCACCAAATCTAGCTGCTATACCTCCAACAAAGGAAGCGTTCACTGAAAAAGTAAAGAGGGCCCACTTCCAAGTAATAGATCGTAACCAGCTTTCAGGGCTTTGATGACAGAGCCTTTTTCCAAACCATAGTACGACACTACAGTGTCACATCCTGATATGGCTTGGGCTGGTAAAAGGTGGCTGATTAAAAAGCAGAGAAAAAGTGTGTGCGGGAGTACGTTATTCTTCATTTGAAATCTCAATAACAATCTGCCACCTGCAATGAACCCAGAGGAATTTGGATGGAAAAAGGACACATTTTGTTTTGTAGATATTCATGCCAGTCAGGTGTTACTCCTCCACTCCCAACAACCCTTTCTGGTCACAACCCTTCTCTCAGCAGTAACATACCAGATGCTCTTTAAAAGATTGGCAGGTTTTTCAGTCTTGTTTTCCACAGAAAGGTGGCTAACGTTAACAGGAGCTAGCGTGGAGTCGCAGAAGTGCCTGGATTATAGTCAGAAACATCTCTGGGTACACTATCAGTAGCCTAAGGGTAAAAGCAAGCAACATGTTCAAAATCTTGGCGTACCCCATGAAGACTGCACAATTTGCCACTTCAGAAATGCTTCCATAACACATTTATGAATAGGGTTTTCCTCAACTACAGTAGTAGCCTACAGACTAAAGGCAATGCAAACTACTTGACGAATAGGTAAATGCTACCAAATTAATGCATTTCCCAATTTTAGTGATTCATACTGTACACTATTAAGGTTAGGCATCCAACTTGAGTGCCTAAGATTCGTGGAACACGGGGGTTAGGGTTTGGTAAGGTAAGAAAAAGCATTCTCTGAAAATAAAATGGTTGCACTACTTGGCTGGTTCTCAAACCCATGGATTACAATCCTACCACCTTGCTCAGCAGTGGCTGTTTTATTACACACCACGCGTCTCCGAACAGAATGCTTAGAAATGCATGGCTGAAACGTCTCTCAATTCAACAAGGGTTTCCCACAGCACTGTAGGTGCTCAGACTGGGAAGTGGGCAGATAGCTGCAGTAGCCTTGAACACAAGCATGCATGGTAGTCTATTGTGTGCAACATATGGTGAATGTGTGTATGTGTGTGTGTGTGTGTGTGTGTATGTGTGTGTGTATGTGTGTGTGCGTGCATGCGTGTGCATGTGTGTGTGCGTGCGAGGAAGGGCAGCGGAAGGGTGCGATCGCTATACTGGAGTGGAGCTTTCCAGGTGTTGCACAAAGGATGTTATTTAATTCCTGTAACGTCCAAACAATCTCCTCACACACACACACACACATATATATACTTCTTTTGGCATGTGATAAACAGATTCACAAAAGAAGACTCTTCATCCACGTACAGTACAGATTTCAGCCCTGAAATAAAGGTTAACTGTAGGAAATGATGAAAAGAATCGAAAACAATTCACACATCATGAAACTAATTCACACATAAAATGGCAAGATTATTTCAGATGTTAAGATTATTTCAACATGTACTGTACCTCAGGTTTACTTCTATGGAGTGTTCATAATCAGAATCAGATTTTTTTTTAAAGTGAGGTAGGTTTTCACACTGTACTACTATAGATATTTGTTTTGGACTGTTGGACAGTTGGATTGTTGGCGTTATTGACACATAAGATATTGTCTGTGTATTGTGAGATTACCAATCATAACCTTTGCTCTATAGTTGCCCTGTGACTACTCTCTCTCTCTCCCTCTCTAATGTAAAGCTGCCCTCTGCTCTATGAGCTGTCGTAGGAAGAATTGTCTTCCTCTTAAACATGGAAACTCCCTCTGACTGTATTCCTGTCATAAAGAAGCCCAGCGCTGGGATGAGGCACAGGAGTATTGTTTCAGAGTGACCCCTGACACACTACAAACAGTTAAAACATGAACTTTGTCTCAGAATCAGTCATCTTTATTAATAGCGACATACTGCCTAGAGAACTAGACAGGACAATGCAAAGACACAATAGTGTAATTGTGTAATTTGTGTTAATTTGTAAAATTGTAGCCTAATTTTTGTAAATTGTAAATTTTTAACTTAATTTGGAGATTCAGTATTATAGTTTATCTGAAGCATAATCTGGCAGCAACATTTGACTGTGACTGTACACAGTATTACATGTGACAAATAAAAGGAATCTTGAGACGGGACAGCGTATTTGCACTGTCCTATCTCTGCATGATGTGTCATTGAATTGACCTGTTGTGTCTTTGCACTGTCCTGTCGTGTCTTTGCACTGCTATTTGCACTGTCCTGTCTAGTCTTTGCACCCACTGTTGTCTATCCAGTAGTGTTATACACCAACTGACCACAACAAATTCCTAGTATGTGTAAAATCCTACCTGGCAAAATAAAATCGGATTCTGATTCTGACATAAAAAGAAACTGCCCTGTTGTAATGGCATGTCTAGCCTAGAAGAGTACATACTGTAGTTTTAGTATGAATATCGAAAGCTTTATTATGAGAGTTCTCCCCATTTAAAAGAACAACTTCAAAATAAATCATTAAAAAGAAAAATAAATAAACTTCAAAAGAAATCAATAAAAGTATACAATATTAGCAGCAGCAGTGACTATATATAGCCTAGTGACATTGTCTTTATAAAGTACATTATTATACACTATTATAATGTATCAAACAGTGTACATTTTGATCTTTGCTACACATTCCTGGTGATTAAAAAACAACTGGTTTGTAACCACCTACCCCCACTGCAAACTTTATAGAGGCTCAGCAGCTGCCAGCACTATTATCCTCAACAAAGCTGTGAGGGTGATTAGTGTGCATTTGCTGAACGAGTGGTGGAGAATTATTTAGTTTAGTAGAAAATGCCAGTCAGCCTGGCTTTACTCCCAACAAGCTGCTATCCTCACATGGCTATCCCCCCTCCCTCAGTAATATGCACCGAACCTGAACCTCAATCTTACCAGCTTGTAACCTCTGGCATCACACCCCAGTGCTGTAGTTGAGTCCCCAGTGTTCGAGTCCGTGTCACCAAAGAAGAGTCTGAGTCCAGTGTCCATTACCTGAGTCCGAGTCCAGTCTCCATTAACCTAGTCTGAGTCCAGTCTCCATGAACCTAGCCCCAGTCCAGTCTCCATTAACCTAGTCCGAGTACAGTCTCCATTAACCTAGTCTGAGTCCAGTCTCCATTAACCTAGTCCGAGTACAGTCTCCATTCACCTAGTCTGAGTCCAGTCTCCATTAACCTAGTCTGAGTCCAGTCTCCATGAACCTAGCCCCAGTCCAGTCTCCATTAACCTAGTCTGAGTCCAGTCTCCATGAACCTAGTCTGAGTCCAGTCTCCATTAACCTAGTCTGAGTCCAGTCTCCATTAACCTAGCCCCAGTCCAGTCTCCATTAACCTAGTCTGAGTCCAGTCTCCATGAACCTAGCCCCAGTCCAGTCTCCATTAACCTAGTCCGAGTCATCAAGGTTGAGTCTGTATCGAGTTCCAAGATGGGCTCCAGTGCTCCACTCTGGCACAGTCAAAGAGCTGACATGCACGTACATAAGTATTGGTGATGTCATGAGATCATGAGGTGCTATGATATGATGACACTTGTTTGAAACAATGAAATCAAGAAGTGATAGCCTACTAAGAGGAGTGCTGGGGAAAACAGACTTCAACTTCCCAGTCCGAATGCAGTCAATGGTCGAGTTCAAGTCTGAGTCATCAGAGGTCAAGCCCTAGCTTGGCATCGCCTCCCTGATCTCGCAAACTTACATTCAATTTCACTCAGCAGATGAGTCTGGACATCCAACCGTTCTAACGGAATCCGCTTGAACAGAAATTTGTTCGTGCCAATCACAACCGTTTATCTAATATGGGGCGGGTTTAATAAGATGACGGATCAGAGGAGTACCGTAGAGGCATTTTTGCTGATTGGTTGTAGGTCTATCCAACTGTGTCCAGAGGCATTTTGATCTACGTCCGTTGGTAACGCCCCTTGGGAACTGCGAGTTTCCAGACCCTTCGCATTTTTGCGAATTGGGTCTGGCGAAGCCAGGCTATAAGTCCAAGTCAAGTCACGAAAATCAGGACTCGAGTACTCGAGTCAGACTCAAGTACTACAACACTGTCCCACCCATTACAAACTTTACACAGCCTAGGCTGCCGTCGGCTCTATTGTCCTCACCAAAACGGACACTGGAGAAGTTGGCCCATAATTTCACCTGTTTCAGCTGTTTTACTAATTAGCTGACCATCAATCAATCAGTCCATCTGTGTTCTTTTCCTGCCGTGGGAAAGTGGCTGTCGCTGCTAGAACAATCTGTTGTTGAATCCCAGCCAAGGGAGGGACTTTCTGGAGACCCATACGCACACCAACAAATATGTACAAAATGGGAAATGTTAGAACAGAAAAAAAAGGACAAGGAACATCCCCTCAGTGACCGTTCTGCAGAGTTCTCCTCTGTGGCATCTAAAAATAGCATTCCAACAGGGGTCCCCCGCCAACTATATATCATGAGAGGAGTTGCAAGGGTGAGATACTTGACCTTAGGTTCAGGCTACCAGCTGAACATTTACATGTTTTCACATTTAAGCTGAAACATTGGTGGACGTGTGCTAAATACAAGCCTGAACTATTTCTGGTTCACACAACATAAAACATTATTATTAAAAAAAAGTTATTTTAAGAGCATCTTATTTAGGACCCAGATATTGGTTATGAATGTTTCTGCACATACTGTACAATAGTCCACTATGTGAAGGCTGGTTTAAATGTAGCTGTTCTCACACTGTGCTTTCAAACCAGCTCCAGCAACTGTGCATGCATAACAGGCCCCAGCTGCTGAGTGTGTCTCAGTGTTGTCAATAAGCCAAGACTAGCAATTTTGACTTTATAAACTGTATACAGTATGTAGTGTTTTCAACTGAATGTTTATTAATGTCTATAATATTTTTTTTTACATGTCCTCAAATAGAGGACATCTTCATTTCAATTACCATAGGCCTACTCTCAAGGTACTGCTCTTCAGACCCAGCACTGAATGTTAGTTTTAGAGATGCAGCCTCCTGTGTGTGTTGCTGTGTACTTAACATATACTGAAAAGTCATATTCACCATGCAATGATTTCACATAAGCGAGTGATCCTTTTAATATTTTTATTCAAATCACCACAATGTTTAGAACCAAATGTGAAATCTTGGAGTACAGAGTATACATTTGTTTTGGCAACACAATGAAGAATAATAGGAGCAACACACGCTGTCATTTCAGCTTTTCTGCTCATTGAACTGAGCCTGTCGTCTTCTAATCCAGCCACGGACGGGTCACAATCCCATCATGCCTCTCTCACGTAAGTCCTCACTGCCACCACCTCTCCCATACAGCATTTCTGTAAGGAGAAGACCGTTTTATCAAGGTGTCGAAAGTGCAGGCCAGATACATTCCAGCACGTGGTTTGAATTAGGCTACAGAAAGAGATGAGCATATTACAATTACATATTAATACCAACAGACAGGATTTGTCAATGACAGACGTGAAAGAACTATCAAATTCTGCATGGGTCGTTCATGTGGTAATCTAAGCAATTTATGAAAATAGACACTGGTTAGACAATGCACTGCACAAAAATGAAAGACATTTAGGACGTTTTTCAGAGGAGAAAAACTCTTTACCGCTATCAATTTTCCATCTGAGATCTCCCTCTCAATGTGCGTCTCCTTGCCATCCCATTTCTGTTTCTGCACAAGTTTGCCGTTTTCAAGAGTCACAACCGTCTGGGAGAAAGGAGAAAGAGAGATAACAGATAGCCTAAATTCCAGTCACCCGTTATTACCTAATTTGGCCAAATTCATGTACAAATTTCTCCACCGACAAACAAACCGTTGTTTTCCTGTCGTCCGCGGTAGTCTCATCAAATGGCTCGTTAAGTTTGAATTTCATCTCAGTAGTTTTGAAGGTGCTCTGCGACTTCATACAAATAATCCCTTGGTCGTCCACGGTCACTATCAGATTGGGTTTGGTCCGATTTCCTACCTGCCGGGTTGCAAATCCAACACCTGCACAAAGGAGAGAAATTGTCAGCATGAGGGTGAGTTGATGGGACGGCATTGTTGCCGTGTGATGTCGCAAAGCCCGACTGTGCAATTATTACATGTAGGTTAGGATAATTCACGGTCCTTATCAAATATCAAATGCATTAAAAACATATCAAAAAATTATATTTTCATTTTTCACATGTATTCGCCTACCTATTGCCTTCATATAATCGTCGAAGTTCTCGCTGGAAGTCATTTTCCATGTTCCAACAAACTTCTCAACCATCTTTGCAGTGTCTGTGGTATCCTGAACAGTCGGGACCAAAATCTGAATTCAACTCTCCTCACTTATCAGCGCGAGCCAATGTTTTTAAAGGGAACCATCTGACACGCGCACTGCTAGCGTGTCCAATCACAACCACAGACGTCATATTGTAATTTCCTATGGAAAACGCTACAGTGGGGATGGGTGAAAGGTTGTTAGTAGCAGCACACCACGTCCTCCTGTGCCAAACAACATTTACCCTACTATGCTGAGGGTTGCACAACGTTTCATACGTTTCAAATGCTGGAATGAACTCCAATGAAAAGTCTGAAACACAAACTTCAAATCATGACACGTCTGAAAAGCTTAAAGGAGTAGTAAAGGGAAAATGCATGTTTAGCCCTGTTTGAAGGTTAGGCCTACTTATGATCATATACAATGGTTCAGATAACGTTGACAAAACTATAATTTTCTAGAAAGTTGATAATTGCTCTACCACCGTTTTGGTCATACAATGGATGTGGATGGGCATCTTGAAAAATCATTCAAAAACATGTTAAACTCTCGATTTCAAAGACAAGAAGCTCACCAAGGGTGTGATTGGTGTCCGTTGGTGTTCTGACATCAAATTCGCTGTAAAGTATGAATCCTGTAGGGTTTTATTGATCATTTTACGAAATCCATCGACTTGTATTAAAGCAACCGTTGTAGATGTGTAGATCAATCCGCAGAGGGGATTCAGGAAGCGGAACGACTTACGGTAACTATTGTTATTGTTTATGTTGCTAGGCTACCTAGTTTGCGGAAGTTTACACACGTATGTGCTGCGACTAAATAGTTCTATGGTAAATATTTAAAAAAGCCTTTCCAGATGAACTAGAATGTTACTTTATGGCGAATTATATGTCAGACTGCAACTAACACCTAGGTGAGTTTCTTGTCTTTGAAATCGAGAGTTTAACATGTTTTTGAATGACTTTTCAAGATGCCCATCCACATCCATTGTATGACCAAAACGGTGGTAGAGCAATTATAAACTCATGATCATAAGTAACCTTAAAACAGGGCTAAACATGCATTTTCCCTTTACTACTCCTTTAAGGAATTTGAGTCTCTTAAATTAAAAAGAATGCCTTGATGCTTTTAATAAATTAGAACATGCATAGTGTTTTTTAAGTCAAGACAATTCTCTAGCCTAGATAACCCCACAGCTGTTTCTGTCTAATCAAAGTTCATTAATATTCAGTTATCAGAACAAACTTCAACAGGATATCATGTCAATACAGCATTTTATTACAAACACTCACAGATATATACACACACAGATATACATAAATATTGCGGAGGGAGACTATTTCTTTGCTCCAGCTTTGGCCTGTGGGTCTTTGGCTGTGCAGCGAGACTGTAGTGCTGTGAGCATCTCATTACTGGTCAGCCTGGCTCCCTTCATCATCAGCCTCTCGCCATCAACTGTGGAGGAGACAGACAACACGACATGTCAGACTGACGTCTCTCTGGATGGAACACAGCCAGTCGACTCGAGCCATGAAGAGTGTATATCTGTGAAGATACAATTATCTTAATTCTCTGAATGTGTTGTCTGTATTTTATGTGTATGGGTTCATTATTGTGTGTGAGTGAGTTTCAGATCAGGTAGGCTATGGTAAATGTATTGCATTTATATAGAGCTGTGGGTGGGTGGTTACTGGGTGCTGTGGCATGTGATACTGTAGGTGGTGTGCTGTTGTTGTGTGGAGTGAGTTTTAGTTGGTGTTGTTTTTTGTATTACGAATTATGATGACTATTATATATATATGTATATATATAATTTGTTGTCATCATTTGTTGACAACTGACAACAGGTGGCTAAATCTGTCATGTTTACATTTGATTTTAAATGTTAACTAGGGCTGCAAGCAGCAGTGAGCGGGCCCTCGCACTCCACGCGTGTCGGGGTGCGGCGCCGTTAAAGGGTGTGCTATTTCGGTGTCCAGTACTGAGAGAAACTTCCTGTCACCAGTAGGTGGCGCTCTAAGCGTGACTCAATACCGACGCATTGATGTGTTCAGGACGGTACCTTGATGAAGCATGAGAAATGTTGTGTAAATCGGACAATGTATGTAGGAGTTATGATGACTTCCTGCTTGACCTGTAGGCGGCGCTATAAGTATGACTCAATACTGACCTACAGATGTGTTCAGGACGCGACCTTCATCAAGCGTGAGCAATTTGGGGTAAATTGGATAATGTATGTAGGAGTTATGAGGACTTCCTGTAAACAGTAGGTGGCGCTATAAGTATGACTCAATGCTGACGCACAGATGTGTTCAGGATGCGACCTTCATCAACCCTGAGCAATTTGGAGTAAATCGGATAACTTATGTAGGAGTTATGAGGACTTCCTGTTTCACCAGTAGGTGGCACTGTAGGTATGACGCAATACTGACTTACAGATGTGTTCAAGATGCGACTTTCATCAAGCATTCATCAAGCATGAGCAATTTGGAGTAAATTGGATAACGTATGTAGGAGTTATCAGTACTTCCTTTTTCACCAGTAGTTGGCGCTATAAGTGTGACTCAATACCGACTTATAGATGTGTTCAGAATGCGACCTTCATGAAGCATCAGCAATTTGAGCAATTTGGTGCGAATCGGATAATGTATGTAGGAGTTGAGGACTTCCTGTTTCACCAATAGGTGGCGCTATAAGTATGACGCAATACTGACACATAGATGTGTTCAGGACAGAAACTTCATGAAGCGTGAGAAATATCGGACAAATCGGATAATGTATGTAGGAGTTATGAGGACTTCCTGTTTTATGACGAAATATTAGAATTTGGCGAAAACTTTTTTTTTTTGATAACTTTTGATCAAAGGTCTTAAGATGAAGCTGACCGAATATGAAGTTGATCGGATGAAATCTGTAGGAGGAGTTTGTTAAAGTACGAGGCATGGAAATGGTAAAAACAAGGAAAAAATGTCACATTAAGAGCAAAATGGCTGACTTCCTGTTGGATGTTGGGTATAGCTCCAAGAGACATTTTAGTGTGTCTCGATGAATTACATATGCCCACCAAATTTCGTTCCTTCTTAAATCCTGTTCCTAGATAAGAACAAATCCCAGATAAGAAACCATTCATGAATGCCAGAATTGTTCCGGGAACTTCGTAAGTGGAGTTAGGAAGAAATTTCTTCTTAACATCTTCTTAACTGCGTTCAGGAATGAGGATTTTCTACATTTACTTACATTGTCTTAAGAATACCTTAATAAAATGCAACCCTCCAGTTGTCCAGTCAATAACTACTGGTCTATTTTGAACATAGGAACCTTATACAATGTATTTTGTTTTTTTATGTTCATGTACTCCAATGTATTACTGTATGTAGTTGTACAGTGCACTGGCACACAATCACACCGTAGTTGCACAGTGCACTGACACAGATAATCACATCTACCAACAGCTAGTTGAAAAGTCATATAATTTGTCATGACTAGATGTGTGTCGGCAGCAAAGGCAGGACATGCAGTTGGGCAGGACAAGGCCTGAGCCTTAATCCACCCCAAAACACAGGAACACCCAACATGACAAACACTTAGGAACCGACAAAGGAACAAACATCTTCTCGTTGGCGTTCAGTTCAAGTTGAGTCAACGTCTTCAACGTCATTTTAAATTTTGCTGCTATTGTGTGTATGTATTATTATCATGCTGATTGTTTTGTTATATTAGTTTCTGGTATTTCAGCCTATACAGCACTTTCGTCAACTATGGTTGTCTTAAATGTGCTATAGAAATAAAGTTTGACTTGACTTGACAAAGGAAGTGGGCTACTGCATGAAGGACAGCTAAGGAGGGACATGAGATGCAGGTGGGCTAAACACAACCAGGGACAGGTGGGGACATAGAAACTGGTTCAAACTGGGATTTGTTTTTAGCTAACATAGTGTAGGCCAACTATTTGCCTAGCTAGCCACCGTCCAACTTCAACGTGCATCGTCATCACGCCGGAAAAGGGAGTGACAATCAGCGGGTCTACAAGGGGTGTGTTTACGTCGCCGATAGATACCCGTGCCTACAGCAGTCATCAGACACAGGACTGAATGCAGAGAGTACCCTTTCACACTGAAGACCAAAGCCAGATGTTAGTGGGTGTTGGTGAGTATTTTGGCCAGTGTAAATGGGGCTTTAGCCTACAATTCAAATTAAACAAAGATGTCAATCAATCAATCAACCAATCAATCAATCAATCAAGATAGCAATGAGTCAGTTGATAATATATTGATCGATTAATACACTTATCCATTTATCAAGGTGAACACTAAGCTTTTTATTTTAAGTGTGTTCATTCCTGAATTTGAATCTTATATCTTGACCTCAGTGCAATTCCACATAGGCAATCATCACAAGATGCACCAGGAATATCTCAATGGGAATAACACTGCAGGGTAGGCCCTTAGTCCTATGGGTGTGGTGAGACATTTCCTGGTTGTGCAATTTAAATATTATATAATGCGCACAAAAACTAAGGTATTATCACCATCAAGAAGTCTAACATTTAACTGTTACAACATGGTTATAGTCTCAACGTTATACACAATGTAACACTGAAACTAAGTACACTGTTCAGTACAATTCACAAATTCTGTAAGATTTACTTGCTCTTGGGCTTTTATGAAAGTGGTCACAAAGTCTTGTTACGGAGAAATGATGCGTCAATACTGGGCTAGCCCAAAGTTAACCCTGGGGCTCTCCATGACAACATTTGGTGACCACTGTCAGAATAGTCGGATGCTGCTCATACATTTTGAACGTCAGATAAGTTGTCCTTACTGAATGTGATGTCCACCAAGGGTTCAGACATGTCATGTTTCACTGTTGTTGTCACCTCACAGTTCATGTTGGTCGACCTGGCTTTCTCTGATCCCACCATGGCCAGAAACTCACTGGAAGATGAAAGGTTGTGTTAGTGATACGAAAGCAACTGAAATGAACATGAATGCCTCAGTATGCATCCTTTGGCATGAAAAGAGATGGTAGAAATGTACAGCTTGCTTGTTATGGATCTCTGCAATGGAAAACGTCAAACGCGAACTGCTGTTAATTGAGATGCAATTATGCAGCTTTTATTTTAGAGACTAGCATGCAAACATGCAACCGCAATGTAGGGCTGTATGACAGAATACAGCAGGTCCACAGATAGCTACAACACAATGCTGAGCCTGCTCTAGTTGATTATATAAATGGGTAGAACCACAAGATGTGTAAGGAGCATCTCTGAGCATCTCTTCTGTGGCAGCTAGCCATCTAACATCAACAAAACCTACTAGCCAAAACAAAGCATTTTCGACCGACGAAACTGTTATCTGTTTGATAAGATAATGAGTGGCATTCATTTGCCGGCTAGACACAATACAATAGCTGCTACTGATGTGCAGAAAAAACGACAGATACAGTAGCTGGCTGGCTAACGTTAGCTAGCCTTTACTGATGGTGCACGCAAGTGAAGTTCAGCGAGAATGCTACGGACTGGGGTTAAGAAATATACGTTACATAATGAAAAACATGGAAAACCTGTCTCATTCGTACCGTGTGGAGCGAACATTGGACTCAAATGGGCAGAACTGCACCACTATATTCTTTACTGCTTTCAGCACCACAACTGACCGACTGGAAGCTGCCATGTTTACGAAATGACCTTTCAACCGGCTCCGTCTCGGCACATGCAGATGCAGATACCGCTAGATGGCGCTAATGGATAACTCAGTGAACCCTCGCGGGAGCGCGCACAGCTAGTGCTAGACCCATGGGGCTAGACCAGACTTGATTTCAAGATTTGTGTGGCAAGGTCAGAAAGTGTTTAAAAACGATACAATCTTCTTTCTGGTTGTTCATCAATATTGAGAAATTATCTGACGTCTGAACATTTAGTCATCAGTGTTGTATTAGTCTCAGAAGTAGCCTAGACTCATAGAAGTAGCCTAGTAAAAGTAGCATTTGTAAAGAGCTATGCGCGCTCCCGCGAGGGGATGCAAAACTCGGCATAACACCGTTCACAGGCACATCCGGGAACTTTGGCTTGCAACACTCAGTGGCCAGTGCAGTATCATCTATCCAGTCAAGGTAAGCAATTACCAATGAAATATTTTACTTTTCAGTCCTGCTCTACAAATAACGTTTGCCAACTCCAGGAAGCCAACATCAATTTGACTGTGGCTAATGTTGGCTGTGGTAGGCTAGACATGATTCAATTCAATAACCATACTCTGATTTGTAATTATGCACTTATGATCTTAAAAAAGATTATAACTGTCTGAGTGTGTGGCACTCTCTATAGATGAAGATACCCGTAGGCAGAGATGGGCAAAAATATATAAAAATGTATCTTGTTACAAAATACGAAATGACTTGGTCTCTGTTTGTGGACTTGACTACAACGCACTCACCCCCCTAAACTCACTCCATATCCACAGAGCATCTGTCATGGCACCAGTGTAGCTAGCTTATTGGCTCACTCACTTCTTTAGCCAACTGCTGCCACATGTATTGATTGTCTCTACCTATGGCATTCAACATGTGTACATTCTAAAAAGTAAGATATATATTTTATAAAGTTATTACAGTTCAGATAAAATATTTACCTTGATGGACAGTCCCAATGAAACTTGAAGATGAACTTAATACTACTAGGTCGTCATTTGGTTTTTATTCTTTGCTTGCTGCTATTTGCCTGTGTTTGCCACTTTTTGGGCGTTTGGTTTGTTCGTTGGTTTGCTCATTGGTTGCGTTGGTGGGAGAGGTGAGCGCTGTCTCTGGCGTCTGCCTGCGCTGGGGTCAGTTTGGGACTGAGCTGTAGTCGTTTGGCCTGTGTGCGGCGGTGGGCTGGTTTGGCTGCCTGTTGGTTTTGAGCTCTGCTTGTTTCCCCTTTGGTTCAATGTGGTGGGGTGTTAGTATTGGGACATAGCCTATGTGGTTAGAGCATTTGTCTTGGGGGCACATCCCTGGTTTCCAAGAGGTTGTCGGCGTGCCGATGGCTTTCTTGCACCAGCAGGCTTTAATGTGAAAGTACCCACCATACTGAGTCACATGAAGACTAGGGCGAAGTCCTAGTGAGTTTCTGGCTAGGCAGTTAGAGACAGAGTCCTAGTTAGTTTCTGGCTAGGCAGTTAGAGACAGAGTCCTAGTTAGTTTCTGGCTAGGCAGTTAGGGGGGAAGCTCTGCTCTGATGGGCTGTCTGTGCCGTGTCCCCTTTACTCATTGATGTGTCAGTGTTTGGTTGGGTCCTTGTTTACTATTTTTTGGCCTGATATTCTGTTTTTTCCTTCTTTGTTTGGTTGAATATTATGGCAAGCGTTGAGGAGTTTGTGCAGGCTTCTTCTGAGGAGCTGTTGGAGTTACAGTATGCACTAAGGATCAGTTGTTGGGAATTGCGGCACACTATTGAGATTGGGGTCAGTGGCAGTCGGTTAAAGGACAATGTTAATGCTATTCTCAGGGCGGGGCTGTTTGAGGTAGGGGTTCTGGGCCCTGAGGGTGGCAGGAGTCCCCTTTAAAGGACAGCTCTGAGGGGTTGTCTCTGTGTCAGTTCTCTGCTGTTCCTGACGTTGGATTAACTTTTTGAGCAGCGAATTGAGTTGATTCTGTTACAACTTAAATTATATGTGTATTATATCATAATTATATTATATATGTGTTATATCCTCTCTGTTTTGAGCCATTTTGCACCCATGACTAGGCTATAGCTGAATCCCAATCTGAGTGCGCAAAGGCCTCAGGCCGCAAGTGACACCTACACTGTAGGTATAGTTTTAAAACAGGAGTATTTCAAATGTTCAATTACTGCACATATATTCAATAACTGACAGCACCACCAGGTAACCACATTTTACATAGCTTCTATAACATCCAGTGATAAAAGAGAATCTTCCACACTGGGACCTTCTACATAGGAGTCAGGCACTTCATCCACTACACCACCAAGGATCTGGGAACTGTGCGGTGTCATAGTATATTTATTTCGGTGTGCTGGGACCACTGCCTCTTGTGGTGGCAACATAGAACTGCAGGTAAACCACGACGGAGGGAGGGAGGGAGTGACAACCAGACAAATGCTATCTATGGTGCGCTGGCTTCCAGCCACGCACAAACATGCAGAAGAGCAGACGCTATTCAGTCCTGTCCCTGACCAGGACCTGGACTGGACACTTGGACTTGGTCAGCCATCTTGAATGATTGCTTCCCACTGCTCCTGGCTGCCTCTGGAGAAGGACGGCTCAGATGAGTGAAATGTAGGAAACAATTTCCACCGGCAACCAAAGGTGTGTGTGTGTGTGTTTGTGTGTTGACTTCACCTAAATCAAATCAAACTTTATTTGTATACTTTATTCCATACATAGAGGCAACACAATGCACTTTACAGAGAGCAATGGGGGAGCGATTCTTATAACTTTACATTTCAGGAATGACACCATGCTATTATTACTTGGGTAATCATTGGGTTATTTTAACATTGAAAATGTAAAGGAAACTCAACAGATTAGGCTGTTTTGCTCAGTTTGAGACCATGACAGAAGATTGGAGCACAAAATGCACACCAAGACAATAGCACGTCTTTGAGTAAACAGGAATTGACAGATTGAACCCAAGCTTGATACTGTAAGTGACATAAACAAAGCCAGTCTTCTCTGGTTTCCTGGCCATACCCATGGTGGCTGATTGAAAGAATGATTCAGCATCACAGGATTATATATTTAGCCCTTCCAAGAGCTTCAAAATAAATGGGGAAATACAGACACTCCCCCTAACCTTTATTCTTAGGGACCAACCCTTTCCCTCGTGTATTCCAACGCATTGTTTCTCGATAGCCTCTCCCCCGCCAACTTGATTTTGGACAATACAGCACACGGTCCCAGCAGGGCCTGTTGTCATGGTTGAAGGGAGGAAGAGAAGGAAGCATCTTGCAGATGGGGGGTTGATAGGAAACACTTGCCTCGAGCCTTATGGCTAAATATAGATTCACTGCCTCTACAGTTACAACCATCATACGCATGGGTCAACAATGCAGGAAAAGGACACACAGCTGGTTGAAATTATGAGAAGTTTAAGAACATAGGTGTGGGGATGGGAGACACAGTATATTATTCACCCCCCTCTCCTCATAGTTAAAGTTAGTTATGCTCCTGCCCAGTCCCTGCAACATACTAGCGTCATGTCCAGGGAGTGTACTTGTACATCAAGCTGCCTCACGCTGGAGAAAGGCTCCTGTCCTATGGGCCACTAGGCCTGAGAACCATTGGTTCTCAAGGCTACTTCCCAGCAAACACACAACATCAGGGAGACGTTCAGATCATGTCTTAATAACGTCCGTCGGTCTAGAACCCCATTTGTACGTCTGCTGGACCCCTCAATATTCAAACGTCTGGCTTGGCTAAGACGTCTGTGGATGTGCAGAACAGGTTCAATATCTGAACGTCTAAAAAAAACGTTCATTCTGGCTCCTAATTGGATGTCTTTGGACGTCCGAAAAAGACATCTAAAAGACGTCTTTTAGACGTGTCTTTGCTCAGTGGGTTACTATGCTCCTGCCCACTTTTGCTCCCACAGAGGTGGTGTGCCTGAAGAGGCGGGGCCGTCGGAGGCGGTGGTGATGGGCTTGATCTGCTGCACCTGCTGTCGGGCCCTTGACAGGAGGCTCAGGACTGTGGGACGCGGAGCGCCCCCTCCATGCTGCCGTTCTGTTTGATTCGGTCTCATGTTGAAGAGCTTTCAGTTGATCTTGTATGTGTTTATGGGTTATGAGGTCAGTCCTTTCTTAAGAACTCACCTAGGATAGCGTTTGTCCTGTTGTCACTCCCTCCCTCCCTCCCTTACTCCGGTCAATGTTGACCTGCATTTATCTGTTGGCACCATAAGAGGCAGTAGTCCCAGCACACCAAAATAAAGAAGGACACCAAAATCAACTCTCCAATCTTCACTGCACAAGTAGAGTAGCTCTGAAAGCAATGGACTCTCTCTCTCTCTCTCTCTCTCTCTCTCTCTCTCTCTCTCTCTCTCTCGGGGAGATCGGGGTTCAAGGCCCCGGTGGGGATGATTTTGGGAAACCATACCACACCCTCTGCTAGCCTGTGGGTTTATTCCTACGTTTACTTTCGGCCTTTCCATCCCTCTCCCTCTCTCCTTTCACTCTCCTCTCCGCTTTTGTGTGCGTGGCTGGAAGCCAGCACACCATAGATAGCATTGGTCTGATTGTCACTCCCTCCCTGCCTCCCTCCCTCCGTCGTGTTGTTGACCTGCAGTTATATGTTGCCACCACAAGAGGCAGTGGCACACTAAATTAAATACACTATAACGCCCATATACCTTCCAGATCCTTGGTGATGTAGTGGATAAAGTGCATGACACCCATGCAGAAGGTTAGGGGTTCAAGCCCTGGTGGTGCTATGTCAGTTATTGAATTTATGTGCAGTAATTGAACATTTGAAATACTCCTGTTTTGAAATTATACCTACAGTATAGGTGTCTCAGTAATTGCCCATTATATATTAAGCTATACTTTGCATGTATTTACCAGGTAAATGTTTAGTTTTTTTCAGATGGACGGGAGAGATCCCATGGGAACACAACGTTTTTTGTTTTTTTTAAGGAAATGTACAGTCTGTTTTGCAGATGAATTAACTGTGTAAAACTGATTGTGCCACTACAAGAGGCAGTGGTCCCAGAACACCAAAATAAAAACACTATGACATCGTGCAGTATCAAGTTCCTCGGTATGTGGAGTGGATGTTTGCCTCCCATGCCAGGGGTTCAAGCCCCGGTGTGGAAGAATTTTGGTCACTGGATGCTATAGAAGATATGTAAAAATGTGGTTACCTGGTGGTGCTACAGTATGTCAGTTATTGAATTGAGAACATGCAAACTCTCCACAGAAAGGCCCAGAGACTTTCTTGCTGTGAGGCAACAGTACTAGGTACCTGCGCCACGTGAGCGTTTTGGGGTCCAGTGTGTTGTTGTCATTCATTTCACTGTCATTTCACTTCCAAAACAACAGTAGATTTCTAATGCCTCAGACAGCAGTAGTGCCAATGGCATGTAGCACACTAGAGGTAACGTTACGCTGAGTGAAAGCCGCATGTATTTAACAACAAATTTACCGACAGATCAGTCATTTATTGTCACAATAAATCCTCAAATTGACAGCTTTCATGTGGAATGGTTTTTATATATATTACACAATACAATACTTACACAATTAAACACAGGTGCTGCCCAGGTCGCTGTCCTATGCTGGTTGAAAGGGCTTTTTGAGATATTCAAGCATTTGAGGGCGCTGTGTGCATGTTTTGAATGGGCACGGCAGTAGTTAGCTTAAGGTGCTAACTTTGTCACAGATCTCACTTTTTTTATTACATAAAATACCAGTTTCCCCATCATCTTGGTGGAGAGAATACCCAAGAGTGCACGTGTGCGATCGTGACTGAAGCGTTCATGAGAATAGACGTTTTAAAGTATTAGCATTAGTATTAGCTTCCCGTCAAAATGGTCAAATGCGTGTTTTTGAGATATCTAGTAGCTTCTTTTTTATTACAGGACCCGGGAGGGGGGAGGGGGGGTCTTTAATTGGCCACACAGCGACACACACTGAGCAGTGACACAGCACACAACACTTAAACATGCAAGGGTCACCGGTGGAAAGTGTTCCCTGCATTTTGGGATTCAGTGTCTTGCTCGAGGACACTTCGGCACAATGCCGGGAGCTTGGATTGAACCGGGGATCTTACGATTCCCAACCAATTAAAGACCCTCCCTTACACCCTCGGGTACTGTATTTCTTAATCTGACTCCTTCAGTTCATCACTCCTTGACCAGCTACAAACCTTAACTGGTCATTAACTGGTCTTGCTGGATTTACCTGGTGGGCCAACCAATCTGTCTGCCAGTCTCCCTCTGTCTATCAGTGTTTTGGCGGCAGTCCATAGGGCCTCTTCATTACCACGTGTGGTTATATTTTGTGTTTGCATCTTCGTCTGTTGTATATCCTTAAATAATATGTAGTATTCTAATAGGTTATAGTCTACATATGTATGCTTACGCTTTTCTGAAATCCCTACATGACACATGTAGGTTAAATGCATCATAAAGTACGTCTAGCCTAATACAGTGTGCGCTGTGCAGTAATGGACTACATGTCCCATGACGCTTAGCGAGACTGCTTGATGGTCGGAGCAATCTGTCGTCCTCCCCAACATCTAGCCGGAGTAGATCGGGGACTGGATGTATTCTATGCACTATGTCTGGATATGCAGTAGAACGCGCCGTAGCCGCCGTACTTTGAATTGTAGGCTTGTTGTGTAAGATTCGTCTTTATTTTATTTAGCAGTGTCTGTTTATTCATTTTTTCCTGTTAAAAATATTAAATGCGGGATAAGATCTGTCATAAATACGCACACTGAACAAACCCGACGAATTTTCAATTGCTGTTATATGGACGATCTTTCCTGGTAAGTGGTCTGTCCATGCCTTCAGCTGCGAATGTGAAAGTTGCGTGTTGTGTGTGTGTAGCTCGGTATATAAAAGCCCATGACAGTGTGGGAATGTTGGTTACTATGGGCGCAGTCCAAAACTTCATTGATTTACTAGTTTCTGAATGCGGCAGCACGTCTAGCAAGGAAGGCGGGCTTGGAACAGTCGCATTGAGAGATTTGGGAATATTGATGCATGGTGGAACAGGTCCCCCCATTGAGACCCGCTATTTTGTGTTTTATTGCGTGGATAATGGATAAGTGAATCAGCCAGCGCATTAGAAGTTTGGTAGACTGCTGTACAATATGTGATTCGTGGTCAATGCAGCAGTTAGGCTAAACATGTTGGCAAAAATTCAGAGTTTGATGCAGTTGCATCTCTGCTACCCTCTGCATTCAGCGAAGAAGTTTCAGTTGCATTTGAATCTCATTTTAATTCCCCTTTGCCATCATTCTTCATTGTACAAATTATAGCCTAATTATTCCAACCAGCTGTGGATAAAACGAAGGGTACATTTTACACACACTGTAGTGGAATCCTCTGTAAAAACAACAACAAAAACATTCCTGATAGAACCAGTTTCATGTCAGACAGAAGCATTTTGGATTCCAAACTGCACCTACTCCTGTATATGGAGGCTGGGTTCTGGATTCTGAAAACGGTGCTGTCTTGATCCTTTTCTTAAAGGCTTTCCCCACAGGGATATAGGCCTACATATTGTTTTACACAGCACTTTTTTCTGAGAGGCTGTTGTGTCTTTGAGCAAGACCCAATTTCTAAACGTCAATTCAATTTAACAATTTTATCTTCCTGCTACGCAGATTTGTACAGCAGTGATAAAACCTCTTGTTTAGACATGCAAATCTAGTCAATGACCACAGATACATGTCTGAACACACACACACACACACACACACACACACACACACACACACACACACACACACACACACACATACACACAAAGGATCAGCAGGCTACAGCCAGTAGGCCCCAGCTGATACTGAGAGATGTTTCCCTGCATCTCTAACCATAATCAGATGCATTGAAACCAGACAGATGACAGAACCTGCCCCAGAGCCTGTGACAACATACATGGCGTTGTCCTTATTGACTCTGACAATGATGTCAACCTTCAGAAGATTCTATCTTTCCACTACTGGCGGTTCCAGTTCCCCTGGAGAGCCCCCCTCCCAGCCTCGGTCCATGTCCACTGTTCTTGAGGCGGAAGCGTTAGGTGACCAGCTTCCCTCACCGATTTTTGGCAGCAGAACAGAACAGACCCCAGTCCTTACCGGCACCAACAATAATCACATTGTTTTCACCCACGTTGGGTTGAAGAACAAACTTCCGCCTGGGCATTCTGCGGTCCGGTTATACAATCCAAGACCAAAGTCCTGCCATCAGTTGGCCGAATGATTGTGCCACACCTTTAAGTTAAAGATGCATCTGAATCACATGGCCTTTCCCCTCTAAATCTAGAGTGAAATGAACAACAGTGCAGCTGTAGCACATGCCGGTGATACATTCAACCCCCCTCCCCTGCATTCACAGTGTGCTACAGCCGGTATTCAGAATTAGCTGTAGGGATATTTGCAGCTGTCGTGGACAGGAGGACTTTGAGTGCTCTGCTTCTCTCTTCAGATTCGGATACAAACAGCTGTAAATGGTTTTGTCGCGAGACAAGTTGAAAGCTTTTGTTTACACACCACTTGGAGTGACAGGAGGACACTAGCTGTCCAAATGTTACTGCAGCTGAGACAAAGCAGTGTAGCGTGCTAGGAGGTGTAGTGTGTTAAGGAGGTGTAGTGTGTTAAGGAGATGCAGCGTGAAGTGCAGTGTGTTAAGTTGTCAATGTTTTTCTCAGGCTTTGTTTTTATCAAGAGGAACCTCATTTGTGGTATCAGACTCAAAGCACACAATACAAGACATCCAAGTCCACAGTTACAAACAAAACGTTTAGACCGACAACTCTTGTAGTTTTTGTAAATGGTTTATACATGGTGCATCATGCTGCCCCAGGGGAGCGTGTTGAACAAGTCAGAAATAGCAGTGACACTTTGTATTATAAAGCTGCTCTAATTACCAGACAATGTGGGGAAAATGCACTTGTATCTGTAAATACAAGGCTGTTGAGCTGTGAGTGGTTAACTCATTGATGTCAAGCTATAGTGTTTGGGACTATTAAATGTTTAGGACTATTTTGCCACCACACGTATTTGTGCTCACACCACTTGGCATTGATGTAACTAACAGCAGTAGGTGACTACACCCATTTCACACTTCATTAAAATTCAACAGGCTCGGAACCTCTTCCCCCTCACTGACAAACGATGCAGTGTTGTGTTCCACCCTCGCCTCGTACTGTACATGTAATTAGACCACATGTTCTATGTGACACCACTTGACAACCTCACAGTGTGTGACACTGCTAGCTACCTCAGGGGATTGTACTTCCAACTCAGTCCGACACTAGTTTTATTTATTTATTTATTTATGCATTTGTTTATTTATTTGTTAATAATGATAATATTTTATGAGGCTAATTAGTTATTAGTTAACTGTTGCTGCAAATGTGGGCTAGGATTTCTATCACATGCAGAACAGGAAGTCCTTTAAGGCCACCACAGAGGCCTCTCTCAGCTGCACAGTCGGATGACAGAGGAATACAGAGAAACACTGAACCTATCAAGTGAGATGAAAGGAAATACTCAGATAAGAAAGAATGAGAGAAGGTGATTAAATGCTAATCATAAAATTAAAGTATTGATCTGTTCTCAAGGCCCTTGTAAGTGCCTCAAATGTATTGACCCTTAGCAAATTGATTTTCCATTTGCCCTTGAACAATACAAAGAGCACTTGGAGTTCTGTCTTTGAAAGGGGTTTGTAAAGATGATTATAACTGAAGAGCTCCCCTTTTTAACTGGGATGTATGCTGTTTTCAAAGGTCATGAAACATCAAGTGCATTCATTATGGTGGCCAGTACACACGCTCACACATGCACACACACACATACACACACTCACTCACACCCACACATGCACGCGTGTGCACACACACTCACAGGTGCACACACACACAACACAACAGAAATGCAAATAAATGCAAAACCTCAAACTGGAAATCCAATTGGGCTACTCATTTTAAACTACCACACTAACCAACACAAGTAGGCAAAGACACGTACGATTTTGCAGATTCAAAACAGGGAATGCAACTAATGTTCCAGCTGCTTTGCTAAAAACACAAGAAAATGAGTGGCTGTGTTAATGATTTAAAGCTTCTATGTCAGCAATTTAGTCAGCAATTTAGTCAGCAAGTTTCATAGTGAGTGATTGGAGGAAGTACGTTTGGATTCCCATGAGTGGACATTTCAGCTGTTTTATGTCGGCTATATGCAAAGTTCTGAAGAAGTGGGGTATCTGCTGGTATTGTGTGAAAACTTGAGCAGGCTATTGAAAAGGGCACCTCAGGAACTACTCTTAGCTAAATCACTCTGCAGTGGTGACACGATGTTGACTAGTGACATTTGACATGGGACTTCTAAAAGTATTGTTTAGGTGGCTAGCCTCATAGCTGAGTGTATTCCAGTCTATGTTAGTATGTTGCTGAGTCACCCTTGTGGGAATGCTTGATGACAAGCAAGGTACAGTAACACATTCTTGCTACCAGACTTGTTTGTCTAGACACATTCCATGTCTTGCCTGATCTTGCCCTGATACACACACACCACACCACACACACACACACCACACACACACACACACCACACCGCACACACTGTTATCAACCAAGAGGGCCCTCAGCAATTTTCTTAGTGATAACCAGGAGGTTCCGGTTCCGGATTGTCGATGGGTGTGTGAGAGAGAGAGACACAGAGAGAGATGGGTGTGTGAGAGAGAGAGACACAGAGAGAGATGGGTTTGTGAGAGAGAGAGAGAGAGACAGAGAGAAATGGGTGTGTGAGAGAGAGAGACACAGAGAGAGATGGGTGTGTGAGAGAGAGACGCAGAGAGAGATGGGTGTGTGAGAGAGAAAGACAGAGAGAGATGGGTGTGTGAGAGAGAGAGACAGAGAGAGATGGGTGTGTGAGAGAGAGAGACAGAGAGAGATGGGTGTGTGAGAGAAAGAGAGACAGAGAGAGATGGGTGTGTGAGAGAGAGAGAGACGGAGAGAGATGGGTGTGTGAGAGAGAGACACAGAGAGAGATGCCTGCTACAGTGCTCAAACAGAAATGGCCTCAGCTCAACATGGAGCGCGCCGAGGACAGGGCCCGCTCAAGTAAACACGGCGAACGCAATTAACTGAGATCACTATGCTTGGCGTCTCAGTAAAAGTATAGTCTATTCTGCTCATGAATTCGTCTACTTTCTACATCCACAGAGTTCAGAGCTTGAGGTGTTTAGTAGGTGTTAAGTAGCTCTTTTTGTGCTTGTTCTAAATGTTAGGATTCTCATAGGCCGTGTCCGAAATGCCTGCTACTTGCTATATAGCAGGCGAGAAGTAGCATGCTACTTCAAAAATGTGCCTGCTATTCTCGCCTGCTACCTCGCCTGCTATATTGTCGAAAAAAACGGCAAAAAACATAGCAAAGTCCAGAGCATGCTATTCCGGATGTTACGTCACTGTTCAGCGAAATTTTCAGGACATCTGTCATGGCCGACGCCAGTAAGCAGTGCATTAGCATTGTTAAGTACCTGCCATTAAATTACGATTCTGTGAAATATATAGTTTTGAAAAATTATTTCTTTATCCAGGCATCTTAGTTTTAACAGTTTCATTATAGCGGAGCAGGTCATATTTGCTCGTATGTGGTATTTATTCTGTTCACAACTTCGCGATTGTACAGCCAGGCTACAGAGCTCCAGAAAACTCCAGAAACTGTTAAAACAGAATATAACCAGAATATAAACTAACCACAAGTTCGAGGTCTGGGTAACTGAACGCCTTTTCGCCTCAGCGTAACGACGTAACCCACGCATTCCCGTCACCTGACTCGAGTAGCATGCTACATTTTTCTCACCTGCTATATCGTTTTCTTGGAGTAGTAGGTACTATATAGCATGCTACTTCTCACCTGCTATACAGCAGGTAGCAGGCATTTCGGACACAGCCATAGGTTAGTATTGCATCGGTAAAGTGCATTGTGGGTATACCCATTATAGTCGTTATCTTTCTCAACATAGATCAGATGACTCTTGTTTAGGTAGATCATGTTGGACAGATGGGAGATGGAGTACAGTTCGGCCATGTGAGTGTCCCACCATGATGGAGGTTAATCATGTGACTGTCCCACCATGATGGAGGTTAGCCATGTGAGTGTCCCACCATGATGGAGTTTAGTCATGTGACTGTCCCACCATGATGGAGGTTAATCATGTGACTGTCCCACCATGATGGAGGTTAGTCATGTGACTGTCCCACCATGATGGAGGTTAGTCATGTGACTGTCCCACCATGATGGAGTTTAGTCATGTGACTGTCCCACCATGATGGAGGTTAATCATGTGACTGTCCCACCATGATGGAGGTTAGTCATGTGACTGTCCCACCATGATGGAGTTTAGTCATGTGACTGTCCCACCATGATGGAGGTTAATCATGTGACTGTCCCACCATGATGGAGGTTAGTCATGTGAGTGTCCCACCATGATGGAGGTTAATCATGTGACTGTCCCACCATGATGGAGGTTAATCATGTGACTGTCCCACCATGATGGAGGTTAGTCATGTGAGTGTCCCACCATGTTGGAGGTTAGTCATGTGAGTGTCCCACCATGATGGAGCTCAGTCATGTGAGTGTCCCACCATGATGGAGGTTAGTCATGTGACTGTCCCACCATGATGGAGGTTAATCATGTGACTGTCCCACCATGATGGAGGTTAGTCATGTGACTGTCCCACCATGATGGAGGTTAGTCATGTGACTGTCCCACCATGATGGAGGTTAGTCATGTGACTGTCCCACCATGATGGAGGTTAGTCATGTGACTGTCCCCCCATGTTGGAGGTTAGTCATGTGACTGTCCCACCATGATAGAGGTTAGTCATGTGAGTGTCCCACCATGATGGAGGTTAGTCATGTGAGTGTCCCACCATGATGGAGGTTAGTCATGTGACTGTCCCCCCATGATGGAGGTTAGTCATGTGACTGTCCCCCCATGATGGAGGTTAGTCATGTGACTGTCCCACCATGATGGAGTTTAGTCATGTGAGTGTCCCACCATGATGGAGGTTAGTCATGTGAGTGTCCCACCATGATGGAGGTTAGTCATGTGAGTGTCCCACCATGATGGAGGTTAGTCATGTGACTGTCCCACCATGAGGGAGGTTAGTCATGTGACTGTCCCACCATGATGGAGTTTAGTCACGCCCTTGGGTCAGAAGTGGGAACGCCCGTCTAGAGAGCAATGTGTTGTACTTCCACATGTTGTAGTTGTGTGCATGTGTTATGGCAAGACATTTGAACATTTATTACCCAGATTGGATATCCATTTCTGGTATCTTCAGCATCATTTTGCCCAAAGCTTGGACAGGACAAGACTGAGTGTGCTCTCTGTCCCCACCCTAGTCTGGTGTCTAAGTGCTGCTGATGCAGCAGGGAGGGGGATGTGTGTGTGTGTGTGTTTTTGTGTACGTGCGTGTGTGTGTGTGTGTATGCGTCCCTGCACACTGCGGAGCCAGAATGCTATGCGGCTGGATAATGTCACACCAGGGAGGAACCTCATCTCACACTCCGCTGGCTAACAACACTGCAGAGAACACACACACACACCAAGCTGAATGTGAACATTGAGTGCCACTGCAGCTCTGTCTTGTCAGTTTGTTTCTCCTGCCATGTCCCCATTGACCTCCTCTTTCAGTCAGACAGACAGACAGACAGACAGACGGACAGACAGTTTTAGATCTAAGCCATAACAGACCTGCACAGCCCTAAGAATTCCATAGATTGGAGCTGATTAGCACTGGGCTGGGCTGTGCAGTACACTGTAAACAAAACACTAGATCTCACATACTGTCCCAATCAGGCCATTCTGTGGCGGATGGTTGTCAAGTGTTAAGAGTCATGTGTTCAGCAGAAACACTAACGCGCTTCAGAAACCGTCTCACGGTTCCTCTAAGGCTTGTGGCATCTGACTGAACCACGGAGCCCAACACAAATGAGCGGCTGTGGAATGTGTGTCTTCAAGGTCCAGGATGAGAGGGCTCCTTTGTTTTCTGAGGGTCAGGGGTCAGATGCGGTTTGGGTACTTGAGCGTCTGTGAGGACAGGTTTGGGTCGGCCTCGCCGTGTGCAGTCAGGATGGAGCGTGGAGGCCTGCAGGCGTGAGAGGGGACGGGGAGATTGCCCAGAGGACCTTGTCCGGTCTCTCTTTCTCACATAGCTCTCTCACTTGATCTAGCTATCACCAATTCTTTTCTTATCTTCTTTTTTGAGACTCTCTCTCTCATGCTCTCTTTCTCTCTGCCTCTATCTCCGACCCCCCCTCTCTCTCTCTCTCTGCCTCTATCCCCGACCCCCTCTCTCTCTCTCTGCCTCTATCTCCGACCCCCTGTCTCTCTTTCTGTCCCCCTCCCTCCCTCTGTGAGAGAGATGGAAATATCTCTAATAATCATCACCAGGATCACACCAGTTCAGTGGCCTTGTGGTTAGAGTGTCCGCCCTGAGACTGGGAGGTGGTGAGTTAGATCCCCGGCCGAGTCATACCAAAGACCATTAAAAAAATGTGGTCTGGTACCCATTTCCTCCCTGCTTGGCACTCGGCATCAAGGGGGCTAAATCACCAAAGGATTCCCGAGCGCGGCACCGCTGCTGCTCACCGATGGGTCAAATGTGGAGAACTCATTTCACCACCTTCAGGTCAGGTGTGTGACAATCATTGGGACTTTAAAGGTACCCCGAGGAGTTTATTTTTGGTTACGAAAGTCTCATTTTAATGTGTGTAAATCTACATTACCCACACTTGTTTATGTGTCCATTTTTGACAAATGTCGTTTCTTGTATGTAGTTTATTTTTCGATTATTATTTTGTGGTCGGGTCGTCCAGAACTTACTTGGAATGACGAAACGATTTACTGCAGTAGCCTACGCCGCCGACAAGACGAAGAATAATTTAAATATGACCGTTATATATTGTCAAAAGTAACGTTACTAGTAAGACCTATTACTTATCCATTACTTCGTCGGTGGCCATCGTTCCGTCTTCAAAACACCCGGCTCAGGTAGCTAAGGTTTACGACAGAGCGCGGGGAGGGTCATGGGAAATGTGGTCTTTCTAAGGTTTAAGACGGGGAGGCTCAGTGTGGGTCCACGTAACAAAGGGCCACTCCAAGAGAGCGTGCACAGTTACGTTTACACGTCCAGTGTTCAGAATGTTATTGTGAGGGCCAACAAATCCTGGTTTTTCATATGCACAGCTTATTGAACACTCAAGTAATTCTTGGATGTGTATACTGTGCTTGTCCAGAACATATTTAATTCCATTGGTCTTTATTCGAGAGCTTTTCATATTTGAGCCTTAGGAACTATTGCTAATACATTATTGTTATGCTACAGTAGCTGCACGGTTCTGTTGCCTCATGATGATTTTTCTTTTTATTGCTAATTATTACACAGCTCTCTAAAATACTCAATCCTGATTGGACAAACAGTCGCACTACTACAAACTAGTGGCAACACTGTTCAACTGTTGTTATCTAGCGAATGTTAAGCTGTTCGCTGGCGAAAGAACAAGTGTAGGCCTAGTTACTACTACCATGCATGTCATTGCTGCTACAATAAATGTATGGAGTTTAATTTTAGTAGGCCTAATGGAGCCAAGCAGCTTATCGTTGCTGTTGATGGTCGATACTGTAGATAGCGTAGCTGAAGCCATCTGTTGCTTTATTTCTTTACATGTCCAAAATCTAATATAGACAAAATAAATATAGACAAAATAAATCAAACATATTCTTCTAATGAATATATTGTTGAAGGTGCTCTTAGCCCTCACCAAGAGTCCAACCTAACCTGAACCAAAAGGGCTATGGAACAAGGTAGCTAACGGTGCTGTTGTAGATGAGGCTTTGATTAATGGGCCTGATAAGGCAACACCTGGAGCTAACCTGGCTAAAGCCATTAAAACTTAAAAGTAAGTGGAAGACATATTCAAAACACACACACACACACACACACACACACACAAATGCTCTTCCCAACAGATCATGTGAATGGGACCTCACCCAGTTAAGATCTGATTATGGTCTGGATAGGCCTGGGATAGTGGTGCTGCCAGCCTACGCCTGTTAGATCTGTTTTATGTAGCTGTCATTCATGGCAGAGGGAGTCATGGGACGGCCACACAGCAGTGTCAACCACAAGGGAAGGGATTGTATTGATCGTACATGGCATGTGACAAAACCGTCTGTGTCTGTGAAACCCATTAGCCTTTATTAAAACAATCAGCTAGAACAATGTAACCTAATTCAAACTAATACAAGTTACACATTCCCCCACGGAATACATTACCCCCTATGGCTGGTCTCAGATTGATTACACGTGACTGTTTTACGTGGGCGGCCATATTGGCCATATTGGTAATGGGAGCCAGCTGATGTCACCCATGAGTATTTTCATCTCTCTGTATTCTCTGTGTGCAACAGCTTTCATATGAGAACAACAGCAAGGATGATGTCATAAAATCCATTAGTGTGTGTGTTCGCGTGTGTGTGTGTTTTCACCATAGTGGGGATTGTTTACTGATGTAGGCTGCGTTAGCCATCTAGGGAATTTACTCTCTCTCCAAAGACATTGGGCTCATTGAATAAATCGTGCTACTCTGCTCGTGTGCCAAGGCGGACTATTGGCAAATATGCTTAACTGTCCAGAGCGAGACAATGGAGACCATAGAGGCTTTGACTGTGGACACTGGGAGACTGTGTGTGAGAGAACAGAAAACCCAATTATTGAGTAAATAGATACGGTAGGAGAAAAGATGTTTTGGCCAAAGGAGAATAAAGACTGTTTTCGGGGCATGTGAATGGATTTCACAACCCTGAGAGAGAATAACAACGATGCGTCTACGGTTTCTTGACAGAGGTGGAGGGGTTCATTTTATTTAATTTCTTTCAGATCTGTTTCTAAACGCATTAATAAACCACATTTATTTGTAAATTATATTAAACTGTTAATGTGCCGCCAGCATGTACAGTGATACTGTATTAGGGTACCAATACTTAAAGGTGCAATAGTCAAGATTTTCGATGTGGACTCGTCTTTTTTTTTTTTTAAAGGCTTGTGAGCCTATTAGGACTCCTGATTTCTCCCGCCTCCTGACTTACCGCGTGGTAGCAACGTCGTAGTGCTGTTGGCTCATGAGCTTTGTTGGAGACGCGCCAATCCAGACAGAGGTAAACAGGACATTCTTGTCGAACCCATCAAAATTAATCAATTCAGACTCAATAATATTTTTTGGGGAAAAGCAATACTTTTATTCTACACTTTTCTAAAAGCTCTGTGGATATATTTTTTTGAATTTATTTGTCTACATAAAACTCTTAAATAAAACGCAAATGACCTTTGAGAGGTGACAAATGTAAAAAAATATACTGATGGTGCATCAGCTGGGATTGGCAAAACGGGTGTTCTCCATCTATGTAAATAGTTACAGTACTGTTATCTACAGTAACTAGCTAGCTAGATATGACAGGACCGACCGCAATAATCTAGCTAATTCAAAGCAGTTGATCTTCGCCATCATGCCATTACTAAATTATATCAGTCCAAACACCCACAAAATAGCTCGGTAGCTAGCTATCAATTCCTACCAGCCTGCTCTAGATTAAGTTAGACCTAGAAGCTAACTAGCCAAAGTGAAAATAATTTGTCGATTCGCCCCATCCTTCTTCCTTGGCCCATGCTACACCCCTCCACTGGAGTTTCATGAAAATCGGTCTTGTAGTTTTTGAGTAATCTTTCTGACAGACAGCCAAACGGCTAGACACATGGCACCGAAAATATAACCTCCTCCCAGGAAATCATTTGAAAACCCATTCTCTTGAGTAGTCCAACAGAAAATCTCTGAAAACAGTGAATAGAATAGCTCTATCCACATCGGAAAATGACATGGGCCCTCATCATGGAGGCTTCCCTCGATCTGGTCTATTTGGGCTGTACTGGGACTTCTCAGCCCCAGAGAGGACATCATGAAAGCAGAAAGGGAGATGAAAGCAATGTCTGTCAGGTGTTAATAGAGGTCGCCTCAGTGGATATGAGAGAGAGGGAAGGAGAGGTACAGAGAGAGAAAGAGAGAGGGCAACAAAAGTCCTGGAGAGAGAGTTTGAAAGAGGGCGTCTCAGCAGGTTTTGGAAAGAGAGAGTTTGAAAGAGGGCGTCTCAGCAGGTTCTGAGCCGAGCTGCAGTGAGCGACAACAAACGCAGTTTTGAACTTGTGCAGGGCCAGAGAGCGCCTTCACAGAATACTAAGTGACTGAAGAGGAGAGGAGCTTAAGAAAGCGGATGCTCTCATGCATTCTTCAGGCTTTCGATGGAGTAGAGAGGTGAAGATGTTCAGTGACGTCACTCTCAGACCTGGGAGTAAAGTCATCTGATTGACATTGGCACTAGAAACAGAGGGTTTTGACGGCCGGCTATGTTGGAGGTTTAAGCTTAGGTTTAGGCTAACTAGCTAGATAGAGAGATCAATAGACCTATCTACCTAGCTATCTATCTAGCTATCTATCTACATTCAGTAGCCTAAAACCTCCAACATGGCCGACTGATGATGGGCTCCTTTACTTTCTTGGAACGAAAAGAGATCTGAAACAGGAAAAGCAGGAAGCATCCACAAAGTGAATGAGGAGGATGGAGAGAGACCATTTTGTTACGGTGGGAAAGGATGGGAATGCCTGGGAAGGGGAATGGAGAGGAGGAAGAAAGGGATGAGGGGGAGGAAGACGGATGAAGGGAAAGAATCTGATGAGAACTCTCAGACAGGAAGCAGCTAAAGGAAATCCCAGCTGTAATCAAACATGCCGGATGATGATTAGTCATTGGTGGTGATGAAAGCCTCTTACAGTAGGTCAGTTCACTGTACAGTATGAGATGGAGTTCATAATTAAACAGGATTACACACACACACACACACACACACACTATAAACACGTAAAAGAATACCCTGACTCACAGCCACGGAAGACACTTTCATTAGCTGTGTCAAGTTATTTTTAGATGTAACTAGGAGGAGCTTTGGACCTCACAGCCTGTAATTCTTGAGTTATTGTCTAGATTTTGATTCCATCTTTTCTGTTTAAAGCTCGGAGCCACTCTTCACCTCTGCTCTGTCCCGCCCTTGTGAATCTGGAATTTGTAAACATTTTCTCCTTAATACACACATAAACACACACACATGCAGTCTTATGAGAGCCACTACAGTATGTAACCTCACAGTCAGTCTAGCTTTGATCTCTCACTAGCACGGCTCTACTGTAAAAACAGCCCTACAAATGACTCTCTACAATCCCATAACACACACACTCTCACACACACACACAACTGCTCCCTTCAACTCCAGCTGTTCTAGCCGCTCTGGTGCTTTGAACCCAGGTTTTAATGAACAGGGAAGGTTCCGGAGAGCATCTGTAATGCCTCAGAGCCAGCTTCAGTAACGCGTGAGGAAGTAAAGACTTTAGCACTCCGGACACTTCGCATCCTATTTCCGCTGTGGCCGCGACGTGGACCTGCTCCCGGGCTTTGATTAGCACTGCCTGCTTGCGCTGTCAGCATAGATACAGTAGATATCTCCTGGATGGTTAGGAGAAGTACTGCAGTGTGGGGTTACTCTTTCAGGCTTACAGTGCTGTATGTACTTCATATCGTGTTGTGCGGCGACTGGGTGAAGAATTGGCTGTAGAACTGTATCGATCGACCCTGATGAGAGGCATTGGATTTTCCTGGTCTTTCTTATCTTTTTGTGTGTGGCTGGAAGCCACCGCACCATAGATGGCATTTATTGGGTTGTCACTCCCTCCTTCCCTACGTTCTGTTGTTGACCTGCATTTCTATGTTGCCACCACAAGAGGCAGTGGTCCCAGCACACCAAAACAAATACACTATGACATCGTGCACTTTCAAGTTCCTTGGTAGTGTAGTGCATAAAGCGCACAACTCCCATGCGGAAGATCATGGGTTCGATTCCTGGTTGAGCACGAGCCTGTTAGATTTTTAACTTTAGCCACAACCTTTCTTCCTCTCCTCTCTGCCCCCTTTTTTCAGACGGACGGGAGAGATCCCATGGGAACAAAACTTTTTATTTTATTTTTAAGGAAATGTATAGTCTGTTTTGCAGATGAATTAACTGTCAAACTGATTGCAGACACTGGGTGACCAATTAAGTGACCAATTACAAGACCCATTGATATACTAGACTTGTGCTTACTGTTATGTTTCTCTGTGTATGCAACTCTGTGTTTTGTTTTCTGCTCCTCCTGTTCTCAGTCCCACTCCCAGATTCCTGAGTGGATCCAGTTTAATTATATTAATAGCGTTTATTCAGTATAATAGCATTTTTTCAATGATTTTGGCCTGACTACCAGCAAACCCAGGGCTGCCAAGTCTCAGGGCTGTCTTTCACTCTCGTGAGACACACGCATTTGAGCCTATTCTCACACTCACATGTAACACTTCACAATTCTCACATGGAGAAATGACCAATCCCTAAATACTAGCACTTCAATGCAAAAACAGCAGGTCCCCAGGCATTCAAAACCAGAAGGCAAGGAAGGTAGGAGAAAAAAGCCTTTATTCAATCATCTAGGGCTAAAAACCAACATGTTTCGACTGCACTGGTCTTCTTCAGGGCAGAGAATCTAGGGCTAAAAATATTAAAAACCAACCTGTTTTGACCGCACTGGTCTTCGTCAAGGCAGAGAATGACCATTCTCAGAGAACGCTAGTTTTCATTGGCAGTGTGCGTGTGTGTTTGTGCGTTAGTTTATGTATGTGTGTGTACATCCTAGAAACATGCTCGTATCTATGAAATGTGACACGTTAAACGACCCAACAACATGACAGCAATTGAATTATATTTGGGCCCCTGCAATGTATTTTGTAAATGCTGACCTAAATAAAGAATTAAAATGTGTCTTGTCTGTGTCCATGCCCCTGTGTGTGTGTGTGTGTGGCTGTCGGCCCCCTAACTACGTCTGTCTGTTCAGCCGCAGAGCCCTGTTGCCCTGGGTGACGGGGTTGCTAGGTGATGGATGGGCAGGGTGGCATCCCATAGTGTGCCCGTCGAATAAATAAACTCGGCCGAGATGTTCCAGTTTTCCATCCCAAAATATGAACTTTTTCATGCATTTAGCAGAAGCATTTAGCATTAGCATTTAAGCATTTAGCATAGGCACCAGCATGGACTTGGACGAATGGAGGTTTCCGCAGTCTTTCTTATTCCCATTCCTTCATGGTTTCCTTTGAAAAGAGGGAATTAATAATATGTGTACACTCAGAAGGGAGGAGAGCCGTATGAGGCAGGCTCAGCAAGCTGGTGGGGAAGGCCAGCTCTGTTGTGGGGTAACAACTGGACAGCCTGGATACTGTGGTGGAGAGGAGGATGAGGGACAAACACAAGTCCATGCTGGACAACCTCTCTCATACCTTCCATGACGAGCTGTGGCAGATGGGGAGCACCTTCACCCACAGGCTCCTCCCACCCAGGTGCAAAACAGAACAGTTCAGGTGCTCTTTTGTGACAGCAGACCATCAGACTCTATAACAGTGCCTGAGTGTTCTGTATGTATGTATGTGTGTGTGTATGTATGTATGTATGTGTGTATGTATGTATGTATGTACGTACGTACGTGTGTGTGTGTGTGTGTGTGTGTGTATATGTATGTATGTGTATTATTATTATTGTAGTTTTCTTGTAGTTTTCCCCTGTAATTTAATTGTATCTATATTGTGTATTATCTATGTATATTCTCTATCTATTCCTCTGTACCTTTTCCCACTGCTGCTGAACCTTTTCCACTGCTGAAACCCCACATCCCCACGGGGATTATTAAAGTATATCTTATCTTAGTCTCACAGACAGGAAATCACTTTTCAGTGTTCTGTCCCTGCATGCCAAATCTAATGAGTCATGCTCTATCACTAATGGTGTCTACTGTATTCATCTACTCTAGCTCCTGTTGGCTGACACTGCTCACAGTAACATATTTGGACGTCATGTCGAGGCCTATTCTCAAGTTCCTTGTGACTGATTCATCTTGTCGTGGTATTCATGTCAGCTTCCGTCTGATGTCAACATATAAGTTCAGCCTTGCTCTCTTAGTTAACATGCAGGATATGAGCAGCTCTGCAGTGAGACTGGGAGAAGGAGAGAGAGAGGGAGACAGAGAGGGAGAGAGAAATAGAGGGCGGGAGAGAGGGATTAATGAAATGCGCTATACAAATGAAGTTTGATTTGATTTGAAAGAGAGATAGACGGAGAGGGAGAAAGAGAGATAGTCAGGGAGGGAGAGAAGGGGAGAGAGAGATAGAAGGAGGGAGGGAGAGAGAGTCAAGAGGAAGTCCACTGGGATATCCCTGGCAGCCCTGGTATTGGTAAAGTAAAGGATTCTGGGAGAATTACAATTAGTGAGAACAATGACTAAAACTTTCCCTGTAGACTGTGTGTGTGTGTGTCTGCCACTGTCTGCCACACACACACAAACACAAACACACACACACCCATTGAGTGATTTACAAGGCAGCTGTGAATCCATCATCAAGGATTGTGTGTGTGTGTGTGTGTGTGTGTGTGTGTGTGTGTGTGTGTGTGTGTGTGTGTGTGTGTGTGTGTGTGTGTGTGTCTGTGTCTGTGTCTGTGTCTGTGTCTGTCTGTGTGTCTGTCTGTGTCTGTGTCTCATTGTGTTGGTCCCCACTTCAAGGCTTCAATATCACATGGTCATAACTCCATCCAGTGCTTCGTTGTGTGTCGTTCCCAACTTATTAGTGTGATAATAGCAGTGCCATAGCAGCAGGCAACTAATAACAAGACACACCTCCGGCTCGTAGCCCCTGAGAAACGTCCGCCATGTTCTGTGAAACAAAGATGTAGCTGTTTATAGAATCATCATGCAGAGCAATTCTCAGATACGCTGATTGTATTTCTCAGCATTGGTGTCCATGAATAACAAAATGGCCGTCTATTTGTGTTTCTTGAGTTAAACTGCGTTGTCCTGATACATGCGTCAGCTCAGCGAGCGTAGCGGCGAGTTGGACCAGAAGCGTAGCAGGTTACTGTTTGAACTCTGAGCGTATTCAGAGGTCTGCTGAGGAAGTGAGTGATGGTGGATTCATGCGCTGTAGCTGGTCTTTTCTTTTTTACAAGTTTGGTTTCATGCCAGTCTTTTTTTTTTCTTCTTCTTTTTCTCTCTCTCGTTTCCCGTGAGATACCCCAACATGAGACGGGGCCTTTTCTGGCTTCATCTCAACCATCTGGAGGAATTTCCTCCCTTCATCTTTTCTCTCCTCCACAGTAGTTCAGAAGACCCAGAGACAAAAGGTTAACTGATGTTTCCCAAACTGTTCCGTGAGTAGCCACAGACAGATTTCCCAGGGTGGATGGGTCTCACATTGACTGAAGATGTCACACATCACGAGCGACTTGGCGCAGTAACAGATGCATCAATCTGTCGTCAAGACGCCCACCCCTAACGCCTAAATTAGGTGTGCTACTGTAGTTTGGGTGTGGAAGAAATCAGGACCGTTTGGGAACCATTGGGTCAACGACATGGTTATACAGTATTGGAGTGGTTTCCCCTGCGTAGTTGGAGCGGTTTGCCCTGCGTAGTTGGAGCGGTTTGCCCTGCGTAGTTGGAGCGGTTTGCCCTGCGTAGTTGGAGCGGTTTGCCCTGCATAGTTGGAGCGGTTTGCCCTGCGTAGTTGGAGCGGTTTGCCCTGCGTAGTTGGAGCGGTTTGCCCTGCGTAGTTGGAGCGGTTTCCCCTGCGTAGTTGGACTGGTTTCCCCTGCGTAGTTGGAGCGGTTTCCCCTGCGTAGTTGGAGCGGTTTGCCCTGCATAGTTGGAGCGGTTTGCCCTGCGTAGTTGGGAGCGGTTTCCCCTGCGTAGTTGGAGCGGTTTCCCCTGCGTAGTTGGAGTGGTTTCCCCTGCGTAGTTGGAGTGGTTTACCCTGCGTAGTTGACACGAGGAGTCACACAAGGATGCACCTTAGAGACTTCATCTTTGTGTCAGCTTCTCCCCCACCAGGCCCAGCTGTCTCTCATTGGAGTGCAGGCAACATCAAAGCAGTACTGGTAGTACAGTAGATGTTCATAGGCAGTCTTTGAACAGAGGCCTTGTTGTTGTTAGGAACTAACCTACACAGGCTTCAAAGGATATTAGTTCATGACTCCTTCTCTTATTGTTCACTTGAAATCCAAGCAACATGATGGCATAGATATAAGATGTACTGGGGATCTAAGGCATAGCTCATGTTACAGCAAATCATATTTGTTTGTTTGTGTACTGGTATTTACGTTAGGAAGGGAGCTAGTGTGATGATCATGCATCAATTTTGTCAGACGATATGTTTTACCGGCATAGTTATTTTTCCTCCAAAGAGCAGTGTTGAGCAATTTCTACAGGAATGTGTTCCATTTCTTTGAGTGTGGAAAATTGATGGTATGCTTTGGAGAGAAACTTCTATAAAAGGAGTTATCAGAAGCAGTTTGCTTTGAGTGTTAAGGAAGCCTAGCACTTATTATCCTCTTAATCTCTGACCTTCAACAATGGGAGTAAAAAAAACAAAAACATGCAGGACTTTCAAAGCTCTGATGCCGACAACTTCAAAAAAGCGCACTCTCAGCTACAGTTGCTAAAAGAGTCACTGTGATTAAGAGTTTGCAACACAATAGCATTGCTAGCCACATGCTAGGCTAAGAGAAAGGACCCTATTGCTGTAAGAATAGCCACAGGACAAGGCCAAAAAACAACACAGGAAAGTAAATTAACCACAGTTTCACTTGTTCCTAGACTTGTTCCTCCTAATTAAATTGAGAAGACTGAGATTGTGAATTCCTTTCTTACCGACAGGTTTTCGGGGTCAGTGATACTGGATGACGGTGCATTGTTTTGTAACCAGACTTGTAGACCGAGAAGTGAGAGTGATTTGGCAATTTGTCTCCCCTTTGTCTCCCTTTTAAGACTGGTAGCAGTTAGCGTTAGCAGGCTATCATAATCCCCCGTTGTCCTAGAAAATAATTTACTAGAGCAGGTGGTCAGATGGGACAACGCAATGGTGTCATCTGGCATAGAAAGGGCTCAATTTAGGGGGCGTCCTATCCAGATTCATCTCGCCTCTTATTTGAAATGTACTGTACAGTCACACACACACACAGGGGAAGCAATTCTTTTGCCCAGGAGACATGACACTAAAAAGTGCTTTGCCACTTCCTAAATGACATTGTGGGTGGGTGTGAACACATGTTAAGTCGCAACTGATGCAACACATTTGACTGCAGTGGAAACCTTGCAGATTGTGTCTCTACGAGGGTTTTCAAATTAGAGCAAGTGGGGGGTTGGTCACTCATCTCAAGGTTGTGTCTCAGAAAGTAGGCTTCTGCAGTAGTGAAAGATGATATGAATAATGAAATCAGACTTTTCCCATTAAATCTGTGCACAGGCTTAACTCAACATTCATCTGTCTAAATGATCATATCTTTGCCGTCACTGCATAGCCTAGACCGCTTTGTCATTGTTAAAGTCTCTCTTGACTGGAACCTGGAACTCTAAAATTATTATGTATGATAACAGACAATGGGTTCAAGAAGAGCTCCTTCCCGTTCCTCAAGCCTCTAGGGGTCTGGAGGGAGTTCCAGCGAGAGAGGGGTAGGTCAACGGGTCATTGCCCAGCGAACGGCACCCTTCCCTAGGGGGTCTTTGTCCAGTTGAGTCTCTCATCTCACGCCCAATGGAGCCACCCTAACATAACTGGCGACCTGACAACTGACACTGTATGTGTGTGTTTTTGTGCGTGTGTGTGTGTGTGCGTGCGTGCGTGCGTGCGTGCGTGTGTGTGTGAGAGAGAGAGAGGACATTCCCCCCTCTGTAGCCAAGTCGTATTCCATGGGTGAGTGTGTTTACTCAAGGTTATTTTTAGGCTCTCCAGGAATACTGTGGACAACAATACTCAGACCAGCGTTTCCCCTGGCCACGCCTTCTTTCCCCTGACCACGCCTTCTGCCCCTTCTCTGCCTTGTTAAAAGACCCCCTCCCCCCTCACTCACTCACACACACACACACACACACCCACACACACCTCTCGCTGGACGCTGTAACCTTGAAGGGTTTCCTCTGAAAATATCTCTGTGCTATACTGCCCTACAAAGGCAAAAGACCTTAACTCGCCAGAGTGCAGAACTGAGAAAAATGACTTTAAAGTTTTTTTGTTGTCCAGCCAAATCTATTGTAGGCAGGATATTGAAAATTTGGCAATTATTTGTTTTTCTATGAAGTAATTTATCTACATACAAATATTTAGTTCAAACTTGACCTTTGACCCTTATTTGGAAGTTACTGTACTCTGCCTTTGCATTGCCTGTAAATAATACGGAGTCATGCCAAGGCAAAAGGCAGTAACTTCCATTTGATCAATCAATTGGTTTATGGTCACTATACAAAATCAGTATATGATAATAATGATACCATCTGCATACAATCTACTGATCATGGCACAATTAGGCTTGATGTAATATATAATATAATGTAAATGAGTATGAATTAATGTGTATTTGAAGGCATTACAAACTCGCACATCATTAGGCCCTATTTATTACATTATGATTATGACAGGGGTGCCCACACTGTCGTGGAGATCTACTCACTGGATGAATTATAATTATATATATAATTATTTAACCTATAGGTGGTTAAATACCTTGTGTAAACCATTCCAGATAATGGCTGTGACCACGGCATTATGAAGATCGAAAGAAAAAAACATATCAATTCATAGCGAACGTGATTGGATGTTGTTGTTTTTTTACATCACAAACGTAAACATCCGTTCGGTCAACAAACACACGTTCTTGCATGTGGAGGATAACTTTTTGCAAACAATGTTAGACAATGTTGAATGCAAGGGTTACAACCAACGCAAGGATAGTGGACTCAGACTCGCGTTTTGTATTGAATTGGATTCATGTCAGTAGGATAACCTGTCAGCATGTCAAGAAAGAATAATGGATTTAACGTTTTGAATGCAGCGTACTCAAAACAGCTGTGGATATAATTTGTCGGCGTTTGCAATAGATTTGATCAGGTTAAAGAAAAGGTAGGCAATGTTTATCTTTATAGGCCTAATTGTGAATCATTAGTGCTGAACATGCATATTGCGTGCGCGTGTGTATGATTAGGCTAGGAGTTGTGTCTCACTCGCACTCGCCCCTGTCCTAGAAAGTGTCTCACACTGTTGGGCTATCACAGTCCGCCAAGTTTGTTTCGCTGTCGAGCTGTCAGGCTGACAGAAAAATAATAATAATAATTGCTTATGATTTACGATAACTTATAGCTGGCAAGAATTGCTTCTTTCCAATGCGTTGTTTGCATTGTTCTGATCGCATATGGGAGCAGTGTTGATTCTCAAGTTATAACTAAGGTGTGTCAGAAATGCTTCGGTGACAGATATTATACAAATATAGAACCGTAACTTGAGCGCATTAAACAGTAGGCTAACTCCACGTTGATGCACAGCAAAACAAATGCAGAGCCTACCGTATCTCAAATCGAACGTTGAAGAGAGCCGAGAAGCCATGGCAAAGAACCGTAACTGAAGTTACGTTCTTCTGCCTTGGCTTCTGTAGCGCTTTTGGAAGTTAAGGTAAAGTCAACCCACTATTTTCTCGAAAAAACAACACAATTGACTCAAGATACTTGTCCACATGATAAAGTATATGCTTAATGTCCCAAAAATGACAAAAACTCATTTTCGACAAAAATTAAGTTACGGTCTTCTGGCTTTGTAGGGCAGTATAGAGCAGGGGGTGGAAGTGTGTGTGTGTGTGTGTGTGTGTGTGTAACCTTTAATCATGTCCCCCCAGCCCAGAGCCTGTTGACAGGAAGCCCTACAGGAGCCTAGGAATGCATCTATCATCCTGTGTGTCTTTATGAGTCCAGCTCCTCTGGGAGAACTCTGCTAGAATATGCAGCTGAGCAGCTGGGCTTCCTCAGAGTGCAATCAATACCGCTGTCTCTGTGCGCGCGTGTGTGTGTGTGTCTGAGTATATTTTCCCATTTTAGATCCTAATATGATTCATAGACAGGACAACAGTTTACTCGCATTTTCCAGGAATCTTACATAGTAACTCATATTTGTAGTCCAGTGGGGAGTGTTTTTTCTGGAGGACAAACAGACATGCAATCACTTCCACATTCCATTTTAATTCCTCTTCAAGGGATGAACAGTTTGCTGAATTATGCAAAAGCAGAGCTTAATCTAGTTTATTTATTTCATGGCTGGTCATTAATTAGAGTACAGCAACAAGACAACTTATTTTTCTGAATACATGGATCTTTAAAAAAAAAAAAATGTTTTACCAAAGCTGTTAAGTCATATGTTTGGAATTTATTTAATGTATTATTCATAGACTCTAATCACTTCATTAGTCAACGTGGGAACTTTAAATCATACTGTACATTGGTTGGTTGTAGGGTTGCAAAATTCCAGGAATATTCAAGGTTGGAAACTTTCCATGGGAATTTATGGGAATTAATGGGAAGTAATGGGAATTAACGGGATACATTTAAATTCCCTGTTATAGGGGTTTTACAGAGCCAACACAAGGACAATAAGGGTCAGGATAGAGTATGTGCCACCCAACCTGTGCCTGTGTGTGTATGTCTACCCTGAGCCTGTGTCTGTGTGTGTGTCTACCCTTAGCCTGTGTGTGTGTGTGTGTGTGTGTGTGTGTGTGTGTGTGTGTATGTCTACCATGAACCTGTGTGTGTGTGTGTGTGTGTGTGTGTGTGTGTGTGTGTGTGTCTACCATGAGCCTGTGTGTGTGTGTGTCTACCCTGAGCCTGTGTGTGTGTGTATGTCTACCATGAACCTGTGTGTGTGTGTGTGTGTGTCTACCAACCATGAGCCTGTGTGTGTGTGTGTCTACCCTGAGCCTGTGTGTGTGTGTATGTCTACCATGAACCTGTGTGTTTGTGTGTGTGTGTGTGTGTGTGTGTGTGTCTACCCTGAGCCTGTGTGTCTGTGTGTGTGTTTCTACCCTGAGCCTGTGTGTGTGTGTGTGTGTATGTCTACCATGAACCTGTGTGTGTGTGTGTGTGTGTGTGTGTGTGTGTGTGTGTGTGTGTGTGTCTACCGGGAGCCTGTGTGTGTGTGTGTGTGTGTGTGTGTCTACCGTGAGCCACACACACACGCCTCATGGAAGGTTGCAGCGTGGAGGTAAATGGATTCACCTCGACAGCGTCAGAGCCGCTTGCAGACGCCCGCTGCCGACGGCCGTCTCGCCTGCTAATTGGCTCATTTCTATTCTGATTCAGGCGCCGGTCGTCTCTCTGGGACTTTTTCCTTGGATTCGCCGCCGTGCATGTTCACCCTCTCCGTCAGCGTTTCCTCTCGCTGAATAACTCCCATCAGACGATTCGCCCCGCGCCGTAGGAGCCTGTCGCTAAGCTGAGACTATCAGCGCTTTCGTATGTTGTTGTGATGTTAACAAGGTCACATTGAATAGAGCCTGAATGTGACACACTGAATGATACACACTGCACCTTAAAGAGGCCAAAAGGGCCTGTATCCAGTTATATCCAAAATGTGATTTACAGACATAATAATATGCAATGTGGACTATTTTTTTATATTCTGAATATCATCAATATACAGAGTCCTGTCACTGTTCCAGAGTTCTGATTCCAGAATTCTGATATTACATAAATGTAATCGCCCAGTGACGGTGCGGCTTTTAAGATGACACAATATGGCGGACAGCGCTGTGTAGTGTTTGTAGAGCCGTGACTGGGGCAGGTTACCGTTGCGGACGTCTCTTGATCCACCCTCCATTGCTCGGGGTGGGGCGGTAAGAGGAGATGAGTAGAGAGGGAGGGAGGGAGGGGAGGGTGTGTGTGAGAGAGAGATGAAGGGAGCGAAAGAGGGGGTGGATATGGTGGAGGTGGAGACGGAGAGACTCTTCTACTCATCTTCAGACAAAGGACTGGTGGCCCAAGGGGAAAGGGTGTGGGGATGTAGGGATGGGGGAGAGAGGGAGCGGTGGGGGGGAGGGGGGGGGAAGGGAGAGGTGGGAGGGAGAGGTGGGAGGGAGAGAGGGAGAGGTGGGGGGGGAGAGGTGGAGGGAGAGGTGGGGGGGAGAGGGAGAGGTGGGGGGAGAGAGGTGGGGGGAGAGGGAGAGGTGGGGGGAGGGACAGGTGGGGGGGGAGAGGAGAGGGAGAGGAGGGGAGGGAGAGGAGAGGAGAGGGAGAGGAGGGGGGGGAGAGGGAGAGGAGAGGGGGAGAGGTGGGGGGGGGAGAGAGGGAGAGGTGGGGGGGAGAGAGGGAGAGGTGGGAGGGAGAGGTGGGGGGGGGGATGTGTGGGGTCTGGCTGGCAGGAGGGAGGGGGGTCTAGTGGGTATTATATTATATTATGGATCCCTGTGGAGGCCTGTCTGATAAATGGTGTGCTGGAAAGGTCACCCTCCCTCTCTCTCTCCCTCCTCCACTCCTCTACTCCCTCTCTCCTTGTCCACGCCCCGTTCTCTCTCTCTCTCCCTCCTCCACTCCTCTACTCCCTCCCTCCTTGTCCACGCCCGTTCTCTCTCTCCCTCCTCCACTCCTCTACTCCCTCTCTCCTTGTCCACGCCTCGTTCCCTCTCTCTCTCTCCCTCCTCCACTCCTCTACTCCCTCTCTCCTTGTCCACGCCCCGTTCCCTCTCTTCTCTTCCTCCCCTCGTCCTCCACACTCTTCTCTTTCACTCAGGTTCTTTATTTCATGTGGATAAGCCCCTTGAGATGTCACATCTCGTTTTCCAGGGGGTCACTCCTCCCCCCCCTTCTTTTTTCTCTCTCATTTCTTCCCATCCTTCCTTCTCCTGATCATCTACTCCTCCTCTCTCTCCCATTCTTTCTCTCTCTCTCTCTCTTTCTGCATCTCCCAGTCTCTCTCTCTCATTCGTTGACTTTCTCATCCCAAACGGGACTTTGTCAGGTTAGGGATGAGACTCCTTGGGGATGAGGCTCCTTAGGGATGAGGCCCCTCAGGGATGAGGCTCCTTAGGGACGAGGCTCCTCAGGGATGAGGCTCCTCAGGGACGAGGCTCCTTAGGGACGAGTCTCCTCAGGGATGAGGCTCCTCAGGGATGAGGATCCTTAGGGATGAGGCTCCTTAGGGATGAGGCCCCTCAGGGACGAGGCTCCTCAGGGACGAGGCTCCTCAGGGACGAGGCTCCTTAGGGATGAGGCTCCTTAGGGATGAGGCTCCTCAGGGATGAGGCTCCTTAGGGATGAGGCTCCTCAGGGACGAGGCTCCTCAGGGATGAGGCTCCTTAGGGATGAGGCTCCTTAGGGATGAGGCCCCTCAGAGACGAGGCTCCTCAGGGATGAGGCCAAAAAGCATTAAATGATTGAACAGCTGTTGATGCCTGTTGCAGTGATGATGATGTTGATGAGGATGGTGATGACGATGATGTTGGTGAGGATGGTGATGACGATGATGGTGGTGAGGATGGTGATGACGATGATGGTGGTGAGGATGGTGATGACGATGATGGTGGTGAGGATGGTGATGACGATAATGGTGGTTGGTGACATTGCGGTGTTGGGCGTACATTTTAATGTTTTATGCTAGACGTGTGCAATAAAGGTTTCAATTCAATTTCATTATATATATATATATATATATATTATACACACACATTACATTACTTGTTTTATTTCACACTTGCTTTGGCAATGTAAAAAAGGGAGAGACAAAGAGAGGGAGAGAGAGAGAGACAGGCAGAGGGAGGAGGAAGAGAGACATGGAGGGAGGGGTGTGGAGATTATTCATCTTTCCAGGCATCTGTTTTATCTCATTCCTGTCATAATGAACTCAGCAAGCCTGGCACCGAAGGGAGAGATGCCGGCCCGTCTTGAGGCGGTTTCACAGGCTGGGAATCCCTTTATCACAGTCCTATTCACTTCATAAAGGCTTCCTACCAGCCAATAACACCTCCTCCATTCAAACCCATGCTAATCTCCAGCTTCTATTTACATAAAATCCAGCAAGTCTGAAATGTAGCCTCCAAGGTTTTATGCAAAAGAGGTACGGCCATGATTTAATGTGGTGAAACGTCACATTGCCCGTGTACACACACACACACATGCACGCACAAACACACACAGACACACACACACGCGCACACATGCTTTTTGTTGGCAGCACACACACACACACACACACACACACACACACACACACACACACACACACACCCCATAAGACTGAGTGGTCCTGGTGGTAGTTCAGTAGTCCAGCCTGCATGGGCAGGTCAGCAGGAATGTGTAACACTGGTCTCTCTCTGCTCTGTAAAGGTACAGCAGGTTACCGTCTACTGTCTAAATGATTTTGACTCAACCACATCTGGCTGCAAAGGAAATGCGTCTTTGTCAGATTCTATGCGGCAAAGCGCGGAATGCGTTGATCCGTTCGCCACGCTTCATGTTGGCACTACTTTTAGGAGGCTAGCTTCTAATATCGGTTAGCATGAAAAAATGAAATGTTCACTGAGAGTTACCATACATATGGGTCTATTAGATGCTATACATGTACAATCCGCAACTAATAATCATACACCTTGAAACCGAAAATACTTCCTTTTGCATTTTTTTACTCACCGCATGCAGAAACGTGTTCCCTCTTCTAAGTTCCGGGTTATATTAATATTATTGTCCCGACTGCAGTGGAACCCCAAGAAATGGTCCGTGATCCGTTTTCCCCACCGATCCATTTGACCCCGCTCTCCCCTACTTGTTTTCATGTTAAAATGACACGGCTGATTAGTTAATTGCCTAAGCTGCAGCGCAGTGATACAGTGAGCTGAGCTGCAGGAGTTATAATCAGCCCAGACCCTGCATGGCTGTATTAGACATGGTTGTATTAGAGGAAAAAGATGAAACACTTGTTCAGTCATGCTCTTTAACATTAGGCTACGTTATAGTCATTTAGCAGACACGTTTATCCAATGCGACTTAATTGCATTTCACTTAGGTAGTCAGTGTACTACTAGCCTACTACTCGCCAGAACTCAAGCATCTCCTTTCTAAACAAGTGACTAAGAGCTTAATCTAGTGATAAAGTTAGGGAGTAAGAGTAGCAAAATATCAGTAGCCTACAATAGGTGCTTGAGGAAGGGTCCGGGTAGTAGGCCTAGGCTACTTCCTGAAGAGGTGAGTTTTGAGCCTGTAGCGAAAGACGGGCAGACTTCAGAGGGGGAAGCAGTCAGACCTACACACTCAACAAAGCTACTTCCAGTTGCTACAGCACAACATCACTGTAAACGCCAAAGGTTAAGGGAGGTAAACCAACACATTCATCTTTGCTGTGTCATTGGTTTGACGTCCGTGTTGAAGACTAAGTCAGTGTTCTCTCGTCTCCCGAAATGAGAAGTGACAGATTTGAGTTCTCACAACAGCGTTGAATAAACTTCCTCTTTCTCCAAATTGAGCAGATAGAGAGATTGTGAGAGAACGTGCGTGTGTGTGGAAGAGATTTAAAGTAGGAGACGGACAAATGGAGGTTGTTGTCTCTAGCGAGTGTCAATGCCTCACACAGACCACATTGTTTTGCCGGGCTCTGCCGACCGCACGCTGGAACACAGACTGCCGATTCGAATGCAGAGCAAGTGCGCTAGCCTTGAGATGGAGAGAGGGAGAGAGGGGGGGGGGGGATGGATGAGATGAGTTAAGCTGAAACGAAAGATGTGGAGAGATAGGCTACCAGAGACACAAAGAAAGAGTGGGGGAGCAAGGGGGGGAAGAGGAGGAGTAGGAAAGGAGGATTAATATGGACACAGCTCGTTTGAGAAAACCTGCTAGCTCCTTTAACCCCCAATACAAGGCCCCTGAATTCCAAACTTAGCAAAACACTCCAACGGTGCCTGGAATGCTGTCCAGGCTACAGTTGCGGTCGCTTTTCTCCTTCATTAAAAAAAAAAAAAAAACGCAGCCTGTCTCCATCTGCGTTTACCTTCATGTGTTTTGGGTATCTGGCTGGGAAGAGAGCTGTTTCCCACAGGGCTGTCTGTGTCTGAGGAGCATTAAGGCTAGTTAGCGTTAACATATAGTGTTCTCGGGCTTCTAACCAATAGAGCCCTAATTGTCAAGGCTTACTGTAGGCTACTTTCCCCCTGTGAATACAGATTTGCATTAATCCCATTGAATATGTTCTGAGAACAGCGAGTGTGTGTGTGTTCTGAGAACAGTGTGTGTGTGTGTGTGTGTGTGTGTTTCTGAGAAGGATCTGTGAGGACACTGTAGGGGGGTCGTCTCTAGCCTGTGGGACAGGGGAGGTGAACAGGAAATGGCTCTTTCTCATGAGGCTGCGTGACATTAACTGGAAGCAGATTCACACACACACACACACACACACACACACACACACACACACATTCATCGTTTCCTACGATGATCCCTCTATGAGAGGTCATCCTAAACTACAGCTGCCAGCAACCCCTGAAGAGTACAGGTCAGTGCCAGGGGACCATGAGGACGACACATTGACTTATTTGTTTGTTTTCTTTAATCGCACTATTGTAAAAAAAATAATAATAATAATAATAATTAAAAGAAGCCAAGATTAATGTGATCTCTCATTCTCAGTTGCTTTGCGAGACTAGCTTGACCAGGTTAGAAGGTGTATCAAGTCATTGTTGTCGCTGTATACGATTTCTTCAGATGTCCAGAAAGAGGAGAGACTTAGCTAGGTGTCTGAGCGAGAGAGACAGGATTAGAGACAAGCAGTCGTAGAAGGGAGGCTTGCTACCTAAATGATGCAGTTCCGACTTCACATGAACATAAAACGGATCAATTTCCTCACACTAGGTTATTAACCCTCGGGATGAACACGGTAACCATGGCACCACCGAGTCTGTGTCCGCTGATTAAGACTGACTGCCTTAATTGATGCATGCAGACTGCACATGCGCAGCTGCACTCTACCCACATACACAGACACACACACACTAATTCCCATTACACGCACACACAAACACACACACACGTTCCCATTACATGCACACACACACACACAGACACACACACACACTCTAATTCCCATTACACACACACATACACACAGGCAGATTGACACTGATGGGTGAATTTAATGTTTCAAGGCATAACTGACATTCATCAAGCAGAGACCGTCAGGTAGCTCCCCCCGACCATATTCCAGAGACCACATTAGTCACAGTTAATTAGCCAGGGAGTGGAGGAGGAAACGGAGGAGGAGAATAGAGGAGGGAGAGTGTGTCTGTGGGGGGGGGGGGTGGGAGGAGAGAGAGAGAGAGGAGGAGGAGAGTCGGGGCGGGGGGGTGGGTTTGGTGATGGCATTGTCTGACAGGGCAGGGTCTGCATCCTGGAGTCAGCTGGGCGCTCCGGTGTCGTGTTAACAGTCCTGGGGCCCGGGCGTGTCCTGGAGCCCGGGCGTGTCCCCGTGCGTCTGTCATTGTGTCTCATGACTGTACCGCTATCGTATGTACAGTAGCATGTCTGTGTCTCTCTTTCTCTCTGCTGTGTTTTTGCATTCATTCCTCTTTCTTGCTCTGCCACTGTTGGTCACTTCCCCTTTTTCAGTTTCTCTTCCTCTCCTTTCTCAGCCCTTTCTCATTGGTTTCTCAGCCCTTTCTCATCCCTTTCTCATTGGTTTCTCATCCCTTTCTCATCCCTTTCTCAGCTCTTTCTCTTTGGTTTCTCATCCCTTTCTCATTGGTTTCTCACCCCTTTCTCAGCCCTTTCTCATCCCTTTCTCTCTGTCTCTCAGCATAGTGGGTTTTTCCAGCAGCTCACTGACTCGATCGGTCGGTCGCAGCTATTGCGAATTCGCTGTTGTGTGTGTTTGCTCAATGTGTTTGTGTGTGTGAACATGTATGTGCTTGTGTGTGTGTGCGCGTGTGGACGTGTATATGTCTATCTCCACGTCTGTGTTCCAGCGAGGGACCTCTCCCAGGTACGGCAGAGGTCGCGACCCCAGAAGGGCGACGATTCGACCTGCATGCTGATCAGCGTGTCATCGACTAGACTGCCCCAGCGTCCTCACGGAGACGGGAGACGGATAACAACAAAGGCTGTCAGCCCGCTTGTCACCGGCCGCTAGCTAGCGATGCCGCTAGCTCAGAGCAACATGCGCTACATGCCTCAGACAGACAGGGGGAGATAGATAGATAGTGTTGGATTGGGATGGCCTAACTCTCTGGATACAGATGGTCCCATAGGCCTGGCTCTCTGGTTTTCTGTTGGTTTGGTCTTGGAAAGGGATGGTCTGTTGGGCCTAGCTCTCTGGATAGTTTGTCTGTTGGTTTTGTCTTGAATAGGGATGGTCTCTTAGGGCTAGCTCTATGGATAGGTGTTCTGTTGGTTTGGTCTTTTTGAGAGTGCCACTTAAGATAATGACTACTGTGCTGTAGTATGCCACTTACAGTAGCACCTCTGTCAACAGAATGTTTCAGCAGTGTAGATGCTGATTCATACACAGGGGTTTGTGTGTTTATTAAATATGAATATTATATGGGATATTACAGTATACAGTATGTTTGTGTGCAGAAAACTATTTTGTGGCAAAACAGTCTCTCTTCCCTCTTTTCAACAGATGAAAGTGCAGTAACACACTTTATAATATGTGTTGTGGGATTATATGTGGGATTATATGGAGATGCAACAAAATCTGCATAACTTTGAATAGGATATCATCATTACTGTCCTCAGCAGCGCCTCGCTCTGCATGTTCATTTCATCAGTGTGCTCTGACGACTCTCTTGACTCCCCATAAAAATCCTCAGTCCTCAAGATTCACAAACCAGAATTCCCTCCTCAAAATCAGATTATTTATCCTGGAAACGCCTCTGGCTGCTGCTATAGAACCTCAGCGAGGCTGCGTTCTCTGGCTGCTGCTGGAGAACCTCAGCGAGGCGACGTTCTCTGGACTCACCCGTCGGTTTCAGGCCCTCCCCAACCTGGCAGAGGGCGATGTCTGTCGGGCAGCCACAGGCTGGGCCAGATGGCTGTCTCTCTCTCCCTCTCTCTCTCTGTCTCTCTCTCTCTCTCTCTATCTGTCTCTCTCTCTCTCTGTCTCTCTCTCTGTCTGTCTCTCTCTCTCTATCTCTCTCTCTGTCTGTCTCTCTCTCTCTCTGCCTGTCTCTCTCTCTCTCTGTCTCTCTTTCTCTCTCTCTGTCTCCCCGTCTTTCTCTCTCGCTGTCTCTCTCTGTTTCTCTTTCTGACTCTCTCCCTCTTTTTCTCCCCCCCCCTTTCTCTCTCCCCCTCTTTCTCTGTCCCCCTCTTTCTCTCTCACTCTCCCCCTTTCTCTCTCTCTCTCTCTCTCTCTCTCTCTCTCCCCTTTCTCTCTCTCCCTATTTCTCTCTCCCCCTCTTTCTCTCTCCCCCCTTTCTCTCTCTCCCTTTCTCTCTCTACCTCCTTTCTCTCTCCCTCTTTCTCTCTCTCTCCCCCCCTTTCTCTCTCCCTCTTTCTCTCTCTCCCCCTCTTTCTCTCTCCCCCCTTTCTCTCTCTCTATCTCTCCCTCTCTCTTTCCCACCTCTCTCCTTCTCTCGCTCTCTCTGACCAACCGCGACAGCTTGCCAGACAGACAGAGCACCAACAGAGGAACATACACACACAGACACACACACACACAGACACACACACAAACACACACACACACAAAATCTCCAACACACTTAATTTTCCGACTGCCAAGTGATAGGGGACCTAGGCGATAGGGTACAGGTCCATCCAGGGCTCACCGTGCCCTTGCTCTGTGTCCTGGCGGGGCAGGACAGGCTCAGAGGCGGGTCTGTGAGGGGGGCCCCAGTCTGGAGGCCCTGGGCTGTGGGGCGCAGCCAGAACCGGAGTTGGACCACTGCACTCCTCCTTCAAACACATTCCTATCGAAATGGCTTTTCCATTCTGGTATTTTCTATGGCATGGAAGGAAGGGCCACATCGATTCTATCCTCTCCAAGACCCTTGTTTTCTTGGAGGAGAGTTTGGGAGACAGGCCCGGGAGGGGGGGGGGGACATGCCCGGGAGCTTGGATGGGGGGGGGGGGGTGTATTGTAGTTCTTGGCCGGCTGACTTTGTCTGTTTAGCCTCATATACTGTGTAGAGGTCTTTGAGTAGTTTTCCATAGTGAGAAGGATATTTGACACTTCTTGGGTGTATCCTTTTTTTTGTGTTCTGTTTTTTTTGCAGGCAGATTCCTCACACACACACACACACACACACACTGTGCTCTATGTCCTTTTAATAATCAAAGGGTGTTTTGTGCAGAGACTCCTGTTGGATTCTATTCTCTGGTCCTCTGTCCAGTCTCTCTAGTCCTCTGTCCAGTCTCTCTCTCTAGTCCTCTGTCCAGTCTCTCTCTCTAGTCCTCTGTCCAGTCTCTCTCTCTAGTCCTCTGTCCAGTCTCTCTGGTCCTCTGTCCTGTCTCTCTAGTCCTCTGTCCAGTCTCTCTCTCTAGTCCTCTGTCCAGTCTCTCTAGTCCTCTGTCCAGTCTCTCTGGTCCTCTGTCCAGTCTCTCTAGTCCTCTGTCCAGTCTCTCTCTCTAGTCCTCTGTCCAGTCTCTCTGGTCCTCTGTCCAGTCTCTCTGGTCCTCTGTCCAGTCTCTCTGGTCCTCTGTCCAGTCTCTGTGTGCGTCAGATGGACTTCCACCTACAACTTCACCTTCAACGTCACCTACAATGCTGCTCAGAGAAGAATAATTCAGACCATATAAATTGACTCTGATTCTCTGATTCTCTGTATAACTCTTCCAGAGAAGAATGATTCAGACGTTAAGACCATATAAACTGATTCTGATTCTTTGTATAACTCTTCCAGGGAAGAATAATTCAGACATTAAGACTTTTCTCCTCAAACATAAATAGGCACGTTGCCATGGCGATACAACATTTGCTGCCAGTTCGTAATTACAGGTATGAGGTGTGTTTCTCTTATCTGGTTTGTGAACGTGTTTTGAAAAGTTGCGGTGTGAGTCATCTTGAATGTGAAGAGCCATCGAGAGTGTCTGGTGGCTATTTGTCTAAGACTAAACAATCGACAAAAAATTATAAAACTAAACAAAATAAAAAATAAAACAAACTCATAATAAAGCCACTGAGGTACCTAGGGGATGAATCTTACACAGGGAGAAGACAGTCCATTGTCCAGGCAGTGATTGACATTTCTGGGGGGTTTATTTACAGCGAGCAGGCGTTCATGCAGACAAAAAGAACCTGCGACCTGCTGCCTCTCTTGCCCTGGTAAAAAAAAACATGAACCCATGAGGTGCCTGTCTATTCTGTACCTGACTACCCTTATATAGACTCCACCCTGTGCTAATCTGTTGTTTTTGAACCAGGCCAGGTCCAACCTGGCTTATGTGCATGGCTGGCTTGTTTCTGTTCAGGACTGGTAGGGCGGAAGCTAGTCATGCCACTGAAATAGCTGTGAATTGAAATGACATGAAATAATGTCTGATAAATGAAGATAGGTCTTGTCGCCTGGACACATCAGTTCCAATGCTTCCAATGCTAATCCAGCACAATAAGAGTGGGATAGCCAGTTAGCTCATGAGCTCACAACAACTAGCAGCAGCTTCAATAACATTAATGGTAGCGGTCAGTGGCTAAAGCAGTTACAGTACACTGATGATTCCTGTAACGTTAGCTGGACAAAGGTAAGGGATAAACCCAGATAACACAAGGCTAGCGGACCTACAGCGGGTCCCCGATGGACAAGTTGGCGGACCTCCGGCGGAATATAATGCAAGGCTAGCGGACCTACAGCGGGTCCCCGATGGATGCTCCACCACCATTCCACCAGTAGTTAATTGTCTATATCCTAGGTCCATTGGCCGTGGGGTCCATGGCGTGGTGGCGAGACTCCGCCCCCTCACGTCAGAGCGGTTCGGGTGTAGTGCAGTTACTTCCGGGTAATCTCCATACACCCACTGGTGAAAACCGTGTGTCTCTAGCCCGCTCAGCGGTTGAGTTGTGGGATCCTTGGCGTGGATAGTGGCGTGATGGCGAGACTCCGCCCCCTCAGGTCAGAGCTGATCGTGGACAGTGTACCTCTCTCCGGGCCACCCACCTGCCCCCACCAGTGAAGACCCTGTGTCTCTAGCCCACTCGAGGGCTGAGTTGTGGGGTCCGTGGTGTGGTGGCGAGACTCCGCCCCCTCGCGTCATATTTGGTCGCGGGCAGCGGACCCCTCTCTGGGCTACCCACCTGCCCCCACCGGTTGCCAAAATGCGCCCACACACTTAATTGTTTACCAACAGTAAAAGGGTCTATATATAAAGGGTAATTACTGAGACACATATTGTAGGTATAATTTCATAGTATTTCATATGTTCAATTACTGCACATAAATTCAATAACTGACATAGAACCAACAGGTAACCACATTTTCACATAGCTTCTATAACATCCAGTGACAAAAAACTATCCACACCATGAGTTTTGAGGATTTTAAACTCGCACATTCAGCATGGCAGACGAGATCCTTTACGACTAGGCCACCGGAGCTCTTGAAAATCAATGGTGTCATAGTCTTTTGTTTTGATGTTCCGGGACCACTGCCTCTTGTGGTAGCAACGTAGAACTGCAGGTCAACAAGGGAATACATAGGGATGTATTAATTGGGAACGGAGAGAGGGACAACCCGACATTTGCTCTCCATGCTGCGCTGGCATACAGCCACACACCTATGGGGCGCTGGCTTTCAGCCAAGCACAAAAAGCAGCGTAGCCCCTTCTAGATGTGTTTACCAACATAGCTTTGAATGCTTTGAGGTGTTGTCATTCATAGCCTACATCGTTACACTATATCAGCCAGCTGTGCCAATTGTGGATTAGGGCTTTAACATTCGGGGTTACAGCAAGTCTGAGTCACTTAAAATAAGAATGTGATTGACTCAACCACCCCTCTGTACTGTACATGAAGAGAAAGAACCAGGGATGTCCAGAGAGAGAGGGTGTAACCCAGCACCATGATATCATCTAGTTATTATCACCTCAGTTACTGTCTACAATACTGTCCATGTCAGGCTTGTCAACAGGTTTGACAACCATTCCATTCCAAAAAAGATCACTCCAACGCTACCTTTCGCCACCCTTCACAGACCAGGCATGTCTGAGCATAGCGCCCCATATAGTCTCCGGACGGTGGTTCGCGACCACCCGACCTTATCCGTAGGCCTGTGAAAAAGAGTGAACGAGGAGACGTAGGAGGCTGCGTGCGTTTTGGAATGGAACGCAGCCCTGTGCGTGTGTGTATCGCAGGGCTGAGCTCTAGTCCAGGGTGCTCTCCGGCTCGTCTCCTCTCTTACCTGTTCGTCTCTCGCGGACGAGGACAGCCTGAGACAGTAATAATAATAATAATAGCTTTCATTTATATAGCGCCTTTCATAAAACCCAAGGTCGCTTTACATAGGGGCATAACAGACAAGAGACAAACATGGTAGACAGAGACACACAACATTAAGAAATGGAAGCTAGAGGTCAAAGGCCATGTTAAAGAGGTGAGTTTAAAGAAGTTTCTTGAAGCTGTCCAGAGTTGTCAGTGACAGTTGTGAGTTGACAGTGAGGTGTCAAGGAAAGGTTGTAAGGTTTGTAGCGTTGTAGCTCATTCTGTAACACAACACTGCCTTTGATTGCGCCTGAAGAGCTCTGATCCCCCGCGCTCCACAACTCCATTTGCATTAGGAGCAGAATGGCATAAGTCTTTTCAGAGCCCCACAAAAAGTATGCATAAACACACACGCACACAAACACACACATACATACGCCTACACTCTCTCATAAACACGCTCTCACTCAAACTCTGAGAGGAAC